>NW_009648876.1:5406226-5433595 GCF_000708025.1 Charadrius vociferus | reverse complement strand
GGGGGGGAGACTTCAGGGGCGTCCGATCAAGCTCTCTCAAAACTAGACAAAGAAACCCAGAGGTCGCAAGGCAAATCTCTTCTTCAGTAGACAGTGTGGTACTTTACGTAGCCGCACCAACTGTGCTTTAAAACGGGGGTAGAGAATTGCTCACTCTTCTTTTTTGAAACTCAATATTAGCATAAGCTGGGTCAAAATAATGGCTTTATGAATGTAAGTTGCAGCATATCCTGAAATGCAAATTGCATGCTTTTAGAAGAGAACATTACAAAAACATAGTCATAATCAATTAGTTGAATTTAGAAGCAATTATATGTGGTATATATCCCATCATTAGGTATTTAGCAAGAGATGTGAAGCAATTGCGCACCTATTTATTTTTGTCAAAGCCTTTCAGATTCACGCACGTAATAGGAACGCAGAAATAAATGTAACAATGACCCGCTATACAACATACTAAAATTTGGAATAAGAATCCTTACAAAATAAGCTGCAGTTCATTCCAATTTGAAAATCAAAGCCTTAATATTACCAGATCTGTTTTGAAAAGGTGAAGTAAAATGTACACATATTTTAGAAGAATAAATAAATGTCTTGAAAAAAGCTTCTTGTGACATATTGTATGGGTAGACATGAAATACGAAATTATCGAGGAACATAAGTTTCTTGGTATCTGTCACGAAGATAAAGCCAAGAAAAAAGGGTATTTTCTGGATAAGAACCAAATTAATGGAATCTACCTCAAATGACTATACTGCTTGGACTGGTGCATTCTGAAAGTCTTCACCCAAATGTTGCTGCTGGCTCCAAAAGCTCCTGATATTTCAAACTTATACCTAAGATGTAGCTTAACATTCTCTGTTTAATAACTGAGCCACTTAAAGAAAGCAGGAAAAGGCAAGAACCATCAAGCTTTGGGTTGTTTTGTGGTTGGTTTTTTTTTTTTTTAATAATGAAAGCCAAAAGAAAAGTCAATGAAAAGAAAGTCATTGACTTTTGGAGGGGGAATTTTTTTACCAAAAAATAAAAAAGTGTTCATTTTTCTTGTGTCTGTCTCTCTGTGGGTGCAGTTTACATGTTTTGTGTGGTTAGTTGCAAAGAAACAGTTCAGCAAATTTCTAAGAAATATAATCTGATTTTTAAATCCTATTCCTATCAAAGATAATTAGATAATCACGAGACAAACAGCTACATGTTGTTTCATTCCTTTACAGCCACTTAAAGAAACAACCTTGTTGATGGTGCAGAAGGACTAGGCAATGGTGGTCACCCTACCGCAAAATTGTTTGTGCCGAGCTGCTGAAGAGTTTACCGCCATGATTTTACTCTGATGTTAAAAAGGTGACTCTACATGACACAGCAGCTAAACATATTTGTGATCTGTAAGCTGTTTGCAATGCAGAATGAACCTCAGGGGTAAAAATCCTGCTCCCGAGCCACTTACTTTCTTTTAGATTAGTAAAGGCTGTTACTTCATCCCCACACAGAATTCCAAGATTACAGATATAAGAAGGAACATCCTCTTGTTTTGGGAAGTTACGGCAGCATGGGTGATTCTCACAGCCATTGTCAGAAAAAAATATGTGATGTTTCTCTCTGTAAGAGAGGATCCAGTTCAAATTTCTAAATTGGAGAATTATTGCCTTAGTTACATGTGCGAGAGCTTTCTGCAACCACAACTATTTACGCCTTCTGCTCTCCCTCTTCCTTGCCTCCCAGTGAAAACCACACTTCTACGGGACATTTTCCTCTAAACAAAACCTGCAGTTAGTTGGCAAACACACACCGACTCGTGTGCATCCCCATTGCCGGTATTTCCATGCACTCCCCGTACTCGCCATTGCACGCAGAGCTTCGTCCCTCACTGAAAACTGTCACCGCCTTCCCCCGCCGTTGGTGTGGCACCCGAGCACACCACACCCGACACGCACATCTCTCACCAGCCCCGAGGAACAGGCAAGCAAGGCTGGGCAGGGCGTAAAAGGGATCTGGAACACCTGGATTTGATTTAAAACCCACAGAGAATTAACAGGTGAAATCCATCAGGCAGCAGCAGGGATGGGCCATGCCCCCATGGTGGGCTCCAGGAGATGAGCCTTGCTCAGCCTGTCACTGGGCCCCAGGGCTGGCAGTCCGTTCCCACAGCCTTCTCTGTCTCCCAAGGGGTCACTTGGTTGGGAAAATTTCCCATACTGAGAAACATTAGGAAAAACACCTCCCTTTTACGGCCCTTAGAGTGAATTCAGGGGGCTGATCTTCCCCTTTCCAGAGGGAGATAGTGCTTTGAGCCCCTGTAACCCTTTGAAGGGGGTTGGCCCAGGGTGTATGTCACCAACACCAACATTTACGCAATGTTTTGCAGTCCATATAAGCATCTCTTTAGCAGGACTATGCAAATCACCGCACCAGACTGGGATGAGCCAGCGTGCTGCTGAGGGCCCAGAGCAGAGCCACACTCCGCCACGTTTGCTTTGCAGGGAGCTGGGCAAGTCCACAGCACCGCACAAGCCAAACAGCAGCGTTGGTACCACAGCACGCAGCGCCACTGGGCTGAAATCTGGACCGGTTTGCACGAATGGATGTCCCCCACAAAGAGATGCTGGTCTGCAGATGATTGCTAACTGCTAGAAATACACTTAAACTGCATCTAACACTCTGAAAGCAGTGTGATTTTCTGCTGTTGTCGGATCGCTTGACATTGCTTACACCAAAACAACAGCTGAAGAAAACATAATGACAAACACTGGTAATGAGCAGTTAATACAAGCTCCAGGATGAATTAGCTTTGACAGTATTTCTGCTCTTGCGGAATCGCTGCTTCACAAGAGTATCTTCCGACGTAGCTCGTTAAAAAAGCACGAACGCTCAAAACTCCCTTAGGGGAAAGCAAGGCTTGAAGTGAGCCCCGCCAGAGGTTTCCCAGGAGAGATGATGAATCAGTGCAAGTTCTGCGCTGCCTGCCTCCCCCATGCATCAGCAGAGCTCCGCGCCTCAGATCGGAGGTCGGGCAATGATTTTTTTTCAACCACCTGCCAAATTAAAGTCTCAGATGTCTTACGGGCCAAAATGCCCGGAGGTCAACATTCAGCAATTTCAAGGGTTGAATCCAATTGTTCGTGTACAGTAATGTCAATAAACTGATCTTAATCAAAATGCAATAATCCTCTTGAAGACTAAGGCATTCATTGCTAGGAAACTCCACCGCTGCCGGTCTTGTCAAGCAGTAACTGGCCTCCTACAGAGAGACAGCGATCCAGTTCTCCACAACACATGGCAGGAGTGAACGTAATTCTCATGTACAACTAGTGAATACAAGTCATAATATTTTTAATTTGCAGAGATCACTACTCTTAGGGCTTGGCTTTGAGACGCAGGCGACTTCTTACCTTCTCTCCGCTACAAATAATTTTGTGTTGACCACTTCTTCTCCATGGATGCCAGGCTTTATTATTTTGTATTTTAGTAGCACTAAGCTGGAGAGCACAGATTACAGGCAATATGCATTTCACATACCGCATCAGAAACTATAAAACTGTATTATAAACACTTTTCTGAGTTTTCTTTCTTAGTTGAACGTAATAAACACTGCCACTGCTTGAAAAGAAAACAGTTCTTTTTAAAGATGATGAATAACACACTCTCAAAAGAATCTGGAGAACAATAAAAGCATATTAGTTAGAAATGTCTGACTTTTGCTATGAGTATTGCTTGAAAAGCATGTTAGAATAAGAAAAGAATTTTGCAAAAACATACAACAATTAGTTAAAAAGAAACCAAATGTGTATTTCTTCTTGCATTTTTCCAACTGAGCCCCAATGGAAAGCAAGAGAGGTACTGCACACATGGATGCGCAACAGGGCATTGGGGCATTTTCATAATATATACAGGGGGAAATAATTATCTATTTTACAAAGTGCTGCAGTAAGTAACGTTACTAAAATAATCAGTGATCGGTCTGTTAACAGGCAACCAGAATATAACGCTGCAAAAATATCAGGACATATTCAACCTAATCGAAGAATAATATGCAACATAGGTATGGGTTAAATGCACAGAGAAGGTCTGCTTACCTTTTTATGATTACAATAACACAAACAATAAAAATACAGTTTGTCAAAGCCACGTGACTTAAAACTGCTGATTTACAAGGCTGCAAAAGAGGGGTGTTCCTTGTGAAAAGGACAGAGAAACAGTAGAGAGGTTCCAGCTTTCCTCCAAGTTTCCTTCCGTACTAGGCTTACGTCCAAACACAACATGGAAGGCCATCTCCTCATACCATTTCATCCACCCTCAGTTATCCCTGTGTCCCAACAGGGCCTACTAAGTCCTTTGTGGCAAAGAGGAGCATGGACAGCTCTGCCATCGCCACACTCCCCCAGTGCCCGGGGGGACCAGGCCAAGGTGTCACCGCTGGAGGGTCATTCTTGGGGCAGGACTTCACCTTCTGAATGAGTAACACTTTAGGGTTGCAGGGCCACACGTTGCCTACGAATAACACAGTGTTACTCAAACTGAAAGTAAATCAAAGCAACAATCAAAGCCCATAACAACTGCCAGGTGCAGCCAGGTGCAATTTCAGAACGTGGTTCCCAAGTATTACACACAGTAACTGTCCTTCTACAAACAGAACACCAGCTACCAACAAATATTGACCAGTGCCAGCCCCGGCAGGGATATCGTACAGCCTGATAAGAAGCACTGATACATTACGAGGTAAACAGATACCTGTTTTCCTGGGGAGAGGAGATCACAATGTGAAGAACAAACATTCGGTGAGTCACTTCCCGAGTTAGGGACACGCGAATGTACAGTCTAAAGGTTCTACACTGTCACCATTTAGGGTGTGACTTTTCTCAACAGCAGATCACAGAACGAGATTGGAGGTCACTTCGGAAGTAGAAACTCCTGTGGCACTGTTTGAATGCTGCTGGCTCCTCTGGTGCCGGTGCACGCACACGCTGCAGCAGCAGTCTGGGTTCAACACATATGTTTTCATGGTCCTTAACCGTGACAATTAACTCATGTGCTTCTCCAATGTCCTCTGCATTTTATCTGCCATGGTTCATTATTGTTCCCATGCCAATGAAGATAAGGTTAAATAAAGACATCCATATACAAAAAAAAACCCCAAAGCTTTATGCTGCTTGTGTGTTTGTATTCTCAAGATATGATTAGCACCTGGTTAGAAGAGTTCCAATCTGACTATCCAAAATTACATCCAACTGATATCTTATCTTATGGTGACTGTAGTTCCTGAAAACTAAGCAGAAAAGAAAGAACCACCCCATCGTTCATCATCTTGTTTTGAAGAAAACCATATAATCTCACTTCAAAGTATGAAATTCCCTCTAGGAGCCCCTGTACATAAATCTTTTATCTTTATCTGACCAACCGACACTAGTAAAGTGCTGGAAAAGGAAATGTGAAACACACTGTGTAGAAAAAAATTACTGGAATAGGATGAAACTTCAGGTTACTCTATGTTAAGCTCTGTACAGTAATTCAGTCAGGTATTCAAAAAAAAAAACAACTCCTTGGTTGTTGGTATTGCCCAAGTGTCACTCTGCAGTGATTAGGAATCTTGCTATTGTATTCAACTTCAGCTCCTGTGGTAAAGACAGCTAAAACACTGACTTTAATAACCCACCACCCCAGGAGACGGCACGTTATCCGACGCAGAACATACCAACCAGGAACTGAGATGTCCCATTTCTCAAGTAGTGATCTGTGGCAACTGGCTTTAACTATTCACTGGCAAATATAATTTTCAATAGGTTCCCTAACATGCAAAAATCATGTCATAAACAAGGACTCTTGACGATCTGCAGAGATCTGATGATTCTGTCCCGCCGCATCCCTGAAGCACCAGGATCGACATGTCCCTGGGGTGCCAGGCGCCCCAGGTCACCTACTCCCTGACTGTACATTTCTGGCAGAAGTGGGACAAATACATTCCCAATTTTGTTTCTGACAGTATAAATGTTACATTTCCTTTCATATGGCGGTCACGTTTACAAACTAATAACACATCCCCTGCTTTGCCCTGACCCATCTGCCTTCGCTACAAATGTAATTCGGCTTGGATTTTTGCTGTGCCAAACAAATTCCTATTGCTTCCTGGCATGAGGTCATTCCAGGCAAATACTGGTATGTCATCTCTTCCCTCCTGTCACCTGCTACTGCACATTCATATACAGGATTCTGGACACGGCACTGCTGGTGAATAATACTTAACTTGTATGAGTCATATTTCCTTGTGAAAATGGCAGACCTTTTCAGCCAGTAGAAAGCAATCCATTTCAACAGCAGAGAGTTTGTCCAAACACCATTATTACTACTGCTTTCTTTAAAACCATACTTAAGAAGTGTAAAAATAGGAATATTTTAAATAAATTACTCTAGCGTGTACTGTTTTCAATGCTCATCAGATACAAGTTCTTAATAATTAAAAGGCATTTTATCAGCAGTTTCATTTTGTATTAGTGAAGATAGATTTCCCATCAGGGTAACAAAACCAACAGCATTCACCGAGACAGAGATTACAATTTCCTATACTAACCCAAGAGGGAAGAAGGCATTGAGCAGCAAACAGCCCCGTCATTCGTTTCTCTAGAGGAATAACTTTCTAGATCTGTTACCAACAGTCAAGAAAAACTGCTTTAGAAAAAGAGCTTTATTTACACTGTAGAGAAATTAAGACGAAAGTGAAGTAGCAGTGTCTGTGTTAATAAGACCTGCATTTGTAAAACACGCATTTATAAAAACGTGCAAACAAGCAACAAATTCACAGGCTTTCTAAAAGCTTAGGATATTAAGGCATTACAAAAGAGATGCCAGTAGTGCTGGCACTCACAAATAAATGTGGGTTTATTAGACTAAGTTTTCAAAGCCTAGATGCTTACGAGGCACATTTTCCCAGCCTTTTAACACTTGTTTTAAAAAGTAACTCTCCAAAACAGCCATTGGGTCCTATTATCCTGCAGGAGGAAGCGGGGAGTGTGAACCCAAACCCTCCCGACTCCATCCGAAATGTAATTAATTAGAGGCCTCAAGGTATCACAGACAAAAGCCCGTTTATATGGAAATTCCTCCTCTAAAAAGAGACATGTGGAAACTTCCTGATTCAGCAGATAAAACAACTCATCCTGGCCTGTCTGACCAGCCTGCAGACACATCTCACGCCACCCTCAAAGTGCTTACTGCAGAGCAGGAAAGCGTTTGGGCTCCTGAACTTTTGTTCGTTTTAACAAGTTTCCCTTAATGAGATGTAAAAATACTTGCAACATTTACACACTGGAGGAACACTCCAAAATTAAAATCTACAGAATACGGGCTTGGCTTAATAAGATAGTTTCTCACCCTGTTCGTTTCTCCCAAACATGCAGCCAAACTGGGCTTTAAAAATACATTATGGCATTTCTTCAAAATTAATTTCGAAAAAAAAAAAATCCCTGAAAAGAAAGAAAGAAAAAGAATTCGCAAGTACCATTAGAAAGTCATTAGAAATAAGCTAACGCTTTTCAGAAAAAGTAACCAGAGTTTGTATTCTTAAAATAGACCTTGTTCAGTAACAGGAAGCATACATGGGGGAGGCAAGTGTGAGGACTCTCCTCTCTTTCTCTCATAGAAAAGACAAAAACCTCTGGACCACAGGAAATAACACAAGTTTTAGAAAATCCCAGTGGTATGAGTGAAAACACTTCACATAAATCTGTAAGCCCTCAAAACGATGCTAAAGGACAACAGATGTTCTTCCCCCCACTTGCTCATTCGAAGACTCACGTCCTCCCTAGGAGAAGTCATTTATTTGCATTGATTAAAGTGGGTATTCAGATCCAGACTCATACAAATAAAGAAAGCAAGAGGAATAGGTGCATAAGGAATGACAGGCTGTGCCTGTCCTCTTCTTCCTGAAAATAAAAGCCTCCCTGAATACGTGAAGATAATGGAAAAATACAGACCTCTGAATATACCTTTTCTTCAGACTTAATATCTTTATAATGTAAAATAGAACCCACAAAAAAAGATAAGTCTTAAATTTAGGCTGAAAACTACTTTCGGAATGAATTTTTTCTTTTGCTGTGTTTTTGTGACATGTGGCTGACATACCGGTGCTTCGGCTGATATGCTGCCAAATAAAATAAAATCATCATTATAACTCCTGCCATTATAAGTCAATTCTGAAATTAAATCAGCAATTTAGATTCATCTTATTGTAAAGCGTCCTTAAACAGGAGCCTTTCTACCAACCATCTCCACTAGGAAGCATTCCTGTTAAATAAGAATGACGAGAGCAATATAGGCCCAGATGTGGCCATGAGAAACTAAAATGACACGTGGGTATCAAGATGCAAACACAGAACCTCCCGGCATTTTCTCAAGCCTGTAAGCAGCTACAGTGCCAGACATTACCCTCAGAATGGATCATTTTATTCACAGACTCGTTAGGTAAAAATCATCAATAAAGCTGGAGCAAGGATCACAGTCTAGCCCAAGTCAATAGATTAAAAAAATAATCAGCTGTGATTATGATGATGTTCCTTATTTCTTCCACAAGTGATACAGTTTTATCAGAAGAAGCGATGAAAGCTCCTTGATGGTCCTTCAAAAAGACTAAGCCAGGTGGCCAAGGACCTCTCCTAAGTTTAGGAGCTATGGATTTGAACCTTCTCGGCCAAAGCCAGGCGTAGAACAAGTTTCTTGCACCTTGGGCAAATACTGCAAACCTCATGGAAAACTATCCTATCCCCACCAATGGTATCTGGAAGGACAAGAGAAGTGCCTGTGAACTGGGTTACATGGGTACGGAGCTCATATGCCAGTCTCGGCTTTGGGGATGCTCCGACAGAAGCTTTGCACAGCTCGAGTAAGTACTGAAATCCCTATTATATTGTCACACAGCATCTTTGGTGCCTTAGCCTTTGCACATCAGTTCCATAGCCCGCAGAGTCTCTCACAGCTCTTTAATCTTTCACCTAAGCAACAGAAGGGTTTTCCTTTCTTGTTGCTCTCCTGCTGTTATTCTCCCACATACATTCTTGCACCTGCAAACACAGTATTATTACAGCAGGGTCTCTGGGAACCTGGAGATATTCCCACTAGCATAAGATTCACCCCTTCTTTACTCCTTTCTTTCCCTCTTTGATGGCAGCCTTTGGTTTACATTAGGGGGCCCAATAATAGCCTGAAAAAAGTTTACCAACAAATGAGAATGTAGCACCTGCCTCGGATCAAACTACCCTCATCGACACCAACAGCCCCATACATGGGGAAAACCCAACAGGGAGTCAGGTCGAGGTGAAAACCATATTCTTACTAGAGAAAGATATTATGGGGGGATTCACCTGCTGCATTGCAGCCAAGTGAGTCAAACTAATTTCAAGCAAGTTGAGAATTAGAAGGGGTTTTTCTTAATACATTGAAGATTACCTGCTTCTGCCATTTTTTCTCTGTATTAACATTACTTCATCACCACGATCACCAATCAGAGCAACTAAAATGGGTTGTAGGTTAAAGTCAAAATGTTTTAGTTGAGAAAAACTGATTTGCAAACTAGTTTCCTCTCATAACTTCAAATAACAATTAATAATTTTGTTGTTGTGGTGAGAAATTTAATATCTGAAGGATTATACAAACCCTGGTCTCGAAGGCTAAACAGTTCACAATGACCTGAACGCAGCGGCAAAAATTTTACAGCAAAATACTTCACTGACACAAACAATTCTGTACCCTCTTTCAGCTTCAATTTCATCAAACCCAAAACTTCTGTGAGCCAGGAGACACAGTGTGTTAAGACACAGCCCATATGCTCCTCACCCAAGAAACAAGAGGAATTATCTGCAAACACAAGAACGGTGGTCACCAAACGCAGGGCCGTGTCGTGAAAGCCAAAATAACTCTGACAGTGATGCAAGGCAACTGTGGGAATTTTGCTCTTAACCTAGACAGGAGGTAAAACTCGCGCCTGTCCCCACTCCTGCCTGCTTGGCCCCACACCTCCCCAGCCTTCCTCCTTCCTTCTCTTCCTCTGTGGGATCCTGCAGCGTGTGACTGCCGCTTGCAGAGTTACAGACTTTAATAATTCTGTGCTGGTAACGCACAACGACAGACATTTTGCAGTAAGTCTCCACTGCTCCTGAGCAAAGAGCAGCTACCCATACAGCTCCAGAAAGCCAGGTCCTGTTGCCAGGATTAACATTTTTAGAAAAAACATACTGGCACACTAGGAAATATCACAGAAATGAAAGTAAAAAATTGGAGTTGAAAAGAGCAAACAACACTGTGTGTCAAGTTCTATAATCTCTATTTATAAACTACGGTTAAATGCCACTGTCTCCTGCTCAACCTCCGACTGATCCAACCACCACCACCCCCGATCCAATAACTTACATCAGTGATTTTATGTACTATCATCTCAAGTCTAGCATGTTGAATAGAATTCACTAATATGTATTTAAGAGTGTACTGTATAACAAAAAAACCACGAGTATGCATTTCTATAACATTAAGTAGCAATAACACTGTCAACGCTCTTCATTTCCTTTGCAGGAGAAGGGCTGGGAAACAGACACTTTTTCACTCATGAGAATGAGGAAAGTAAAGCAAGTATGTTCTCATTTTAAAATTGGTTTGACCGTTGCTATCCTTAAATGCAGAAATGTTCCTACCCACTCCACACAATTATATATATCTTTTAACATAACGGACAATTTTTAATCAATAAATCAGGTTTCGCCTACTACATTGTGCAATCCTTCCCCTAAAATGTTAAATATGAATTTTCAGATTGGCTTAGAAAGTATATTTAATCATTATAACCAGTTTCTTCTTGATAAAGGCATTCAAAATAGTTCTGCAGATGAAAGATTCAACAGAGCAAAACAACAGGACTTAATTAAAAGGGGGGAAAAAAACGTAAAAAGGAGTAAAAATAAAAGGATATTTGAAATCAAATTTCATCCCTCAACTAACCCAAGAAATAATGAGAAAGAAAAGAAACAGAAAACAAGCAACCTTATATCTGTATACTGATTGTTCACCCAGTCTCAACATGAACTGGGTGTCAGAGACATTCTTTTTAACAGAAAGAAAATAATAAATACCAAAATTCAGAGAGTATCACAGTCTTTTGCTAAAACACAGTCAGAAATCCCTGTTTTTCCACTGAAATTTATGATTATACTATGCCAAAACAACCACAGGATTATTTCTAGACATACATATCAACGATTACAATATGTAAAGCAGAACTGAATAAATAATATGTGTAGCGGTAAAACTCAATTTAAAAAACCAATAAGTTATCAATAAAATATGAAAGGGCAGAACACTAAGCCAGCTTTAATTTTTGTAAAACATTAGACAACTGAAAGGATGTGAATAATCATGACAATTCTACAGGCCTGGGGTAATATGCTACTGAAAAAGCTGAACACTCATATGAGAACTCATGGGGGAGGGTGCAGGCAAGGATGTTCAGAGATTCACTTGAAGCAAAAAAAAATCAGGAGTTTCGGACTACATAATTTACATGTTTACAAAATCACCTAAGCTTGAAATTTAACCCGTAATTTGTTTCTAGCTTTTCCATGTAAATTCTGGGTACATATTACTTAAATATTCTTAATGTAAATGTATATCAACTTTTTATGTTGTATCACTTCAATAAGACAAAACAACTACATCCAAAATTATGAATAATTATCTGGAGTACACAGAAAATCTTGATCCCACAGAGGTCAACAGCAGAATTCCCTAGTATGGTTAAATTCCCAGTATGGTATGGTTAAGATGTATGTTTAAGATACCCATACTTGATCATGTAAATGAAAAAGCCTAAATGTCAACTCAAACATCTCATTGCAAATGGAGACTCATTCTCTGAAGGCATATTCTTCCACACACCAACACAAAAATAAAGATCGCAGAGATACAAGGCGGTAAAAAAACAAACCAGAAGGCCACAGGGTTTGAAGACCAAATTTTTCTTTACTTCAAAAATACATCTTTATACTCAAATTCCAAGTTGCTGCACTGTAATAGGAATATGCAGCCATAAATTTAATTTATCTTGATCATTTGCATCCGCTGGCAAACTGAGCTTAGGCACAAGGTCTGGTTTTGAGTGAAGGCTCTGGTCACCTAGTCTTCTCTCCAGGTCCATTATAATACACAGCAGTCAAGAAATAAGCCTCAGGTTCATGTAATCCATTCTCCACTAAACTGCAAATGGCCTCATGATCAAATGTTACCCAATAATGAATGAATTTGCTCACGATCCATCACAAGAACTCTTCAGATTATATGTGGAATTTTTTATTTTCCTTTAAGATGAACACACAGAAGATTGCAGTTACATAACTGAACTTGCTTCTTAAAATTTTGCAGAACTTAACGTCAGTCTGGTCGTTAACAAAGTAAAAAGTTGAACCAAAATTGACAGAAATTAGAGTATTGCAAATGTCATTTTTTAAGCAGGACTTACGCCTTGGCACCCCTCTCCTCATTCTGCTTGGCTGGAGCAGTTGATTTTCATTCTTTATCTTAAAACAGGACACGTGAAAAATGTACTTCATCCCTTCTTGCTTGATGATGTTACAGTCCAGCAGTTAGATATTGTCATCATCTTTTGCATACTTCAACCCATTTGGACATGGCCAAATAATGATTTGAAAAACAGTAAATATCACAATTATAATTTCAATTCTGGTAAATTAACTCCTAAAAAAAGTTCTTAGAACTAAAATATGGCATCCACATAATTAGGTAGCAGGACTCTTCTGCATTGGTCGCACCAAAAGCTCATTTTTTTGTACATTTCAGTGATAAACACTTCAAGCAGGCGGTACTGGCAGTCGTCTTACTATTTCCTTAGCTATCTTTAGATAGGCTTTAGCCTGTAAAAACAGAAACATATATTTAGCACCTTTCATTTTCTATAAAAAGGAGTATTTTACATCTTGTTAGGTTATATGTTGTTTCACACACATTCAAAGGAAAAGAAAAATGTTACAATAAACGGGCTCAATTCAGCCAGTTTTGTATTCAGGAAAAATGATGCATTAATACATAAAACAAGTACAAGCACTATTTAAAATCCTGGGGGGCAGGCCACATAAAATCTAACTTTAGCATTATTCTGAGACTGGAACCAGACTGAACAATCTGTTTTAAACAGCAAACAGAATCAATATACTTCTGGAGACAAGGTGTTCAGAAGGAAAGAGACTCTTTAGTCCCACAGGTACTATTAGTTATAAACTTCCCTCACCCTGAAGACCGAGATGTGCAGCGTAGAGGACTGAGATAGAAAATTCAAGAAAGCAATGACATTAAAAAAAAATAATTAATTCATTACGGCCTACACTACAGAATTTTCTATACAGACATTAAAAATTAAAGCATTTTCAAAAAAAGAGACATCTTTCCAAGAGACTAAAGTGGGTATAAGAAAGAACTAATTCTGCAGCACTAGAATCCGTACAACAAGATCTCCCTCTCACACCACCTATGGCATTTGGTCGGGTGCTCCAAGTTGGAGGGCAGAAGAGCACAGAACTGTAAGACTATCAGGAACCGCCCAAACAGGCATCCTTCTTTTAAAAAAATGACACAGCTAGGACCATGATCAGACTAACGTTAAATATTCATAAATTTAATGTCAAGAGACCTATAAAAACACTGCCTAAGGTCCAACACAGAACAAATCACAAAATGAAACCAAATAATTCCTGCACCAAGCTGAACAACTTGCAGTTGAAATGGAACATGCCTTTTAGAAAGGTCTCCAATCTTGATATAAATATTTTCAATGAAAGGAGTATCTTTGTGTGTGCGTATATATATAATCTTATACATTGTTCCAGAATTTACTTTCATTGTTAAAAATGTACACCTGATGTATAATTTGAACTTGTCACGTTTCAATTTCCAGCTTTTGCACCATGTTCTGTGGTTCTCTAGTACAACAGAAAACTCCCCTGCTATTCAGCTTGCTTCTGCTCTGGTAGACTATAACCACAGTACTTCTTCACCTTCTCAGGTACGTCTGCATATGGAGCCCACACTGACGACCTTCCCTGCTTTACTAGAAGAAATCACCAGAATATTCCCTACAGCACCAATCTCTCCTGCCTCCTGCAGCACTCTTAGACGGTTCTAACCTCGAGTTAGACCTTGTATCCCTGACGAGCCTTTAAAATAGCAAACAAGTTGATATATGCCTGAGGCCAGACTTGAGGGGCAGGAAGAGGTCAGTCTCTCAGTTGGGCCACTAGCACCAAGTGTCACTGGTCTGAACCAGGTGGCAGCCTTTTGCTGGGCCAGGCATCCCTAACATGTCTTCTTCTCATCTAGGGTTTGGTCCTGGCTTGTAGGGTTTTCTTTCCTGGCACTCCCAGGCTCAGCACCTCATAGTCTCTGTGCTCACATCACCTTAAAACTAAAGTCAAGACATTTTCCAAGTTTGTAAGGAATGCAGACGCCAAACCAGGATTGTTTTCTCCCATATGCGTGACTCTGTGGCAAGAAGTACAGAACTTAAGTCACAAGCATGAAATTCAGACTTCTCCTATGGGTATAATTGCAGCGCAGCTGGGTAGCCCCAGCTGCAACCCCCACAACACTTAGCTGTTAATCCCCCGGGTGGTCCAGCTACTCCCCAGCTTAGCCACCTGCACAGATGAGATAATTGATCAACTTGAAATAAGGTGATAGACTTTAGTCAAGCTGCCTTTGCAGTTAAGTATTTCACTAATCTGTGTAGGAGTGCTCCAGGTGGGAATTTTGGACTATCTTGAAGAGTCCCACAGGCAGCTCCCACTTTGCACGGATCAGTTCACGTGTTTTAATGAGCCAATTAATAACCTGCATAGAAAATCTGTCCCCTTTTAGAGACTGCCCAGGCTGTTTCTGCTCCAGAGTTGACCAAACTGTACAGAGAATTAGAAATACACTATAGAAACTGTTCTTGTGGGTGCAGAAATAGTAACATAGGACAGTGGTTTTGCACATAGTTAAGACGGGAGATGTTCTGTACAAAAATCAAGATAATCAGCACCAACAGATCATGCATATGCTGTAGAAGCGATATAGGACCACGGACTAGCTGCATTGTTAAAACTGAGCTGAACAGCAGTTCAGGGAATCTCACTTGATCCAGCTGAAGAGACCATTGGCAAGGGTCCTTGGAACACAGACTTCCACAGCCATCCAGAGAGCAACCAGATATCCTTCCTGGGAGACTTGATTGCTCATGTGTTACCCGTTGTCAAGATCCCAATAAATTATTTTCCCCCAAAACACTGTTAATGAGTATCTGGGCAACAATTTCACAATGTACACTGACTTTCATTTGCCAAGTAGCTGATCTGTCACTTCGTAACAGGAGGTTCCTGGTGCAATTCTTTGTAGCCAGCATGCTAACATTACCTAGCCCTAGTGTTACCAGCAATCAGTCTTACCTGCTAAGCATCTTTTTTGTTTGCCTAGACCACTACTTTCTATGTTGAACAGAACAGTATCTCATACATGTCCTTACAGAACTCCACCAGTAACCTTTGACAAAATCAACTTTTCGAGCCTTACTTTCCTATCTTTGAACAAATCATACAGCCATGAGTGAGGACCTGTCTATCAGCAGTAACATACATCAACATACATATGTGAAAGGTCTAAACAGAATCTCAGTGACTGTCAATACACCTTTCATTACATAAAAACAACCCTACACGTATTGAATGTTTGCTCCTACTCATGATCTTTTCAATCAGCATCTATAGACTGAGAGCACAGCTCAGTTCAGCTGTTTACTCCATCATTATTAAGCAAAAGAAGATGGATTGCAATTGAAAATTGATAGGGTTTTTTATTTCCTTTTCAGGTGGAAAGCCAAAGGAGAAATAGTAAAGCATGAGTTCTTATTCATTGCTCACAACCATTTTCATTTTAATAGGATAAAAGTGAACTTTACAGATCGGTTTTTCCCTTTATGGTTTGGAAGCTCTAAAGGAGTGGTTTATAGACTGTCTTTCTGAAAGCATTTTTTTGCAGATGGACAACTTCATATTTAACAGTAACATAACAGTTAGCTGGAAGCCAAACATTCTCCCTGCTTTGAGAGGATGAAAGAGTAGTGCACAGGAAGAGAGAATGCTCAAAGTGACCAGACTTGTTCCTTACAAACGCTGCCTAGATGGGATCTGAGGAGCACTGGGGAGAGCAGAGGTAGAGGTGGAAGGTGACGTTCAGAGAGTTGAAAGAGCTGGGTAATGGCCACGCGAGAGACTGTTCTCCTCTCAAACACTGGTACAAACACTGCCAGAAAACAGGGCAGCATTTTTGAAATCACAAACCTCCTCAGGACTGAAAGGGCACAGCAGATGATGAAGTGACTAATAACAGCGTAGATCTTGAAGTAGGAAACAGAGAACTAATAATGAAGTTCATCAGGAAAAAGACTGAAAAGTCCTACTTAGCCTAAATAATCAGAACATCCTGATTCATTACTCTGTCACGGGATAATAGACATGGAGTAGATTTAAACTCAAGTCTTTTTATTAGCTCATCTAATTAAGCCCTACAGTACTCCTAAAGAAACACGAGCTTTCAGTTATGGCATTTCACTCGCCTTAAAAATCATACCCATGAGGGAAGTATGCATCACTGCCAAGATTACTGCAAACTGACCATACGAGTCACAGCTGACTCTGCCCTGTTCTCATGGATTGGCTTGGCTCGACCTGCTAGTTTGCCTTTCACTGAAGTGCAGATCTTGGCCTGCAAACGGCTCACCACAGCAGCTTCCAGTGTCCTGTGCAATGGCCACACAAATACAGAATACAATTTACCCATCAACAAAGTCAAAACAGGTAGGAGCCAATATCACATTCGCCTTCACCCAAACCACTGCATACAAACAACTTCAGACCAGCAACTCAGAAAAAGCATACTGATCCCATCCCTTGGTGGTGAGCCAAACACACCATAGAGTGTAAATCCCAGTACTGACATGGTTTCTAGCTTCTGTTTGTGATTATGAGACTCCAGGACTACTCAGATGCTTTATCCAGCCCAGCAAACCAAGGGAGGACCTATGCAAGTCCTGACTGTCTGGAATGCCAAATGCTGTGGATGCCAGTATACCTCTAATGACGGATAAGGTATTTAAATCTGCTCATCTGAGCTGTTAGGGGCTTATATTTCATTCATTTCTAGAGGAAACTAGCAACCATGAGCAACTAAGCAAACAGTGGCTATAACAAGGACTTAGCTACTATCTGCAAGAAAATGATAGGTGATAGCTTTTGTTCTTATTAGCACTCTCTTTGCTCAACCACAGTCCATTTTCCAGTTCAATCAGATTTTTAAATAGCTTTAATTTCCATGGAAACTGCTTGTTACTTTGACACAACTCTAACCTTCAGTGCATGACCGGAATGGCCCTCCGATGTCTGTATTTTACTGTGGTCAACTCAGAAGGCACTAAAAGCATGATGATAAACACAGCTTCAAATGAGCTTCCAATTCAGATAAAAGCTTCATGTCACCCAGAGAAATTCTTGATAGATGCAAGAGGCCCGCAGCCTTTCCCACTCTGTCCTCCTCAGGGCAGTTCTACCCTAAGATTCTTCTTTGCGTGTATTAGCAACTCCTGCCAAGCTACAATGAAGTCTCAACCCAGAAAGGTGACTTAATTAGATGATAAAAGTCAATCCATAAATTATAACGTGTACTGGAAGAGAAGGGTAAGTAAACTGGATGCTTCCTGAATCTGATACCTCAAAAAAAATCCTTAGTGCCCATGGGAAATTTCCTGTTTATCCTATATATCAGCAGTTCAAAAGCCAAGCTGTCCTCTGAGGGAGCCTCAGCTGGGAAACAGTGCTAGCCCCAAGGTGCCATTATGCATGTACATCACTCAGGTGCCATTACCTACATCAAAAAAGACATGCTGCCCAGAAAACATGGTTAAGTAGAACAGTGCAATTCAAATGCAATATAGTAACATCCTTCAAACAGACTATCCTACCACTCAGCATTTTCTTCAGCAGAGTGAAGCATAAATGAGGGTCTGATGATGCATTGTACTATCTACACCCTGAATGAAGGATTCGAACTTACACATAGCAAATGCTACTGTGATCGTTCAAACGAAGCCTTGATGATAAGGCACATTATAAATCATATCATCCAGCCTTCTCCAGGGTTTGCTGTTCTTTAAAAGATATCACACCCTGGAGAGACCACTCTTTAAATGGAATTATTGATGACAGCTAAACAACAGCAAACATTATTTGCTACCACTACTTCACTTTTTCAACTATTTCTTGCAAGCTTTAAAAGGTTGTGCATTTTCACCCTACTCACACATCACCTTTTCATAGAGCTCTACAAAAACAAGTCCTTCTGAATACAAATTCCACCTGTCTCTTTGGATAATACCACAGTAAAGTGTGTAACATTTCTAATTTAATTGAAAAGGGATTTTTAACCAGACTTACTTTCCTCTGTTACGTCAGACTGCTGATGCCTTATGCCCCTGCTTTCCACCTGACTGAGCTTTTTCTCTCCCCTTATAGATCTGTGTGTAATTTACTGGCTGCAAAATCCTTCACCGGTATATATGAGTATATGAAATTTGCAAGAGGGCTGAATACATTTCACATTGTTAAATGTGAACTAGACAGTAAGAGAACCTCCCCCAGGAAGTATGTGGGGTTTGTATCATACACTGGTCTTTATCACAAGCTGGACAGGATGACATTAAGCATGTTTTCCAGCTCCAGGTCCTGGTTTCCTTGCTCCAGGACAAGTTTGGCTCTTCTCCTACACAACTCATAAATTCCTCACCATACTGCATGTAAGTTTGTGCATACCTGCAAAAGGCTGTGTGATCTGGGGATCCAACACTCCAAGCTATATATGATTCATCAGGTTTGCTTCCTTTCATCTTCCCCTGCTTTCCCAATATACTCCACTTGATTTTTATGGAACAAGAGGATGAACTCAAAGTATTTTTCCTTAATAGATTCCAAATGTTTTCCATAACAATATGTGTCAAGAAAACACTAAGGAACTAACTGACCATTACATGTTTCCTGGAAGTTGTTCGTTTTTTCTAAAAGCGATCATGTATTTTACTCTTTCTGCTATGAGGGCTCACTATCTCTTTAATAATGGAGAAGGGGAAGAAGGTGAAATCTAAACTTCATTATTTCATGACTTCTCTGCTGCCTTGAATACCCTATCCCTCCTGAACGTTAGAGGTGTATCATCTCTCCTCCACAATTTTATTTTTTTTTTTAATTACCTCATTCCCAAGACAAGCAGATGAGAGACAACATCTACTGCTTGCCTCAGCCTCCAGCATTTCTACTGCCTGAAATGTCTATCCCAACAAGAATTCCTAGCTTTAGAAGGTGAATGGGCACACTGGTACAGCAAATGTGTTTTGTATTTGCTTAAGCTGCTTCTTTGATCTTGAGACAGATGGGAGTTTGGTGCTCAATCACAGCTAGCCTGTCTGTTCTAGCAAGATATTCACAAATCCACTGTGCCATCAAGGCTGGGATATGCCCAGAAGTTTCTAGCAGGAAGTCCTCACAAGATGGAACCACCAACTGTCCCATACCTCTCTGGGCTTTGTGCTCACAGATGGAAGAGCTCTTTGGAACCTTTACTTATCTTTTCCACCAGTGTTGATGGAGAGTTCACCAGGCATTGGAACAACTCATTAGGTGGAAGAATGACTCCACTGCAATTAATCATGTTCTGCATCTCTTGCTGTGTTTCTAGCCCTCTTATCCACAAGTCTCAGGATGCCTCTTTCAAACACCTGTTTTGCTGCTGGTTCCTTCTCATGATCCCGAGCAGGTTCCCCTACATCTGAGCATGATGAAACCACCTGGTTTCAGTGATTCCTCATCTGTTTTCCCTATTCTACCATTTTAGCAGTGTTCCTGATTTTCCTTTACTAGCTTTTGCTGTCTAGAGACTCTCTCACATGTTTGGGTGAGGAAAAAAAAATGAAGCCCTGGTCAGCAAATCTACTTCCACAGCTTCATGGAGGAGGAAAATGCTCCCAAGACTCTCAATTATTTCCAGAAGGGCCTGGAAAGTCCTCCACTGTTGATTAAGCTAAGAAATTATTAGCTTCTTGCAGAGGATCTTACATCCCTCCCCATTCCTGCAGTGTGTCTGCTCTCTTTCTGTTACACTAGTCCGTGCCATTTAGGCTAACACGTGAGTACAGCAGTATTCCATTTCTATAGCACGTAAAAACGTTTTGTCAATTAAGAGTGTTTAAAAAAGCCACAATTTTAAACAACTAATCTGACAGGAACACTAACATAGACAACATTATACCAAGAGCAAAATCATTTTACCAGCACTGTTTATTTCTCTGTGGGGACTGTCTCAATCTTCACCAGGACAGAACTCCAGCCATTAAACTTTCACATCCTTTAGCTATATAGTCAGCCCTTTCCATAAGTAGACGAGTCTTATGTATCCTGTGCCTTCCCTGAGGAAGAACTTTCTAAGTTCACACATGCACAATTCTACAAGTAATTTTCTTTATTTGGTAGTAATTTCCCTGCCAGTTGTGAAAAGGAAACACCCCTTTTCCACCAACTAGATCTAAGCTTTAAAATAACAAATTTAGACAAGTTTGCTTACACATTTTAAAATTCTAGTGTGGAGTGAGAGCTGTATTTTTATATATCAGCAAGGTAAGTTGAAGCCCATGGCAGGTGTGTAAGCAAAAAAAGTATTAGCTAACATATTTTAGAAACACGGTTTATTCTAGTCTTGACAGAGCTTAGAAGGTGTGACAGCATGCTGGGTTTCTGAGAAGTCAATCACCACCCTTATTCCCCACTGTTTGAATCTACTAGGTATTATTTCAGTTCTATGATTCTGCTTTTGATCTGTAAGCGTGTTCTAACAGAAACAGCACAGAATTTTGTATTTTAAAAAACCTGTAAATTTAGGGGACAAGAGCAGAGATAATTTCAGCAGCTCTGCGCACATTGTTCTCTATCTGAAAAATTGTGATTGTTCATGCATGAATAGCCACAATTTTAGTTTATTTGAGAAACATGGCAATGGCTGTCATGTATTAAAGATTAGAATCTGACCTTGTATGACCTCTCCCACCACCAGTTATGTGCTAAGAATTTAATTTTTCTTTTAAAATATAAGAGAACAACAATCATTTTCTGTCTTTAAAATGAGAAGCCAAGCAGGGATAAAGGGAAATTCTTTTTTATTCTGTAGAGATCAGTGACATCTAAAAAACACTCATTCTCTGAGGAGAATGATTATCTCACAGACACAATGGCAGAGAAGAATATTAGAAGTTTTCCCCAGAGTCAGACTTATTTGTCAATCTTTATTCCTCCTCATATTTAACTTAATTGCCACAAATGGTGCTTATAACCCCTCCTTTCATTACCAAGAACATAGTCTAAGGAGGAACAGATGGCAACACAACAGACTTTCTTGTCTTTTTCAGAATGCTATCTTACATGTCTGAATTTTTAAATTGATAGTCCTGCAGGCTACAGACCCTTGGTTATTATAGATTTCGGATACTGTGAGCTGTGAGCCTTCTATCTTAGTTTGCTCAGCTGTTTTGCTTCAACTTTAACCTAAGCCATGCATCTATTCAAACCTTCGCACTGCTGATCAAACTTCCCAGATAGAAACTACCATATTGATTAGAATGATTCGTTTTCACGATGATCTAGACTCACGATCACTGCATTATTCTACAGAGGATCAGCATGGGCCTTGCCCAAGCCTAGCAAAAATATCACATTAAATTAGAAATCAACATACCATAGTGCTGCTGCTTCTCTTTCAAAACAAAATGATGTATTACAATTTTAAGACTGTTATTGTTCCTCCAGAATCCCAATCAGTATGTTAATAACACTGGATTAACAGTGTTAATCCACCTGTTTGTTTTTTTCTTTCAAAAGAGTAGGAAGGAAAAAAAATATGTCAGCATGTGCCTAGCAATGATGACATTAGAAAGGTTACCGATATTAAGAGGTACGTTCTACCTTATCTCTAATTGATTCTACCATCTATTCAGCATTAATAACTTTTTTTTTTTACAGTAACATTTAAGCAGCAGTTAAGAGTGAGGCTGCATCATGCCATATACTGTGCAAACACAATGTGGCAGACAACACCCCGCCTTACAGTGCCCGGCGGACTAACTCCAGCAGAGGAGAAAGAAAATACTAGCCAGGAAAATCTTACTCTTCAGTGTCAGTGAAGTTTTATGTGTGCAACTGCTTTTCTTTACAGACTTGCATATTTGACTCCCACCACCTCAACAACTCATATTTTCCTTTGGCAATAAACTGTTATGGTAAATGCACCAAAAAATCCATTTCCTCTTGTGTGTAAATTGCTCCACTTCCTGCTAAAAACAACCCAGGTACTGACAATACGCAGGTTTTGTTCCAAACATCTTTTGATAGGACCCTTTGACAGTTTCCAGGCTCAACTACCGAAGTCTCAACTGACAGTTTTAGAGGACCTACATTAGCTGCAAGGTCTCATGAGGCTTGACACTGACCTTCCTCTTCTTGGCATGCCAGAACCTGGATCAAATCCTCGCTATGCTCAATGATTCAGACTACTTAAAACAAAAACACACCTACAGAAGCAGAATGGAAGACCAGCATTCCAAAATGAAGGGCGTGAGTTACTTGATGATACTACCCTCTTTTACTTTATTTCCCTAAGTTACACTCAGATACACATTTCTTTTCGAACAGCAGTAACGAGAAGCACTCTCCATTCACTTTTGGGGGAGGGCTTTTGTTATTTCAAGTACAGTGTATCAAACTTACCGCATCGCTTTGAGGCTGCGAGACCACAACAGGTTGTCCGGAATCACACGTTTCCCGTATATTAACATGCAGTGGAATGTCTCCTGTATCAAAAATATCAAGACACACATATGTGAAGACCTAATAGTTCTTAAACGTTTCATTAAAATAGCCCTAAAGTGACTTGAAATCAAATTCCAGTTTAGTATATACTTTGAATTACCTAATCTCAAAAAATAAGCATTTAAAATAAAAATTGGCTGCGGTACAATTTCTATACATCCAGAAAGATTAATGCCAAACACATTTTGGACTTTTCATTCTCTGAATAGGCAGGACTATGCTTTGTAGCAATTTATTAGAGAAGGCAGTTTGCTTTTTTGCCTCTTCAACACACAGGAAAACACAGGCTGAGATACAAATTATTTTGCGTACATAAAAAAAAAAAATAAATCGCTTGAGTGTTAGGCAAATGCTCATCATGCAATTCGCTGTTCAGCCTATCTCCTCATTGTATATTCTTTTCAGTGCTGTTTTAAGATTTTAATCACTGCTCAAAGACTTCTTTGAATACTTAATTTCCAAATAATAGCATTTGTTATTGTCCTTATTAGGCCTTGGATCCAATTAAAAGGTAGACAACTATTCAGTTCATTCTTCTTTCCAATAGAAATCTTCTTTATAGTCTGCTTTTATAACGAACAGGAACTGTCAGAGAGGAAAGGAACGCTCTAAAGGAGAATCAATTAGCAGCCCCATTCCATTTTGAAACTTACTTTCTGAAATACAGTTTTTCAGCGCTAAAGAAAACTTGAAGTTCCCATGTTTAGTTCATTGCTCCATAGAAAATTATGAAGTGAAATGAAGACCAATTTTCTTTTGCTGGAAGATACAGCTACATTTTACATCGGGAGACAGAACAGCCTTCACTTACTTCAATCTTGACTGGTCTCAGAAACTGTATCAGTTTAAGTCGTACACTTCAGCAACATTTATTTAACCCAAAGCAAGGCCAGTGTAAATTACTGAAGTTCAATACAGTCAGAAAAAGAAACATTAAAAAAACTGTTTGAAAATTGACATAGTGTAAGAGATTAAAAAAAACAGAACCAAAGTAAGCAGGAATACAAACAAAAAACCCAAACAAATCGCAAACACAAAAGCTGTGCTTCCATGATTAGCGAGCTGAATCTTCGAAGAACTTCAATTTGTTATTTATGATGATTACAGTCCATTTCCTTCAAATTTAATTGTTTCTTATTTGTTTTGGTCATGAATAAATTTCTTTAGGCATAAAAGTCTGTTCATTTATTCATAAAAATAATATTTAGGGATCCTTTAAAAGTTTTTTAACCTTAAACTTTCTTAATAGATAACAACAACTTCGCAAATCTCTCAGAAGCTAGTTCCTACCATTATTCTTTGCAGAAACTAATCTTCACTTTTTCCCAAGGATGTTTTGTTAATGAAAAAACACTTCTTCACTATCCGCTTAACTCTCAGTGAATTCCAAAAAGAACTGTCCTACTACAAAATGGCAGCCTCTCTCTTTTCTTACTCATACTGACAAAGATGTGCTGGTACAACAGGAGCTTAACAGGACTTGTATGAGCAAAAGTGCAAGTCAGAAGACAAAGCAAAATGCATTTGATTAAAAAAAAAAAAATCAAAACGTTATACATCAAGCAGAACCGTAAAGACAGCAAAAGTATCTGCACATGTTTGGGTGATAAAGGTTTGAGGAAGATGAAGTTTTTGCACTATTCTTCACTACAGAACATGATGGGAACTTGCCACGGTAAGTTTTTCTGATAGCAACAATTACTGCTGACTGCAAAGAAAGGGTAAGTGCTGAGAATAATTAGAATTTATGGTAGGAAGTGAAACAAAATAATCTGAGAATCACGGTTGCTGTTTCTATTACCAGACACAGTTTGAAAAGTACAAAGGTCAGGATGGTGTGTACAGAAATTATTATCTCAGCATTATGTATCTCAATTGTATAGCTTTCTGGTGACCTAACACAAAAAAAAAAATAAAGCAAGCAAAATACGGGAATTTCAGAGACAGGGAGAGAAACAACCAGCAACAGAGTCTTTCTCACAAACTTTGGCACTCTTTCACAATAAAAACACAACACAATCAAAAGTATATGAAATAATGAACTACACTGAAAGGTGTACTGCCAACTGCTAATTGTCTTCTGTCATAAACAAAAATAAAGGAGGCATTCAATAATATTAAAGGCAGCCACTTCTGAGCAAATAAAAGGAAAATACTTTTCTATGCTGCACATTGTCAGCTTGCAGAATGCTTCAAGATGTTATCATCGAAACTAAAACTTTGTCAGGTTTCCCGAGAGGACTAGGTGCTTAGTCGACCAAACAGAACAGCTACAGGTGTTGCAAAATATATGCAAAATAAACTTAGAAATACTGACGTAAAATATATACATTTTTTATATATATATAAAAATAATTCTCAAGGCTTTTGGGCAGAATTCAAATAACGTTGGCATAAAACTTCCATTTGGAATAGGTTAACGTAGTATCTATAAGCAGTAATTCTTATAATACCATATGTATTATTATGCAATGGTCATCCCTGTAAGGACGAGCATACTAATCAGATCAAGTACTGTAATTCTAAATTTAACCCTTGAGGCATTAACCTTAATATTCAAACTGTCAGTGAAAGACCACACTAAGGTAAACTTCCCTCTGTGTTTCTTCATACAACTCATTCATCCCCTGCTAAACTTGTAAATATCTCGCACCACTCCTAATTAAATACAATCACAATCAGTTCTGCCCTCACAGGGAATAACAAAACCCATCTGTGGGACCAACGGCATGGCACATCATTTGTGCTTGTGTATCTAAATGCGTGCTTGATTCAACCGCTTGCAGAGGATCTGCATCCACCCACATAACCCAGGGCTGCAGAAGTCCCCCGGGCTCTGATCATAACTCGTTATATATTCAGAAAAGTAAAAGATAGCCCAAAAGCATGTCTTTAATTATGTGCTGCCTTGCTATCTTAAGTTTATGTCAGACCTTGATGTTTTTGTGTTGATCTTTCTAAGTGAGCTTCCTGGTTCTTTTTAATGAATTAGCTATGGAAAATCATTGAGATAATTATAGTAATACATGGAAACACATCATTAGCACATGCAATTATCCCATTTACCAACTTAATTACGCTGTGTTATATTCTGATTTTTTTTTTTACTGGTAGCACAGGTTGAAAATACGCCTTTTAAAAATAGCAATGTATGTTTTAAAGACCAATGCATATTTGAGCTTATAGGCATGCCAGACTGTTTAATCATGGCTAATTTTTGTTTTCAATAAAGATAAATTTTCTTTTGAAAGAACATTTTGCAATTCAGTGTATTCTTTCAATCTCAACACTTAAATACAATCATTACAGTCTGCTTGCTTCCGTACAAGAGTCATGATATCTTCATATGGGCATAAAAAAAAAAAACCCTGCTTTAAGGGACTGCATTTCAGTATTTGTTTCAGTATGTAACAACTCATTCATTTAAATGAAATAAATGAGAAAACTTCTATTGACAGAGTTTAGGTATGTTTTACAAGACCAAATAGAATTCTCAGTTATTTGTAAAAATTGGTGTATGATCACTAATGATTTTCAGGCAATGTAGCACATCAATATCAAAACAATTCATGTTCTGGATTGTTTATAACTCAAAAGAGATTTAAGATGCAACCGAAGCATCATCATACGCAGTCCACATCCCATTTACAAGAATGATCCTGATAAGGAATAGAGCATACAAAAATTGTGACATTCAGCTACTTAAGTTATTAGTTCCATTATATTTGAACACCGTCTGAATATAGAATAATCTAGGATTATGAAGTTCCACACTTCAGTTAATGCTTCCCTCAAGCACGCCATTACATTTTTCTTCAAAACTACACCCATTTCTATAGCCTTACCTAAAATATCCAATCCAAGGGTTTTTGCTAGATCTCTTACACCATCAGCTCCGAAAATGTGCGTCTCATGCTTACATTTGGGACACTGGAAAACACTCATATTTTGAACTAGTCCTAAAACCTGTTGTAAAAGAAAGGAACGGTCAAACCTGGGATTCAAGCATCGGTATTTCCACTATTCATCTCAGACAATAAAGGAGAAATTATCAACAAAGAATCAACAAAGAGTACTCATTTACAATGGGAAGTAGCAGGAATATCAGACTCGCGAATATCATTATCAACTCTCATTAGTCATCTCAGTTTCACTATCATTTGTGCATTATTTCAAATTTTTCACAGTTACAGCTTTCAAAACATTAAGAAACTTATTTGTAAGAAAAAGTACCTCTTGTACAGCACTATCTTTCCAAGAACTCTCCCTGCCAGTATTTCATTTTTGAACTCTGAATACCAGAAGAATTTTCATGTTGTGTTTTATACCTTTGTAATTTGCAGTTTCAGGAAACACAAAATAAAAACACACTATTACAAGAAGTGACACAATCAGATGT
>NW_009648876.1:5394051-5406177 GCF_000708025.1 Charadrius vociferus | reverse complement strand
AGCACCAGATTTGCTATTCTTCTGGAGAACAGAAACACATTTTAAAGATGAAACAACAGAAACAAAGTGGCAAAAACCACAGCATAAAAGTCTAATACATACACATTAGGTATCTTTCTGTTGATGCCAGATGTTCAACATCATCCTTGCAAAATATGTCAAATGAAAATTTGCCAAATCATGCACACAAAAATCTTCTTTCACAATGTACAATAATGCTAATGATAGCATTGATCTCATTTTATTCACCTAGTAAACAGAACTGTTCAATGAGGCAGAGCAGAATTTCTCAAAAGTGATGAAAACAACATTCAAACACTACGGGGTGAAGCTTCTACCCATCTGCTAATCAACAGAAGACCTGCTTTAAGAGGTTCCATGTTACAAAATTCCACTTTAAGATCTATATATTATCTAGATATGTCACATATACTATAGCCAAGTTTTAAAAACATGAATATACATTTTCAGGCAAAAAAGGCTGTTACTTTGTAGCTTTTTTGCTTTTTAAATTTCCCTGAGCATTCTAGTTTTGTGTTTGAACAAGCTGCCCTAATTATTAGAGGAATAACATACCCACTATGTTAATGAAGCATATCTAAAAAGATATACCAGTGTTCAGTGCAACCAACAAGTATTAAGTTATTTAATTAAGAGTGAATGTACAACTTTTTGTACCAAAAGTGAAAATAAAAAAGCATGTTATTTACAATACCTTAATAAAAATGTCCTCATATCTAAGCTAAAGACTGATCAAAAGATTATCACTTGTTTTTCCTATACCACTGTAATATGTTTCACACTATTTTCTAAGAAGTCTTCCTTTACATATGTAAAACTTCCATAGGGTTAAAAGAAAGGAACATTTTAAGGAACAGTAACAAAAAAACAAAGAAACAAACAAAAAGATTACCTACTTTCTGTCTAACACCACAAACTCTCCCCATTTTCTACTCTCCCTCAGGGACTGTCAGAGGAGCAAGAGGAACAAGTTTCTATTTACTGGTACATATTCCAGTCTTGTTTAATATATTCAACGACCTAGATGAGGGGACAAAGTGTACCCTCGGCAAGTTTGCTGATGACACAAAACTGGGAGGAGTGGCTGACCCGCCAGAAAGTTGTGTTGCCATTCAGTGAGACCTGGACAGGCTGGAGTGTTGGGTGGACAGGAACCTAATGAAGTTCAACAAGGGCACGTGTAGGGTACTGCACCTAGGGAGGAATAACTCCATGAACCGGTACAGGTTAGGGGCTGACCTGCTGGAAAACAGCTCTGTGGAGAGGGACGTGGGAGTCCTGGTGGACAACAGGATGACCGTGAGCCAGCAATGTGCCCTGGTTGCCAAGAAGGCGAATGGCATCCTGGGGTGCATTAAAAAGAACGTGGCCAGTAGGTCAAGGGAGGTTATCCTCCCCTTCTACTCTGTCCTGGTGAGGCCACGTCTGGAGTACTGTGTCCAGTTCTGGGCTTCCCCGTTCAAGAAAGACAGGGAACTACTGGAGAGGGTCCAGTGGAGGGTTGCAGAGATGATCAAGGGACTGGAGCACCTCTCTTACAAGGAAAGGCTGAGAAACCTGGGGCTGTTTAGCCTGGGGAAGAGCAGACCGAGAGGGGATCTCATCAATGTGTATAAATATCTAACGGGTGGGTGTCAGAAGATGGGGCCAGACTCCTTTCAGTGGTGCCCAGCAACAGGACAAGGGGCAACAGGCACAAACTGGAACACAGGAAATTCCACCTCAACATGAGAAAAAACTTCTTTACTTTGAGGGTAACAGAGCACTGGCACAGGCTGCCCAGAGGGGCTGTGGAGTCTCCTCTGTAGGTATTCAAAACCCACCTGGATGCGTTCCTGTCCAACCTGCTCCTGGTAAACCTGCTTTGGCAGGGGGGTTGGACTAGATGATCTCCAAAGGTCCCTTCCAATCCCCACCATTCTGTGGTTATTACAGGTAATTCTTTCATCCAGCTCTTAAACTAAGAGAGACACAGCATACTACATGTCCAAGGGTACAAGGTGCAGGGATGGTAAAAAGGACTCTCTACAGCCACAGTCTTCTACTGATGACCTCTGAGCAGGCATTCATCCTGCTCTCCTTAAATTAAAGTCATGGAATTTTCACTGCATTGGTAAACCAGAACACTGGAAGGCGTATTATTTGACAAAAGAAAAATAATATTTTAACCAGGATAGAGGGAAGCCATTTTCTGCAGCACAGGGGGGGGAAAAAAAAAGAAAAAAAAAGAACTTGACATTTATACTTTAAATGAATTAATTCATCCTCAGGCATCTTGGGGTTTGAACTTTCTGTTCTGCTCAAAGTAGTGATACAACATTTACGATTCAGCGAATTCACAAAGAAAAAGCTATGTAGTCTACTATTGTTTTGTGAATAGTTAAGGTCTATCACAGCTGCTTTGTTAATTCTTTGGTAAGCTAATAATTAAGAAGCCTTCCTGACACAGTTAATGACAATGCTGAGATACAGCTGTATCCCCAATGCTAAATCAGTTTTAGAGGTCTTATTCGCTGTCCTTTCTTGTTTTCATTTCAACGAATCTTACTGAAAGCAAATGACATTTCAGCATTACACAATCATTTTTGTTTTTTCAGTGTTGTTCCTATCTGCCAGCCAATGAGTAGTGCATATTTATTGATATATAAATTACTCTTCTTGGAATATGAAGGGATTTTTTGGAATATTAAGTTGCAAGTTATAAACACCCAGTTTAAGATAGAATCTGTGTAAACATACAGAACATTAGTGCTGAAGTGTATTTTTAATATGCATATTTCTGCAGATATATTTACAGAAGGAAGAGAGTGCGCTAGGATCTCCAGAGCTTTTAAAGCTACAGACAAAGTAACAGGTCTTGCTAATGAAGTCAGCAGTAACTCTCATTTCCCTGCTCAAATAATAGATCTGGAAAAGCAGCTGTTACTGTCTACACAAACTATGCTGTAAGTATGCGTGAATCCCATTCTACTGCTTAGTGAGCTCCCTTCCCTGTACGTCTCTCAGCAAACTTGGCTCAGTAATGACATGCAAACTAGCACTATGAGATGCACCGCAATACAGGAGCTAACCTATGGTACCGGAGGAGAGGATAGTTACAATGCCCGGAACTGAATTTCATTTAGTCAAATCGTTATTTCAAACAGTGAAGAGATGTCAATCAAGAAATAACAGGAAACGAATAAACCTTTCATTATAAATTATCTGCGCACACACTGTTTCTGAATGTTTACATATTTCTTAGGCTCAACAGAATCTTTCAGTTACACAACAAAACAGACCCAAATCCAAATACGCTATCTTTTACGTTTAAGAAAATGCAGTGAGAGAATGAAAGCTCTCTGTCTTTACACAAGGAGACAATTCCTGAGAAACCCACTCAAGTTGTTCGCTGTACTTAAGGATGGATGGCGCTGAGGTTCGACTCCCATCTGATGGGGACTGAAGTGGTCAGGGTTACAGTTGTACAGTCTGCCATCAACTTGCTACGTAACCATCAGTCACTTGACGTTTTAGTGCTTCCAGTAAACGCACACAATAATATCCCTGCCTTTCTACCTTTCACCTTATAATGAGCAATTTTTGGCTCTAACTTCTGCCACAATCTCAGCCGGGTACTCTGGACAGTACAGAAATACCAGTAACTACATAGCCAAATAAACAATTTTAGTACAATCTTAGAAGGAAATACACAGCTCTGTTTACATAAGCAGTTTTTTTGAAACCTGTGAAATCCACAACATAACCTTCCAATTCAAGGAAACCACCAGAAAAGTTGCAGATTTAACTAAAACCCTGTCTTTTTCTTTCAGGAATATGATTGATAAGGTAAACCATACTGAACTGAGCTCAATTTCAGCAGGTGAAAATGGGCAATTTTCCCTAAATACTCAAACTTATTCACCTTCTTTGTCACCTGCCCAGAGCAAGCCTCTGGGATGAATGAAAACAGTGGCCAAACTCACATAACAGGCAAGAATCTTGAAACTCATTGTCGCAGAAGTCAGCAACGCTTTGCAAACTCCTTCCTTACCAGGTGGGCTCCACTGCACAAGAGATGGCACTCCTCTTCTAATCACTATGTCCTAGCACGGAAAATAAGACTTTTGCATTGTAATCTTGGTTCTAGCTCCAAGTCTCATTGCTAGCTTTTCATCAGTTCCTTCAGTCATTCTGCTCTAATTTCAATGCAGTAAAGGACAAACAAACAATGTTAACAATTGTGACTTTACTGTGGTAGTACTACATATGTCAGTTGAGGCGTTGGTAAGCAATGATGGCGGGGGGATGAGGGGAAGGAGGTGTATGCATGCCTACGTGTACAACAGAGAGTTTCCAGTTCATTAAATATAAGCAAGCATACTCAAAGACTCAGAACTTAGCAACCTACAGACTCTCTGCTTCTTTGAAAAGCAGACTCTTTGCAAGCGCTTTTTTAAAAATTAAAGTCTTTTAAAATTAGATTTTTAAAGATCAGTCCATTATATAATCAGGATACGCAACTGTACCACAGTCCCACAGATTCCACCTCTTCGATGTAAACCTCAGGTTTGAAGTTGTCCGTCAAAAATTACATAACTAAACTTTCTTTAGCTCCTCAGATTTAGTTGACACTTAGAAATGTAACACATCAGCAGGAGCTGCTTTAACACGGAAGTAAATGACACATCTGTACTGCTGTAGGCACAAGGTTAGAATAAAATGAAGCAGCGCCATGAGAAAGGTAAGACCTGCTTACTGGTTCAAGTACATTCAAACTCAGCATCTGGTGCAACAGCTTCGCTGTGACTTTTCATTTGATTTAGAACAATCTGAAAATTCCAAGGAATCAAAATATATCACGTTTAGTATCTTACCTACCACTAGTCAAATTAATAGCAGCCAAGCCTATCCTAGAATGCACCATTTTCTTAGAGGCCATTCTCTTCAAAGAACGTTGAACAAAACAGACTTAGAAAGAAATCTTGGTAATTTCTGATTAAATCAAAAGGAAAATTCAGAGAAGTACTAACTTGAACACAATTTTCTTTGAAGAAAATTATTTTAGCAAACCCAAACATAAAGTCAAAATAAAACATTCCATATGCTATTCTTCTGTTATATATATTTGTTTTTCTTCTAGTAGCAAGTGATAAATGCTACTATACTTCCATTTTGGTGCAAATATGCTTATGGAACAGTAACAATAAGCAATTTATCAGTGTACTTCTTTTGTTAACTTATTCTGTAAATTAAAACAAAAAGGGAAAGCATTTACTTCAAGGCTTCTGTTGCATTTTTTAAATTAACAAAGCACTGGCTACAAAAGAAATTTCCTTTCTTAATATAGAGTAGAACTGACTTTCACACAGGTGAGCAAGAAAACACCTTTTTTAAAGTATAGTAAATGTTGGGGGGTTTTTTTTCTTTACTATATAATATAAGGAAGCATTTCAATTTTTTCCTCATCAACTGCAGATTTCAAATGAAAAATGAATCTCTTCATGAACAGACTCTAGAGTAAAACATTCAGTTACTTAGCAACTTGTAGCACACATAGAAAATATCGAGTCAAAGATGCCACCTTGTTTAATATTTTCTCCCAATCCATATGAATATTGTGGATATTTTTAAATTTTGCATTTCCCAAACAAGCAAACTATCATGTACACTATAATCATTATAAAAACCAGAGTGATACAGACAGCCTTCTTGGCATGACAGTCACGGAGCCCTTCAAATGGCAAAGTGACAATTAGGTATGTGCGTATCTTCCCAAAAACTTAAATTTCCTTCTTAAAATGTACCAATATATGATTTTTCCACATTTCAAGAGATTTCAGATTTTAAATTCCAACACAGATGGTGCTGAAGAGGACACATAATGAGGATAACACAAGACAGTACAATTGCAAAGCACACGTTACTTTGTAAGATACTCTGTTTAGCAGTCTTGACTAATTCCAGGTGATTGAACAAACTGATTTAAAAGATATCAAATAATATTATGACCTCGACCTGAGAAAATTCTTTTTACCCTTCTGGTAAAGCAAGCTCCTGATACAGATGTAAGATGGATTCTAATGCCTTTTTTTTTTTTTTTAACAAGACTTTATGAAATTCAAATGATTCCTGAATGGTTTGTTCACCTATTGCAGCATATGGAATTTTTTTTACATTTTGGAAAAACAATCTACTGGTATTTTTAATGTAGAGGCTTACAGGTACATGGACTTTTCTAAACATTTCAGCTCCTTTACGTGCATCCAATAAAGCCACATCTTGTGGAGTGGAGAGATCACAGCTCCTGGGAAAAAAAAAAAACCATGACATTCCATTAAAATGCGTATTATTAATTATACTGTTAAATATTTTGAGTATTTAGAACATGCTATGAAATTCAAAGTAGTCACGCATTTATATGCTTTTATTTTTAGTTTAAGGAAGAAAATGATGCTAGGTTTTTTATTATGGAATGACAGAAATAATTTTGATATTTTCATTGTAAGCTTTCCCATGTAGAAACCATTTATATTTTCTAAATGAGAAAATTGATCTAGCTGTCACATGACCATGGACAAAACACAACACGGTACACATGCTGACAGGTTGCAGAGGTGGTGCTCTGGGAATTTCTACAGAGTAACTGTCCCATGCCATAATTACATTTGAAAGCTTTTGATTTAACAATCAGCCTTGTTCTAAAATGAAGAGGCAGCTGCCTGTAATCAGATTGTTGCTTTCTGAACCTGCTGCACTTTCTGATACACGCGCTGACAGGCACAACTCTGAAAGATGTTACACTAGACGCAACACTAGTGCGTTTTGTACAAATGATACCACAAAATAAGAGGCCAACTCATGCACACTTGCACTACATTCTAAAAAAAGTATAGTATTACTCGCTGTTCAGACATGGCTCCAGGTTACCTGATAATTACTACTCCCAAGAGCCATTAACCATATAAACCAGCATGAGCTCTTTGTCAAAGGTTAGATTCTAAAGTAAGCCTACAGGTTACTATCCTATGCTATCCTATATTACTTCTTGATTAATACAGCCTGCAAAATCAATATAGACATTATAACATCCCACATCACTTCACAACGAGTATCTTTTTGCATATGCTCAGGGGTTTCAAATATTATTGCTTAGAAACTTGCATTAAGAACCTGCTGATGCTCACCTCTATTTTAGAAAAATGCAAAGTAAAAGAGGACATTACTGGTCAACTGCTTCGCTCCGGTTTCACAGTGACCATCCAGTCTCCAAAGTATCTGTTATAAAACCATCTCTGCAGAGCCACGTTAAGCCCACCTTCACACAAGAAATTTATGCCAAACTTCACGCTAATAGCAATTACAAACAGACAACGTTAGACGCATGGGACAGAGCCTCCGACTGCGCCGGCAGTTCCCAACCCTTGGCGCACATGGCAAAGGAAGAGGTGGGTGGATTTCCAGAGGCAGACAACACCGGTGTCGCTGGCATGGGCCGGAGCACTGGGAGCATTGGTGCCCCAAGAGCGCTCCCGGCTCTGGCAGCACAGGGACAGGGATGGGGAGAGGGACAGGGACGGGGAGCCCTCGCCCCCCACAACAGCCCCACGCCGGCTGCCGGGTGGCATCTTGCCTGCGTGACAGCCAGCCGTTTCCAAACACCGCCTGACAGAGCGTTTGAATGTTTTCAACCAGCGTTCCTAACCTCTAATTTGTGAAAGAAAAATACAATCTGGCACCTCGCTCCTGAAAAGCTGCCAATCTCTGCCTTACATAATATTAGACACAAGTCCAAAAACTGCATGGCATATGTAACGTACTAAGCAAATGCCATTTCCCTATTGTTCACTAAAACTCTGGCATCCGAATAATTTGCTGCTTTTCCCGAGCCAACCTGCTTCCAGTGGCATAGCAAAGAATAACGTGGAAGCCTTTCAGTGACACCCAAGCTCCCCGTTTCACTACGTGTAGGTTTACGTTTTACAGCTGACACTGAAATGTAGGGCTAATTCCACAAAGTGAATGCATACCCCCCCCAAAAGCACAGTCCACAAATCACAGAATCACAGAATGGTCAGGGCTGGAAGGGACCTCTGGAGATCATCTAGTCCAACCTCCCTGCCAGAGCAGGGTCACCTACAGCAGGTTGCACAGGACGGCGTCCAGGCGGGTTTGGAATGTCTCCAGAGTGGGAGACTCCACCACCTCTCTGGGCAGCCTGTGCCAGTGCTCTGCCACCCTCAAAGTAAAGAAATTCCTCCTCATGTTAAGACGGAACTTCCTATATTCCAGCTTGTACCCGTTACCTCTTGTCCTATCACTGGGCACCAATACATAATTTAGACTCAACATCCTCGAGTTTTCTGTATATTTGGAAAACAAAGATCTTTTAATAATTGGGCAAAATGCTTATTACTGCTTTCTTTTCAAACAAAGTTAGAAATTTGTGTATACACTCATGTTAGTTTTTCACACGCTTTTTCACGCTCTTCTCTGAAGATGCTGGCTCAGCATTCCCTGGATCTTCAGGTAGAAGCTAATATGCAGTCAACAAAGCCGAAGTCTACATTTTCTCATCCATTAGTAATTTTTTTAAGAATCCAATAATTGGCATGGCATGAAGGATACAGACTATGCACAATGAAAACACCCACTAGAACCACAAGCAGCTTATCTGAGAGATGTTTTTGACTAACAAATTCTGTTGCTAGAGAACCTCAACCCAAAGGGAAAAAACTAGAATGCCAAAAAGACCCACTGGCACATGGCAGAGTTTATGCTGCCACAAACACCAACTCCCTGTACGAAAAAATCTGGCTTCTGAAATACATGAGTTAAAATTATGCTTGTGGACAACTTGCATGACTTCTTCCACAGAAGGAAAGCCAACATGCCCAAGAAGCTGATGCTGAGGGCATAATAAATGCATCTCTCCTATTTTCCTTTTCACTCTGAGCTGGATCACAGACAAAATTTATTCACAGCCAGCTTGTACTGACTTATACCAACGCCCTTTAAAATAAGTATCTTTTCTCTTTCTTTGGTACAACTGCTCGTCCAGCAAACCCAACCTGAAGTTCAAGAATTCAAATTATTAGCAGCGTTATTTCCTTCACTACTAACCAAATATGGCAAACGAGACTTTTCACGGCGCTCCCCTCCCTGAATAAGTTTGCATATGTTTAATTTTGAAAGTGATTCAAATCAAGAGCAAGAAAGAACACAGCCCGCACTTTCTTCACTGTCTTGGCTTTACATGGTTAACAGGAATATCAAAGAGTAAAGAGTTATTTTGATCAATAAAGTAATGATATCTGACTGAATTCATGCACACAGCACATCTCTTGAAGCAATACGTGCAATGTTTACACAAGCCTCTGTCTGAATGAGGCAAACTAATGCTGACAAATTGAACAGAGAAGTTGCAGAAACTATCATGCTATCACATTGCACATTAAAATATACTACAAATTCTGTGTTTGCAGTTGTGTGCAGAAGAATAATTTCTGTGCCTTGAGCACACTAAGGATATCTACATTGAGCACATTTAGGTTTAACTGACATATCTACTTATTCATGCATTCCATTTATTTTTGTAACTTCACCGTATTTCAGTTGACAAAAAGCCGATGCATGTTGCATTAGTAAAAACTATGCTAACTATATTTTTAATCCTTAGCATGCATAATATATAGAGACAGAACTAACAGTAGCCTGTAACACTGATGTTTGCCTTTCTTATTTAACCCCAGGTACTTAATACTCAGTAAAAGAAATGTGTGCCTCCACAGCACGTTGGTACTTACCCTTCCGGTGGGCTGGTGTTCAGGAAATTACAAGTGCTGAAACAGCCTACAATTCTTGTGTATGGAAAATAACACCTATATTCGCTGCATCATTAAGGTTTGCATTAGATGCTCTGGGTTAGAAGGCATAAAGTGGAATCTCTCCAAGCCTTAGCTATAGTCGATTTGTACCCAAGTGAAAATCAGGCAGGTCTAAAAAGCAGCTGGTAAGCAGCAGTTTAGAAGGTGTGCCTTAGGATGTAAAGCATCCAACATACTCTTTCTTCCCTCCAGTGTCTTCAAAGGCAGACTTCAGAACCAGGCTACATGGATCTTATCCAGACAGATGATTAAGGACCCCTTCACACACGAGTATTAGCCTGTGTCTTCTATCACCCTGATTCTTATTAACTTAGCAAATAATGCCACCCCAAAACCTGTGGAATAAAGTGTAACTGACCAGAACGACTGACAGAGTTCTGGAGGATAAAGACGTGGAAAGATGTACTGCATTTTTCTAGTAATTGCATCTGCTGACTGCCAGGCATTGAACGCTCACTCTTGCAAGGAACCACATTCAGACCGCAATGCAGCTGGGGATGGCCTGATCTCACCACGCCACTCATGCAATTTTTGTAGCTTTTGCTACCTTTTCCACTGCATTGATTTCAGACTTCTAGGCAAGACTTTCAAGCTATAAATGGCCTGGTGAATCTGAATCTTCTCTACTGTGGATCCTTCAGAGTCCTTCTCACCTTCTCTTAAATTTTTTGTTACTTCACAAGTAAAAGGTGCCTGAAATTACAGATACAGTTTGCACTTGAAGATGCAGAACAAGGTCTTGCGAGAACAAAGACTGCTGTCTTTGCCAGAATTTCAGCTGGTGATGATTACAGATACGTTAACCTTTAAAAAAAAAAAAAAAAGAGTCCATCTCCTTAGATAAACCTCGTAAAGAAATTCCTTTAGCTCTTGTGTGTGACATCTCATTACAACTAGCAACTTAATAGAATCACTACTGTGATTCTCCCTTAAGGCTTCCTTCCTTGAGACTCATAATGTAGCTCATAACTGTCCCAAAGGCTGGATCCTGGCTGTGTCACACCTCCAGCCTGCTCACTACCTTCTTCTTGGAGGAATCTTTGAACAACTGCTCGAACAGCGTATGTTTCCAACAGCCACACAACCTCTTCTGCCCATGAACTAGCGGGTAATTAAGAGACCGGGGCACTACCAAATTGCCTACATGAAAAGAGAACATAAATCTCAGAGCAAGCTTCTCCCTCCTGGCAAGAGGAACTGTCAGTGAAGCCACTGAGCTGAGGAATATCACAAGCTGGATAAAGCTGTCACCCTGAAGTTAAACTGCCCTCGTCTAGCTAATCAGTAAGTATTACAACATCCATTTCACAGTAGATCACATAGAGAAAAGACAACTCTAGGTGTGTTAAAATGTTTGGTTTTGGTCTGGCAAACTGAATACACGTGCTACACTAATGTAATTTACCATGCAATATTTATTTAGCAAAGTGAAAACACTGAAAACATTTGTAATAACATCTGTGAACAAGGATTACTTGCAAAGTGTAGGTACAAAATAAAAAGCTACTTCCTCACAGACACTCTGCCGCTTTCCACTTTTTCTTAGCTATCTCAATTGGCATCTTTCTGCTCTACTCCACTCCACCTCCTGCACTCAAGGGCATTTGCCAATCATGTCCAGATTACAACAAGAGTTGTATTAGGCACGAGCAAAGACCAAATAGTCTCTTTTGACAAATGAATATTACTTTTTTTTTTTAATGAGAGGTTCTAATCTAGGGGGGAGAACTAGGTAAAAGAGTGATTCTATTCCACAAAAAAGGCAACCCCAAGACTACTTCAATCACCCCCCAAAACCATTTTGGTTTTTGCTTTTTTCCCCCAGAGGTGGGGGTATTAAGGGGCAAACTTAAACATTTATTTTTTCAGAAGAAACAGCTGGAGGAGAGAATGCGGTACCATTATTCATATGGATTTTTCTCATCTTTTGCAATTGTCAGCTGAACACTATGCTTGTTTATTCTTCCTATTCAGAATAATTGGTCTAAAAAACTCCGAGGAAATTGCAGCTAATCTAGTACTTAACATACACTTAGCCACTGTTGCCAGACCTCAGAGAACTTCACTTTTCAAAGCCTCCATACTTCACAGCTTTTTTCCCCCAATACCCAGAAACTATTTTTCAGGAATGATAAAATTTAAAGAACTTGCACTGAATATACTATCACTTCAGCCTGGATGGGAAATGTGTGTTAAATCAATCTCCATGAGTTAAATTTAAATTTATATTGAAAGAGTG
>NW_009648876.1:5387277-5393710 GCF_000708025.1 Charadrius vociferus | reverse complement strand
AGTGTGAGGCATTAATGTGCAAACTCATACTGTATTTTGGTCTCAAAATTAAGTTTACAGAGTCTACTGGGTCTGGCACTTCCTAATGAAGTACCGGGAGTGTCCAAAGCTAAGACAACTCTAATGGTAATTTGCATTTGTCAACTAGATTTTTTCTAACAGAAGCAAACTATTTCAGCATACAGATTATATTTGGATGAATACAAAGAACTATTTTAAAATCCCCACTGGTGTGACTAAGTTTTATTTGTTTTTCAATCTATCCTAAACTTGCCTTTCGTTTCCTGCAGTTATTTAAAATATCAAAATACAGCATGAAAGAAAGTAATTGTACATAAAAATCTGATATTAAAAATATTTGCCATTCAAAAATAGATCAAGTAAAAGTTACTGTTACCCAGATGGCTTCCATAAAATACCTTCAAAAATTTACTGTAGAAACTAATGATGTACCTCCTTCATAAAAGAAGAAAGCAAGCTCAGAAATGGAGAAAAACATCGTACATTATTGTTAAACTAAAAAGAAAGAAGATCAGATGCCTTGCAACTGTGATTTGCATCAAAGTAAGAGATATTCAACAAGGGGGAAAAAGACACTTACACAAAGAGCAATGACAGAATACAGATACACCTCTAATCTTAAACTGTATGCTACATGCAACTTGTACGGCGGCATTGGAGTTTTTTTGATCATTTCTCTTCAGAAAAGACAACAGAACAGCATCATGCCTACTCAGCTTGCAATTTCAGTTAATTTAAAAAGACACCTTTATCTCACAAATGGCAATTCTTTTTCACGCTAACTCATGCATAATTTTTTAAAATATCAACAGTGGTTTCTTTTTACAAATCTGATTTGAAATTCTCTTTTTTGGTGTTGCTAATGCTCATTTCTGAGCAGACAGTCTATTCATCACCTGGAACTTCCTGTTCTTGTACATTATTGTATGTTGGGGCAGAATATGGTTCTCCTAAGTCCCATGCACTGCTATAAAACAGTTGTGTAGAAGGCTATACCCTGGTCTGTGTGACACTGACATAAATGAGTAAAAACGTCCTCAAGTTGGTGGCATCTCTCTACTTCTTCCTTTTCAATGCATATATTTCATTAGAAATAAGACTTTTTAGGCTTAATCAGAAAAGACAGAAATATGCTCTTTGTTTTTATTTAAAGCTATCAAAATGCTGCCATCAAAAGAAACCTTATTAGTTACAATTCCTTGAAAATTAATATTTGAAGCAACAAAAACTCCTTTGGTAAATATTTCAGCCTTATCTGCAAAAGGCATTCAGAAGATAATTAAGATCTATATATTGCTGAAAGATGCAATCATTGGAAAAATTACACCATTTTTAGGGTAAGGCAATAAAAAGATGGTAGGAACTCTGTACTATTTTGAATTTAAATCTAAATTATGAAAGTCATTCCCCATATGACTTGCAATGCTTCTGCTTTTATAGAAATTGAGAAAAACATAATATAGCATTCACACTGCTTTCACTCCCCTTATCTTGACTAATTGTCTTTTCTGATTCTTATTAACAGCCTTTTTCAGAGCTTATTATTACAAGTTTATAATAATATATGCTTTGTGTGGAAAAAAAAAAAAACACAAACCAAAAATATGTTACTTCCAAAAGGTGGAAAAATTAAGAGCACTGAAAACAAACACAAAGCCTTTTATCTTTAGGTCTCCTGTATAAACAGTTCAGTCCAGTGCTCCCTACTGTAATTATTAACAGATTGTTCAGTAAGATGTGAAATTGTTTGGCTCTCTCAGTCCACTTCCCACTGGACAGGTGTATATTTCTAATGGTTTGCACTGCCATGAGATCTCGATGTCCAAAGAAAAGAGTGATATGGGAAAGTTTAGCAAATGAAACAATTCCACAATTAACCTGGAGTCAGTTCTGTCAATCGAGACAGAGTGCCAGTCTCGAGAGCTGTCAAGCTGTCACCCTTCACGAATGCAGACTTAACTTTAACATTAATAAAGAAAGGGCAGTAGACAGTCTGATTTATTTAATGGTTGGCCTCCACAATGCAGCTTCTCCACGAGGAAGAAACACTTGCGCAGGGCCCTGGGACTGCCTCTCAAACAGAGCTGCCCCTGCTGCTGCCCACGCAGTCTTCACACTAAAGGGAGAGAATGATATACTTCTCTCCCAGTCTTTAGGGAGGCCAATCCTCCATCTCTGATATTATTTACTAATTTGATTTATGGCTCCTTTATCTAAATAATCAAACAAATACACACACTTAGATTTCTCAATTTAGCAACCAGGTAACGCAAAGGCATCACAAGCCTTATTCTTCGTAATATCATTAGTTTACATTATATCTTGATGTCAAACATCATAATGTCATCTGAAATCCCCTATGTTTTAAAAGCTGGAAAACAAGTAATGATGCTTCAAACTTCCCCAAGGATGCATGTTCTATATATGATAAAGAACCCACTTCTGGACATCTCATGCAAAAGATGAAACAGAAGAACAAAGTAGAAGTAAACTAGAATTAAATACAAATTAAGGAACAACAGACCATAAACAAAGTCTTTTTCTCCAGACTGACCCCGGATTTGTATTTGGAAAGCAGACTTGTATCTGAAGAAAGAAGTGGTGGTTGAGCAGAAATATGTGTCACATTTTCAAGCTATCATATAATTTCTCATCTACTAGTTTGTTGAAGAATGACTGCAACATGAGAAAAATTACGGATGATTGAAGAGTAATATGCTAAATAAGAGGCATCTCCTTGTAAGGTGACTAAGAATAATAAAATAAAAAGCAAAATTGCCAGTAGTTTCCTTTTTCATCTTCTTTCAAAGAAGGAAAAGTACCAACACAAAACTGTCACTCCAGCTGAGGTTGTGTGAGGCTGATATTCTCTTTAATGACAACCAGAATCATAAGACATATTTTGGTGTGTTGCTTTTACCCATTAGGTATTGCTCTAATCTCTTTTTGACTCAAGAAAATTATGGTACCTATGGTACCAGGATTAAAAAAAAACCCCACGGTATTCTAAAATTAAAATCCAATACCATTTCACCCATTCTATCAGTCTCTCTCTCATTGTCCGATGTTGCAATGCTACAGTTTTTCATGCCCTATCTGGCCAAACCTGCCCCAAACAAAACACTTTTACCAGTGTTCTTTCTCACACTCACAGAAATATCTGTAAGCGGCTGGCAAAAATATGCGTGCAGGTTTTGTAAATTTATTTAGAAACAGAATAAAAATTTTCTACACTGGAAGCCACAGATAAATAATGAAGAAACTGTAATGCAAATACTGTATCTCACATATGCACGCATGCAAATCAAAGTACAACTTTCATGCAAACTAGATAATGCACTTCTAAATCTACTTAACTAAGATATATATGCTGTCTCCGAGGAAAAAGAGAGAAATTATGCCACTAATACCATGACTGTCCAAGGCATCCTCAAAGGATAAAGAAAGAACAAGAAAAGTGGAGAGGGAACAGAATGGCACAACACCAAATACTCTCTGTAAAAAATAAAAGACAACACGCAACTTAGAAACATGAATTGCAAATGAAGATGGAGTCCACAGAAACAGCAGAATTCTGTAGACTGCTCCAAAGACATCATCATCAAGATCTGTAACACTATCTTCTGTACCCTTGAAAGGAACAACGTTGAAGAAAATAAAAGCATGCTAAACAAGGCTATGGGACTGTCAAAGAGACAGAAACCAAGTAGCAAGAGTAAAAGAAGAAAGTGCAGTTCAAGCTGTATTACACAAAAAGCCGCCCTTCCAACGAGAATGAAAAATACCCACAATACGGAATCACGGAATTTTCAGAGTTGGAAGGGAACTCTAGAGATCATCTAGTCCAACTCCCCTGCTAAAGCACATCAGAGGAATATAATACACATCAGAGGAACTTCTTTATAAATCACTAAAATTCATTGAGCCAGTAAGAACACAGGGAATTACAGATCTTGTCACTCCTTGTTTGCTGCCTTTGTCTTCATCCAAAGCACAACACACTTATTTTTTTAAACTGCAAGAGTCGATTCTCAACGTGCTCAACAAAACCAACTAATGGGGAAGACAAATGTAAAGTGATGCTATCACTCCTAATTTTATGAAGTTAGGATTGACAAAGTAATAAGCTGAACTGAGCAGCTGTGGTAACAATGTGAAACCTTTTCAGAATTCAAGCCAAAATGCTGTCTTCAGTTTGGAATTTGTAAAAGCCCATACTTGAACAAAAAAAAAAAAAGAAAAAAAAAAAGGTGCCAGAAAGCCATAGTGAAGAGTTTAATGAGAGACATAGGTAAGAATTCGTACCCTTTTTATGGCATATCAAGAAAATCTGCATTGTTTGTTGTTGTTTTAAACCTGTTTTCCTTTTCTTTTTTTAAATCAACATCTTATCTACTTTGACTTGCCTCAAAACCTGATTCAACAGGTATGAGAACCACAGGTTTCTGACAGTCATATGGAAAACTAATTAAAATACTGAAAAAAAAATTATTTCCTTTTAATTCTTCACTTTGTTACACCCACACAAGAATGAGGACATTGCTGTCCTTAGCAAGAAAATCTAGCTTTTTTTAAAAACCTTTTTTTTTGCTTTTGTTAACATCTATTACATTTTAAGAAGATGCAAATATTAGGAAAAAAAACTAAATTAAGGTTTCCATTTACTGATGTGCTGTATCAGTTAGAAAGATCTCGTGACCTTGCACAAACAGATCTCAGCAAAACTTAGAAGAAATGCAGGATTAAAATACTTTCCTCCATCACCTCTCTGTCCCAGAGGACCCAGTGCACCAACACCATAACCACTCACACTTCTGAAGACAGTGCAGAATTCTGGGGGAAAAGGGCACAAAAATGTTTTGAAGATCAAGAGTCTAATGACCTTTTTTATGTTGAATTAGGACATTTAGGTGCACTGTAGTGAACAGCAATTATCTATACCCACCATACTTTAAAAGAACCCATAATCCATAAAGATAAAGCCACACCTCTAATTTCACAATTTTACCGCTCTTACATACAAGATTTGATATGAAATTCTACCTGTACCAACAACTTTCATACCACTGTCATGCTTCAGCTTATTGCTTAAAACCCTGGGAGTAAAAGGCCTTCCGGCTTTGCTACTCACACGTGCAACCTACTGAGTGCTGTATTGAAGAAAATGGGTACGAATCATGGTTTGCTTTTCATCATACGTTCCAGGTCACAGATAAGCTAACGTACCAGAAGCCTCATCTTCTACTTCTTATAGAAAGAACTCATTGAATTGTTCATCGCAACGCTGTTGATTTCCTTCCACCACTCAACACAATCACAGAGAGCAGACAACTTCCTGTGGTTATTAAGAATTTGAAGGCAATAGCACTACAGCTGAGTTAGCACGTGCCTATTGCTTGAGTTTTATATGTCCAAAGATGGAAGTTTTTTCTGAACTTGACACCATGGAAGATTGTAAGATACCACCATGCAGCCTTAACACTAAATTTGTCAAAAATTTTGTCTTGTAGATGTATGAGTAACTGTGGTTATCAAGTGCCATTGCAGCTGGGACATGACTGTGTTAAGGGAAAGATACGAGGTGCAGCCTGACTGTTAAATGGCTCCTTTCATTCCTGTAGACTTCACTGTGCTGTAACAGTGGTGACAGCTTTGCTGCAAAACCAGGGTTTATGTCCCCAAATCCATTAGCTCTAGTGCCTTAATATGTGGGCACGTCTATAATGCCCACCAGTCCTTCCACCTATACCTGTAACACTCTTATTCTATCCTATGAGCTTTTAGTGATACGTAATTCTGTATTTGTTAAATTTATCAGGCAGCCTGCTAAGAGTTCCACATGCAAGTGAAACAGTTCTACACTGTGTCTTCACTTCAGCATGTTAGTGCCATCAAAGTACAGAGGAAAAGGAGTGTCGGAGGGAACCAAGGCCTCCCCTGTGCACGTGAGCCACCCTGCACTTGGAGAAGAATGACAGTAGTAAAAGATGCTACCATTTCGGGTTTAGATCAACGTATTTATCTGATATCACAAAAAGCAGAGCAAGCAGTCCCACTGATTACTTAATAATTCAGAATCGCAGAATTTCTGGTTGGAAAAGGTCTCCAGAGGTCATCTATTGGCAACACTAGATAGGGCCAGCTCAGGCTTTGTCTAGTACAATCTGGACAACTGCCAAGGATGGGGATCCCACAGACTGTTTGGGTAACATGTTCCAGTGCTTCACTAACTCCCTGGTGAAGAGCCGCAGCAATTATAAAATTATTCCTGGAACCAGATGGATTGCTTTGTCTCTTTTACCACTGAGTTCCTAACACTGATTACATTAAGTGTTGACAGCTGCTTCTACTGAAGTATGTCAGACAGGTAAGAAACCTTTCCAGTCTATCGGATCTCGTGAGATGCTCAGCA
>NW_009648876.1:5372700-5387261 GCF_000708025.1 Charadrius vociferus | reverse complement strand
ATGAGATTAGAGGGCAGCATGCATAGCTCAAGATTGATTTGTTGAAGTTTAAATCCCCTACAAAAAGTCAAATTCCTAGCATGAGAGGAGAAAGAATGCATTAGTGTATTACGGTGCTGCATAGTTTATCTGAATAAATGCTGTGCGTTAACAGCATCATCAGCTTCTAATTAAAAGGCAATCATGAAGACAAACTATTTTATTGTATTAGCTTTACTATGCAGTAGGTACAGACAAAGAAAATATTTTCTACTACTAACCTTACCAGTTTTTGGCATGACTGCCTTTCCTTCCGGACTACTGCTATACTTGACTTCTCAATCTTTTTGAAACTTAGCTCAGAAGAAGGTAACATAATCACAACACTAACATGTTAAAAATCACTGATAGTGTTTTTCATCACCACACTACTGACAGAACAGTTTTTTAGTGTGTTAGAAAGACAATTAAAAGAATTTCTGACTAGCATTTTAAAATAAGATTTTTCTAAAGCCAACAAACTTCAAATTTCTGAAACAGTCAAGCAATACACATACCTGCAATTGGAATGTTCTGCGAGACTGACAGCTGTACATCTCCTGTCCCAGGTGGCATGTCAATTACTAAATAGTCCAGCTGACCCCAGTCAACCTAGAAGATGACAAAAAAAAAATGTACATTGGAGGTCTGAAGTCTTTTTATTTAAGGCACTTTGTGTTTTATTGCACTCCTTGTTTCCTGCATGCAAAACAAGTGAACCAAGGACACCTCAAAAGTATGATACTGAGATGCCCTTTTAGTCACACTTTCAGTATAGGACCAAGACATTACTTTTCTAAGAGATCCAATCTTTGTGAGCATAATTCTTGTTGAATCTTTCCCCCCCAAAAAAGTAGCAACAACTTAATTTAGGACTTTTACTTGGCAGCTGCTTAATCATAGGTTAGAAGCAAATGTTAGGTAAAATTCAGGCTAAAATTCTGGGGTTTGTGCAATAAACACAGCTTAGGAATTGTTTCCACTAATTTAAAACCAATTTTGCTTGCTTCTTATCACTTCTTTGATACTACATATAAATCTTTAGTAATTTTTTTCTGGTTTGTTGTTGCATAGTTAGAACTATCAGTACTGATTTTTTTCTAGGAAAAAAAGCTGTTGGTAGAAAAAAAAACAAACACAAACAAACAACAAAACCCAACAGATTTGTTAAATGAAAATCACCAGGTATAATTATACAAACTTACAACGTACATAAGACATCACTCAATAAAAAAGTTTACTGGTTACTAAGCATGAAATGAGAGTGACCATTAAAGACATTAGGTTCAAATATGAGAATGCTGTGATTATTTACGTTCTTTACCAGGACAGATTTCCAGGAGAGCCAAATAACTCTCTCTAGACCACTGTGTACTGCAATAAACGTTCTCTTCGTGAGAACAAAAATGGTCCTAGGCCTACTCTATATAATGTAAAGCCAAGCTACACTTTTCCTAAATGTTTCCCAACGGTTAAAGTAAGCTTCAGGAGATCCTCAATTCAACCCTGACATAAAGCAGGGTAGTACCAGTGCATTCTTACCAGCCAGCAGTAATGATATAAGGTCTTTTGTCTCTGCAGTACAGAAGCTTTAGAAATCGTAACCACATTAAAAATAAAGACCCACAAATATCTCCCCCTCATTTTTCTCCCCACACAGCCATAATACAATCATATGCTATGTTTCTGATTCATACAACAGATATAAGACACAACAGCATATGAGATGCTTTAATACTGGAAAATGCCAAACAAGAATAGGATTTTACTTTCTCTTCTATTTTACACATTCCCTCAGTGACATTTTAACAGCAAAAACAATTGACATTTTGCCAGTCCCCCAGTTATTGTCCTGGACTGTTCGACACTGTCAGGGGAACACTCATGAATTTTCATTCAGTTCTTGTATGGATGATGAACTTCTGGGAAAGCACAAGTGATGTGAAATCCAGACCACTAACCCAACGTAGCACTCCAGTGAGAAATGGAATTTTTCAAGGCAGACTGATGAAGATGGAAGATTTCAGAGCACTTAGGGGAGAAGGGGGGTGGGGAAGGTTAGCTGCAAATTCTAACTTTAGACATCTAAATTAGAGACTCTCAGGCACACCTCCCTTTCCTCATTTTCTATCCAAAGGTGGCACGAGCACTAAATGGTTCCTAAGATGGTCTAGCTAAACAGGAAATGCCACTTATGTAGCATGTAGCCACAGCAAACACTGCACTTCACTGTATCACGTTTAATATTGATCTGTATTATCTATAATATCTGTTTATTTTATAGTATCTACATTTTCTCAACACAAATGGCATATACCTAGCAGATTTCTAAAAGTAATTAGCATTCATAATAATATTGAGACTACATAACCCCAAAGAAAAATTACATGTATGTGCAAAAATGTATGTACTGAAACATAAGCATGGGGTAGAGAAGCCAGTTTATTTTAAAAAAAAATCTGGGTTTTAATTTGTTTTTCTTAACCTTACTTTTTTATAAAGCAAGACAAATGCCAGAACCGGTGAATTACTTTGCTCACCTGAAGGCATGAACTTTAAATTTCTGTTTCTTAATTAAAAATTAACCATTATAAAGGTGCCAAATTGAAATTATATAGATGTTAAAAAGTAGCAGTAGTTTACATGATTAAAGTCAAGTTCTGTAAAGATTCACAACTAAACACATATATCCTCTATAAATAGTTAAGTGCATAAATTTCAACAAGCAAAACCAAATCTTTCATAATAATCACAACCATTTTGAAATGCTAAGGTATAGAGGGTTTTAATAAAATTAACAAAAAAAAATTTTAATTTTTAACTCAAAATACATTTTTCCCCCAGTGTCTTCATGAAGGCCGACCCTGGCATCTTTTGTTAAGTCCAAATTTAGAAGTCCAGTAATCATATTTTCCTTACTTAAATACTTCTACAGAAACTATGAATAAACTGGTTTTTTTTGCTTTCTGCCTTGCAGCAACATGCATTCCTAAAACACATCTATGAGTGGCATAGCACTACTATCATTCTGACACATTTTCCAATCACTTTGATCACGTTGTCTGACAAAAACACTTGGTTCTTGAAAAAACTTGGAAATTGAGTGGCTTTCAGCCCTTTTATCCAGGAGCTCAACTTCAAGTCCTTTTAGGTACTCATGGAGTAGTGAAAAACAATCCAACCCCCGCCCTTATCAGGGGTAACTGGAATAAAAAAATAAATGCACTGGGTTTTTTCCCATAGATAAAAGCTGTCTAGCTTTGCATATGCTTGCTGGCCCTAACTTTCAGATAGCTCCTCTTGCGGAACAAGGTGATTTTCTGGGCCTGTCCTATAGCTTTTCTTTTCACTCGTACCAGAGGTTCTGCTCCTCCAAGATCTTCACGCACTAGACCCCTTCATCAAGCTCCATGTGATCCACCTACCTAGCAAGCACTACAGTCCCCCAAAGAAAACATCCAGACCTATTCTACTACTATTTGGAACACTAATAAAGAAGACGTCGAAGGCCAGTGCTCAAACCCTTTCCTACGTGGTCAGTTTTGTGGGGAAGCACAAAGCAGTTGCTACTCTTCTAAGGAGTGGTAGCCGCCTTGATAAAAACATCTCCATGAAGAACCTTTAAAGTAAAAGAACACTTTAATAAATAGCTTACTGCTTCAAAAACACACAAAACAATTGCTGCTTCAGAAGTTACTTTCAAAATTTACGACGCATAGTAGAACAGGAGAAAGGGTACAGAAATCGGAGGGCACCAGAGATTTCTGCCTCAAGCTTCCTTAGTAAGTGACCCCATAACAACAAAAAGAACTTTCAACATGCACTTTCTAGATTGGCCTACAAGTAATGATTTTTATTAAAGTTATAAACCTCTGAAAACAGAAGGTAATAATGGAATCTTAAGCACATGGTGAATCTCACGGTAAATCTCATTGCTAGGCAACAGGAAAAATACTCTGTTAACACATAGTGCAATTAGATTATAATGCTTTACTTAATTTACCTAATTTATGGCACTGAAACCATCTTATTTCATATATTTTCTTCAAATTCACGGATTGAAAAAAAAAAAAGAAATGAGCTGTCTTTATCAAATGAATTGTACCTCATTATAATACTTATAAATCTGAGCACGGAAAAATGGAGAAGATACACCATCCCAGCAGCAGTGGAGAGTATGTGTTGTTGCTGTGCAGAGTAGAACAGAAGACAGGCTTTTGTCACACCAGTTCAGAAAGACAACAGTGAAGATGTCTAGGTGCGTGAGTGTTGAATGTATGTGAGAACTACCCTCCACACACCTCTCTGAGTTACGCCACTGCTGTGGCACTGAACTGGTAGAAGTCAGATGGCAAACCAGACTGGAAAACTGCTCCTCATTAAAACTAACCTTAGGTTTTATTTTGAATTTTGGATGTAGTCAAATAGTTATCCTTACAATTCTATTCTCTTCCTTTTCATCTGTAATTCAGGGTGAGAATGGAGAGCTACACCACAGTGACATTGCTATAATTGCTGAAAAGAACTGAGCTGGTGTTTTTGCCTAGTAGTGAACAGTGTCCTCTAGACATACGGACTTGCTCAGGCTTAGGTTGGGGAACTCTGCACCTCATCCCATTTCTCTCTGTAGACTTCCTCTTATTCTCTTCTGTTCTGCAGAAGTAGACGACGAACACTGTGGAGTTCAGTTGCTCCTCCATTACCCTCCCACAAGCAGTATGACAGTCTTTATTAAACAAATTATTGAAGGTAATTTGGAAGGTGTAACAGTTTGTTATAGAAGTGTACACGTTATTTTCTGGGAGAAAATATGCCAGGTCTGTTATTAAATTTCAGCAAAGGAGGAAAAAAGGGAGGAGAGACATTTTCAATTAAATTTAGAATTGGAACATATAATCAGAAGAGTGGCTTTCTGAAATCTACTATCCCCATTCATTCAACATTATTGAAATGGGACGTATAATCAGGCTGTGATATAAAACATTAATTTGAATGCAAATCGTGTTTATATGCAACAATTTACCAAATCAGGACCACTAGCCCTCATGTTCTCAATCAGTTCCGAGAAGTGCGTCTGTATGCAAATGCGGTTGCATACAAGTAAATGAGCTCAGATTAACAGCACATTACAGTAAACAAGTTCCCTTTGCAAGCAATAAGCGGACAGCGGTTACAAAAGCCTGCCTTGTAGCATCTGAAATCTGTCAGCACCTTTGCATGTACAGAAGTGTTAATATCTTTGCCCCTCTAATACATACAGTGTGTAAAACATTTCAAACCATAGAAATGTAATTGCACTTTCCTTAAGTATAGCATTCATCTTTTTTTAAACAGGTTTAACTTGACATTTATTGTTAAGCAATGTAATTAAGTGCCATGCGCTTCTGTGTATTTTCCCTTGCTCAGAAACACCATGAATGCTTCTATGTAAATTACTTTAATCAATCACTCTGTTTATGTGACGATTCATAATCAAAATACCAGATACGCATTTTGAGTAAGGGTTCCAAAGAGCAAGTTAAACCCAAGGTAGAGCAGAGAGATACAGATAGCATTTCTGCTGCGGAACGGAGCCTGAGCATCCTCTGTGCATGAGGCAGAAATGAGAGAACATTAGCGCAGAAGAGGGATTGCTGCTTGTGGTTTTGAAATAATCCTGGTGTTTGGTAAATAACAGAAGATATTATTTATTTGTTCTTATTAAGAGGAATACATGCAGAGTTTCAATCAAGCAGCACTGCAGGTGCAGACTTGGCAGCAGCCAGCCAAGCTCTGAACATCAGTATCAGAAAAGTACTAAGAGGTAGACTGCAGGCATCTTAGGGTCTATTCCTACCTGATCCCCCTTCTTCCTAACTACGTTGTTGTATATAGAGATGATTTAATACAAGCAAACAGCTGAACAAAATAAAGGTAAGAAATTCTATTGTTAAAATAATATGTATATGTATATAACTGTTCACATATATTTACATCTGTCAGTGTAAGATAAAACAAATATTTACAAAGATTTCCCTGAAAAATTACTTAAAGGTTCTGCTTAAACATACACAGACATCGAGAACAAGTTAGTAGTTTCACGATGTAAAAAGACCACACAATTTAGGAATAGTATAATGAAACGTGGCATTTTAATTAAAAAGATATTTTTATTTATTCTGACAAATATTTGATAAAGGAAGGAGACATTCCCCAGACATAATCTTTAGTGCTTGTGGAAACATCCTCTCTGGTACTGAAATAACTACTTATAACATAGCAGAATATTCCGTAGTGCTTAATACAACTCGATACTTTCTGAACAAAGATGACTGCCCTTTTGACTTGTCTTCTGATGCCTAACCAATCTCGAAGACTTTCAATCTAACATCATGAAAAACAGATGCACTGCAATGGTTCAAATTCCCTCTAAAGATTTCTGAGCAGCCCCTTCTGCCAAGTTCAGAGAGAATTTGGGGTGACACTAAGAACAGTTTGCTACAAAGATTTCCATAAAGAGAAGGAAATTCTCCTATTCTTTCTCAATAGACTAAGAGTAACTTTTAGAAGTAAGCGTCTAGGCCAGAAGCCAGAGTCCTGTCCAATTCAACCACCAAGAGAAACTGGCCGCCGCCTCCTCCTCCCTGATGGCTTTTAATAATGTTAAGAACTGAAGACAAATGCAGTAGCCTGAAGTTTCTGTCACCTTCACCTATATAACCTACAAAACTAAACAACTCCCAGAGGACTACAATAAAGAGGTTATTCTCCACGGGACATTCCAGGAGACTGAGGGAAGGCCCTCAACACTGGGCTCCTACTCAACTTCAGAAAGGCCAGTCAACGCCATATCAGCCTGAAAGGGAGATGGCACACAGCTGTGGGGGAGCCCGGCACGGCCGCGAGAGTGCGGGGACGGTCTCTGGGGGCGTCTGAAAAGGAACACTTTTGTGCATGCCCACCACAACTGATGGAGACTGTATCAGCACTACTACCTATGAAAGAGACTTCCACTAGGTTTGAGTTGTTACCACAAAGAGCACACATGAGCTGCGATTCCCATTTCTCGGGGGCTCAAAGCACTTGTTCTCTAAAAGACGACACTTTGAGAAGCAAACTTTTATTATGTAGTCAGTCTCAAGGTTGATCATTGATCCGCTGCTCTCTACCCCTGACCCACAAACAGCCTGCACTACACAATTTGCAGAAACTTTTCTTCAGAAATACATCTTTTTTCCTGTTCTATGATACAGAACTGTCTGTAGTTCAGCTGCCGAATAATGATGACGGGAAAAGAAATATGGAACTAGGTGAGCCATATATCCTACGCCACTTAGTAATAAAATTAAGCACAAAACTAAAGTAATATAAATGTAAACAAATCAGAAGAAAGTAGGCTAGTATCACACCATTTAAATAAATTAAACATCAGGTTGATGCAGGTACATTAAGCACATCATCTAAACCAGAAATTCTCTCTGAGCTCTCCCTACTAATACACAGAGGCATCAGCATTGTTTAGCTACCAAATGCAAAGCCAACAACACATTTTTAAGGCACTATTATCAGGACCCAATTTAAGCTCATATAATTTATATATGCTGTCTGATTCAGATTTTACCTACAATAACAACAGAAGGAAATACGACAAATGTTGGCAACAAATATCAAAAGGGAGAAGCTTATGAAGCCCACCCCCATACGTATTTTAGCCAGTATTTCTGTAATGATGTTTAAAGCTCATATATAGTTTAAGACTGAATGCTTAAGCTGTGCAATGGAAAGCAACATCCCTAATTCTCTTCACAAATCATTTAACTTCTTTAAACTTCAGCTCATATTCTGATACATTGAGAAAATTAATACATTCCTTATTGGGGTACCAACAGACTAATCTAGGCATCATTTCATGCGCATCATTGAGACATTGATTTTAAATCAGTGCTTAAACTAAAAATCATTAAAAAGGTCAGAAAATTCTGTTTCTTAAGTACAATGTATAATGCTCTTCTTACAGACTTTTACAGAGGACACTCTAAGGCTTTCAGAAAAAGGATTACAGAAGAAAATAACATGATAAATGTTATTTTTCAAGTCACTTAAGATGCTGCTAAAGAAAACCCTCCAATATTACCATAAACTGTGCAATATAAAAACTGGAATAGAATCAATTAGATGCAGACCACTGAACTGTGGCCAAAAGACAGTAAATCTCAATATGGGACTGTTTTTTTCGTCTGGTGAGATGTTATCAGATCTCAAGAGTAAGTAGCCTTGAGGTAAAAGATTAATTTTCAATAATGAAATGTTTGGTTTTGTTTTTTTAATAACCTGTTTTTCACAAATATGGACAAAATGCCATCCTCCAAACTTTCTGTACTTAAAATTCAAAAGCATATCCTCCCCAGTCACTGAATTCAAAACAGTCTATCCTTGCTAATGAAACCTGCATTGCAGAGTCTGCTTGAATTACCTTGGAGCACAACAATCAATACACCCAACAAGAAACTAGGAGTCACAACAAGGCTGCACAAAATACAGAACCTTTCAATCCCACAGAAAGAATCAGGAAGATGAGAGAGTGTGAAAAGAGAGCGTGAGAACACATGCGAGAGCAAGCAGAGCAGATCACTGACTTGCTGGGATTCTTCACCGTGCGACTGTGACGTTGGTATACATTCTCTGTTAAAAGAACCGTCTTTAGGTCAGAAAGGAGTAAGAACTGCATATAGGTTGTCCTTATGAAGGGTGGAACACAGTGCATTAAAGACACAAGCAAGATGTAAAAATAAAAATAAATACAACTTAAAAATTGTACATATATTGCAGTTGCACACATAACATTCCCACAATTTAAAGATGTGCTGAAGGTCTTGTTCCTAGAGTAGCAAGAGCATTTACTATAAATTAGACAACAGATAATCTGTGAAAGCATCGCATATAGATTGCCAAAATAATTGCTGTGCTCACAGAATTATGCTTTTGCATTCATCAGTGCCCTCTGTTATGTATCTGAAACAATAAATTAAAAGTGTTACTTGTATTCTAAACCTAATTAAAATAATTGCTGAAGTGCTGATACCATGCATTTCAGGGACATTCAGTGACTACTGCCAAGGAAGGGACAGTCTTCACATTTTTATTTGCTTCCTAGATTTTTATTTAGTTTCAATTCTTGCTTCGTGTTTTTTTTATACAGGAAAAAAAAACTTGTTTACATCTGGCAGAAAAAGTACTTAAAATGGGCACCCGCTTTAGTTGCATAATAGAAGAGCTGTATTCCAAAGGCATCATTCTGCTGGGAAAACATATTCCTTCTTTTAAAAGATACTGTTGATGGAGCAAAACACCATAAGAGGAGAAACACCCATTGCAGCTTCATAAAGAGCATAGAAAAGTGGGGTTTTTTCTTTGTTAGGGAGGGGAACAAAAAAAAATGCACAGACACTAATCTCCGGTACCTTAAGCGCAATTACTTTACGTTTGTGTCAATCACTTGGTATGTGAGAAACAATCACTTTCTTCAAAGAACACTGGTACAAAAACTGCTGCTATTCTTAGATATCTGCAGTTATTTTCTGGGAGCAAAAGAGAGATGGGAGGATGGTGTGAGTGAAGGATCAGTTTGTCAGCTTCTAACAGTCAGAATGCAAGTTGAATTATTAAAAAAACCTCTGTGCAATTAGTTTAACATCTATGAATTGAATATTAAATTTAAAAAGCTGTTTATATAGTTATATTCATAGTTTATTTACAAAGTAAAATTAGCGTGTAATGCTAAACAATGTATCAATGTTTAGGGGTGGGGAGGTTCCACTTCTGTTTTGATCAAAAAGACAAAAAAGAAATGTTGAAAACCGACAAAAAAATGCCCAAAAGAGCAGCTTTGGTGAGCTCCACCTACACATTCAGACGCAACCCTAAAAATTCTCCTAAAGATCTTGATCACTCGGGACAGGAAATACCAAAATCTCCATTGAGCACCAAGTTTGAACCAGAAGCCCATTTGGAATCCATGAATTAACACACACATTTGTGAGAAAGAAGCAAGACTTGCAGGCCCAATCTAGCAGCCCCACTCTAAATTTGCCTGCCAGTGATAACACCGAATCCAGCACAAAGCTCAGCACTCATGGCCATTAAAAAAAAACAAACCCACAAACAACAAAACCACAAAAAACCCCAAAGCCTATGGTTCAGCATTTATAATTACAACTGTTTAATATCATAATTAGACATATGAGAGAACCTACCCATGAATTGGAAGATGTAGTTTCAATTTCTCAGGCAGATGGCATTTACCTGGCCCACTGTACAACCAAGAATGCAAAAGTCATAGAACAACCAGAATCCTATATAAAGCCAGTAGCTGAGGTATTAACCTGGAAAGCTGAGACTTCGGATTAACTAAATTTCCTGCATAGCACTGGTTGCACTCCCCCTTCACACGTCTAGTCCTGGCCCCAGGAATCTTGCAGATTTGGCTGTAGAGCAGAAAGTTTTGACTGCTGTATGTGATTGCAGGGCACTCTCCTGGGAAGTGGAAAATATAAGCTTAAATGCTAAACTGAGAAAGTAACTGAACTCAGAGCTCCCACGTCCTGGCTGAATGGTTATGGAAACTTCCCAGGCTGTTATTATGAACAGAGAATAAGCCTGTCAAGTTAAACCAAAAGAAAGGTCTTGGCACCTAACAGAATATATTCGATTTTGGCTCTAAATCTGAGCTCTGCAGAGCTGTGCGATACAGGCTACAATCAGAAGCCAAAATCCAAGACAGAGACAGAAAGTGAGATACATCCCACAGGCCTTTCCCAATAGCCCTCTTGCTCAACATCTTCGGTACTGTTCATTTCCAGCCAGTGAACCTACCAACTTGGAATTACACCATTAATTTCCACTTATTCCACACCAAGCTCTAAACTTGAGCACTCTAAGATACTGCACCTATTCTGATAAGGCACTGCCAAAGAGCCAGAAGGTAACCCCAGGAGGGCAAAGTAACCTCCCAGTACCACTGGGAATGCGAAGTGATGTATTCCCACCACCTCAGGTATGCAGTGGCTCCAGGCCAGGCTTTGGTTTAACTTTCCACCTATTCAGCACTGCAACATTCAGCACAGCAACACCCATGTCCCTTTTTTGCATCTAACCTACAGCAGCTAGAAAGAAAGAATAGACTCCTTTACTAGAAATAGGAAAAAGCTGAAGAGTGGCATTATTTTTTGAGAAGTCTCACAGAAATAATTGCAGCTTCATTTAGAAGATAAAACAAATAGTGCCTTCTCTTTTCCGGTTCTTCTACCACCGGTATTCCTGTTTAGCAAACACCTCAGAACACGCTTAAATCACCACCTTTTTCCAAGAATGAAGCTGGATGCCATTTAAGCACAAAGCTCTGAACTTTGTTGCAGAGAAACCTTAAACCTCAAAACAGCTTCCTTTAAAAGCTCAAGGGGGGAAAGAAGAAAAAGGAAAAAAAAAAAAGCTAAAAGAAAGCAAAAAAAAAAAAAAATCATTTCTAGCCCCAGCGCAGCCATGTTGAGACACCACGAGCTCTCTGCTATTTCTGCCTGTCCAGTCAACAAGCCCAGCAAAACAGCTGCATGTTTTGCGTTCGGTTTGTTTTATGCAAAGGAGGGCGAACACATGCATACCTGTGTAATCTGTGCCAGAGATGAGAGCACTGGAAGCAGAGCAAAGAAAATACTCTCATAGCCTGTTCCCACAGCAGCGGTAGCTGCACAGTCATAACCATGACAGCTGAGGAACCAGGCCAACAAATGTTTGCTGTAAATACGTTCTCACTATGTTGTTAGGCTTTTTTTTTTCCTTTATCCTCGGAGACAGTTATAATACATTTACTGCAAACGCTTCCAGTTCAGCAGTAAGTTGTTGGCTCATGTTTTTGTTTTCTTCTGACTTCCCCAATGCTCCTTTCTATGATTGTCAATTCCTTTCAAAGACCATAATCCCTTTTCATATTAGCTGCTAACGCAAGCCAATAAAGCTACGGGGATCCGTATAGATCCTGCTTCCTTCATTAAGACAAGAAAGGCAACAGAACAGGTTTTGTAGCTTCAGCCGGAAACAAAAAGAACGAACGAAGCCCGTATGTGTTCAATCATATCCGTCCCAAAACATACAAGAGCACTGGAGTCAAAGGGATATATTGCACTTGGGTGACGGCAGGAATACCCTTCCCGCCGGAGGGAGTTAACCTGGGGGCCAGAGGGGTGGAAAGACGGAGCCTCCTGTGCTTTCGGCTGCAGTACGTCCCTGAATCTATGTTTAGCTTCTAATCTCCAGGAAGTACAATCATTTCCCTTAAATATGTACATACTGATTGGGACTGGTTAAGGCAGCTCTCTCTGGACAGACGGGACCTTCCAAGGTGATTATTAGCATTTGAGCAAATTAGTGATGATTATACAAATTCTTGTAACAGGCTTTTCTAAACATCAACATCACAACTAAAGCACGGCGTAGAAATTACTGTCAAGTTTTCCATTGATTTCAGTAGGCTCTGGATGAGAAATTAGTTTATACATCCTTCAGTCTTAGCAAAATAAATGCAACAAAATATCAGTATAAACATTTTTTAAAACAAATCCTTTTATAAGGCATGAGCGGGTCATCTGTTTATCTCGCCCTTGACATAGTTCCCTTAATTTCAGCGATAAAATGAGTCATGCCAAGTGACCTTACTTGCTTTAAATGAAAGCTTATTAGAGATTTAAGAAGAAAATCTCACAAGCATTCAGAGTTATTGTTTACTGTCTGCCAGCTGGTGATGCAGTCTTAGTACCATATGAAAGTGCAGTCTCAGCACTGCAAAGTTTAGCTACTATTTATTATTGAGTGTTGTTCCCCGTTTCAAAATGTCTCAACAGCAGATCGTGACATTTCTAAACAGAATAAAGACATAATATCAATGATCTTATGTGCAGGGATGAAATGCCTGGATCTTTTCATTTTTGTACATTGGATCACAAAAAAAAAAAAAAAAAGAACAGCATCCCAGCTCTCTAAAGATGCAACTGCTCTTACTGTTCACTGTACAGTGATACCTCAACTTTCTTTTTTTTTTTTTTTTCCCCAAACTGTTAAGTAGTAGACTAACAATCTCTATGCCCACCTCAGGCTAAGATAACTCAAAACAGAAAAACAGAAGAGGTATTTTTGTAATTGCTGAAGTGGTGGCAAATTTTTCACTGTAGTGACACCTGGTGAGACTACTGTATTTTAGAATTATGCACTGCAAAGTATAAACACATCCTTGTAGTTTATAAGCACAGCTTTGTTTAGTTTTATGAAACGTAAATATCTGCCTCAATTCCTCAATTACTTGCAGACTAGATAAATACATGAATATTGTGAAACACAAGTCAATTTTGAAATTAACAAAAATTCTCAATTGGAAGATGCTGCCCAAACACAAAATACAGAAAGAGGAAAAGAATATTAATCTGCATTTAGCATATACAGTTTAGGTACTGTATTCTACTGATAAACAGATGAGTGTGCACAGACTCTTAAATGTGTATTAAAAGGCAAGAAGACAATAAAAGTTTGGAAAACAGTACTAACAGCTATTCATGTTTCTGACCATCTTTGCAACAATTTTCCCATTGTAGCATCTCACTGTTTTTCCCATCTTGAAAATTTACTGCCGTAATGCAAGTTAAATGCCTTCAATGGTAATTCTCTTGATGGAGTGCCCTTCCTAAGCCAAAGTGTTAAAAATAAAATCCACACCCAAAAAAAAAAAATCTTCTGGCTTCACTGCAGTGCTTTTTCTTCACTTGCTCTTTACATTTACAATAAGAATAATTTTCATCACTGACTCACTATTACTATTCTGGGGACCCTTTCAATCCATTCAAAATATAGCTGCAAAAAACAAAAAAAAAATCAGAGCCATCAACTTGTTATTGTCTTCTTCCTCCTGACCCAGTATGTGTCATTCTCTGCTAAATCCCCTTTCACTGCTCCCTCTCATCTACCAATATACTAATTTCATACTGATGAGACAGTTTTTTGCCCACACTAATAATAACTTCATCTTTGAGCAAGCCCTCCATGACATTTACCATGTAGAGTAATGAAACACAGCAAAATTGGAACTTTATGCCCATCTGCTCAGGCCATGGGTCTGAAGGATAAGAAGTTTTTGCTACCCTTAAAATCCAAGGCTTGCACCTGTTCTCCTAAGACAGTGCCAAAGAGTATGAAGGTAAATCCAGGAGGAGTACGTAACCCCTCAGAATGAGAAGTGATGTATTCCCACCATACGCAGTGGCTCGAGCCCAGACTTTAGTTTGACTTTCCATTCCTGCAGGCAGGGCACTTCCATCTCAAGCACTGCAATGTTCAGCACAGAAATACCCAGGTCCCTTTTTGCATCTAGCCTACAGCAGCTAGAAAGAAAAAAGAGTCCTTTATTAGTGGGAAAGAATAGAAGTTGCACTAAAGTGTCTACTGTAGTCCGTATTTTGAAATTTTTCATGTAAATAAGTACCACCAGTATTCCTGTTTAGCAAACACTTAAAAATGAGCTAGTC
>NW_009648876.1:5341110-5372645 GCF_000708025.1 Charadrius vociferus | reverse complement strand
TTTGGACATAGAAGATTTATTCCACGTGTGCAAATTCTTATTTTAAGATGTCTTTTGCTGCCATCTTTGAACTTTTCTTTGTCCAATATAGACTGTAAAATACTCAAGGCTGACACTGATAGCAAGATTAAAAAAGAAAAAGAAAAAAAGAAAAATTCAACCTATGGTTCTACAGAGGAGGGACAGATGCCTGAGACTGAGTTTCAGAAAGGTACGCATTCTAGGCAGCACACTGCTAAAGCTAAAGCAAAGAACTGCCATAAGTCTCCAGCACAACCTTGGCATTGCTACTCAATTCTAAGATGCCTGAGAGCACATCAACACACATAACCCTGGAATCCCCATTTTTAAATCTCTCCTAGATCAAGGTACTTTATCAAAACAAGAGGCATGACACGAAAATATATATATAATTCTCTATTTTTTTTTATTTCATAGTTTATATTAAGGATGCTTATTCAAGAGTTAAGGCTTATTTGGGTTTGACTTTTATGTCTCTGCCTACAGGGATCTGGTCAGCACCTCTGATGTCTAAAAAGGCCGGCCAAATGACAGGAAACGCTACTGAGGAAAGGATGCTCTCAGTCATTATGATGAAGCTTGCTCATTTGATTGCAAGACTTAATTGTATATTCATTTGAGCAAGAGAGATGAGGTAGCATGACTGTCTAGCTTAGTGATTAGAGCACTCATACTAGAGAGGCACCTGCGCTTCAGTTCAGGTTTTGACTGAGTGCTCTAAGCAGTGTTCTCTGTGAAAGGCAGAACCATTTTCTCCTCTTTGAGCTGTAGGCTTTAATGGAGTTATATACCAATCGTCAAATAGGCAATGGAATGCAAATTTAGAACTAATCCCAGATTCACGGAACAACTCAGTTTTGAAGGGACGTCAGGCGGTTATCTGCCTGGTCCATCTTGCTGCTCAAAGCAGGACCAACTTAGAGCACGTTACTCAGAGTCTTGCCCAGCTGAGTTCTGAGTATCTTCCAAAAAGAGATTCTAAAATCTCTTCGGGCAAGCTGTTCTGATGTGTGATTGCTTTCACTGTAAAACAACAAACCAACCAACCCACCAACCCCTCACATTTATAGTGCAACTTGCATTCATTACCTCTTGTGCTATCACTGTGCATATCCAGGAAGCATCTACTTTCATCTTCTCTGTACATATCCATTAGGTAGTTGAAGACAGCAGTTCATACCTCCTTTTAACCATCTCAAAACCAAAAAAAAAAACCCACTTCTCTCAGTGTCTCTTCACATATTACATGCTTCATCCCCCTTATTACCCTGATGGCTCTTTGCTGGAGAATATATATGCAAGGAAGCATGTACCATCAGAAGTTAAGCAATTGTGCATTTATCTGCAAAAGACATTTAAGCTCTGATAAGTATCAGTTGAGGTGAATGCCAGTGATACATTTACAATCATCTTAGGCATTCTTAACAGATTTTGTATCATTGACACACACACATACCTTGGGAACCTGAAACACAAAATATATTGTGCTCAGTAGAAAAAAAAATGTATAATGAATTTATTTCATAAATATGAAAAAGTATCAAAGGAAGAAGTTTAAATTTACTTGGATGCTGTAAATACTAGTCTTAGTATTTTTGTGCATCTCTCAAGAAATGGTAACTCATTACAGTGCTGGACACTGTATAAACACAGAATGAGATTTCCATAATCTCAAAAATGTAAGGCAAAAGGCAGTATGTGGACACAAACAGAAGCCAAAGGGCAACTCTTAGTAAACCAAACTAATCAATCAGGCAGACGGCTCAGCATGTAGGACCTTACTACCTTACTGCCAAGGTTCTTGTCGTGTATTGCTTCCAATCCATATACACATAATTCCTTCTAATTTTGAATGCTTTCCTCTACTTTCTCCATTTTTCTGTTTGTAAGAAATCTATTTACACACACAGGCAAACAAGACAGTGCAAAACTGTGAAAATTTATATGCTGAAGAATTTCTGAGATTTAACACGGCATGTTATAAATACACAATAAACGAGATCGGACTGATGTCTACAGACACCATATACAGAACATTCTGCTGTGTAGAACGTGCACAGCAAAACAGTCAATGGCAGACCTCACAACCCACATTCTGCTCAATATTTCAAAGACAATTTATCCATCTGCCGGCATCTTCGCTATTCCCAATAACTTACAATACTCTACAACTACTAAGTATCAGAGAATTATGCTACAAAACAGGTTTGAGTCCATACATGCATATTCATACACACACGCTCTACTATATAAATACTACCACCATTACCTTTGGGAAGTGCTGGTTTCAAAGCAATTTTTAGTAGAAGATGACTTCAGAAGGAAAGTAGCACACAAAATCTCCGTCAATAGCTGAACTTTCAAAATTATGTACAATAGTAATAACCACATAAACTGAGTTAAAGTTTTTTTTAAACGACAAGACTGGATCTTCAGGCTACAGCCCTATTAAGCTTTGGGTTGAGCTAACAAAATAATTTTGACCATTCTTCTGCTGAATTTATGGTTTTCAACATGAATCTACAGAGTAAAATGCCCGTCCACGCTTCAAAGCACAAAGCCCCTTTTCCTTTTGGTGACGTGCACCTGCTCTGCATTAGAAGTTTTATATAATTTGCTGTCTGCTAACTTCCCGGTATTCTTTCCTTTCCAATTATATCCCTCCCAGTGAAAACTTGTTTTATTTTAATTTTCTTTCAATACACACCTTTTAGAAAACAGAGGCACTAAAGCAGTGCTAAAAGAAGCAGCAAGAAAGAGATGCAGGAATTACAATTAGATAATAAGAAGAGTATTTTAGGGACTCATTAGAATTGAGCCACTCCACTTCATTGTCTTTCTGGGAAAATGTATTCATCCTTATCAAGTACATCTAAGGAACCTTTAGAGCTCACAATGTACTTAACAGTGCTGAGGCTCTCCTTCATAGCCATACTATACCAAGGACGCTGCCAACGCACAAAATGTTCTTGCTACTCTAGAGAAGCATGATAAGGAAGAAATAAAAGAGTCTTGCCATGTAAGATCTGACCAGCCTACAAAAACATAGGTTAAAGTGTCATGTCAGGGTAAGAAATCCTGTTAAGGACGTTAATCAACCAGAGATCCCTGCCTTGAAAAGAGAGCAGATTTTTGGGCTAGTTCCAAGGGGACTGTCTGCACTTAACAGAATTGCTGACATCTATAATCCATGTTGTATAGTAACGCTGGCTTCTAATAGTGATACAACTTTATCTACAGATATGACAAAGTGTCCTGGTTTCAGCTGGAACAGAGTTAATTTTCTTTCTAGTGGTTACTGTGTTTCAGATTTGGTATGAAAGGAATATCTATAATGCATATTGGTTTAGTTGTCATTTATATTTTCCAAGGACTATTTGCAGCTTCCCATAGAAGCTGAGAGGGAGCCTAAACAGAACCATGGAATGGCCAATGGAATATTCCGCACAACAGACCTCACGCTCAGTATATCGATGGGGGCGGGAGGAATCCACAATCACTGCTTGGGGCAGTGGCAGCTCACCAGACAGCAAGAGCGACTTTTGTCATTATTATTGTTATTGTTATTATTATTATTTTCCTTTTCTGTTATTGTTTCTATTAAACCATCTTTATTTCAACCCACGAGGTTTTCTTCCTTTCCCTTTTCCCTCCCTTTTTCCCCTCTTCTCTCTGCCCTTCTGAGGAAAGGTGGAGAACTGCGCGAGCAGCTCCATGGTCTTAGCTGCCAGCTAGGGTTAAACCACAACACAAAGATACCAGGAGAACACAACATGCTAAAATACACTTTTGTATTTTACCTGTAGTCCCATTTTTTTATTTGATTTTTTTAATATAAATGCTGATTTTTCCACTGCATATTGATTTTTTTCCTTCTCTGCCAGTATTTCAACTTGATAACGCATGTAGAGTAAGATAGAGAATTCAAGATCACAGAAACCAACACTTACTATCCTTCATATTAAAAGTTTTACTAATTACTCCCCAAACAAGAAAACCCCTCCATTTGTATTGCTGCTATGACTGTAGCAGCCATTAAATGGGCAGGCAACACAGTGCTGCTTCCTCTCCCTCAGCCTTTTGACAGAACAATTGCCACAATACACTCCAGGATGTAGAGCAGCCAGTCATGCTGCTCCTGGGTCAGTTCAGAATTGTGCCTGCACCTTTCTAATTGCTCCTTTGCCATTGAACTGTCAAGATGTCCTCAGACAGAAGTGAGGATGGTGCTAGAAAGCTTACCATACAGACTGTATGGGACAGTGGTGATGACCATTTGAAATCCTTGTTGCAAACGCAGTTTAAACTAGCGAACAAGTTTTGCTTGCCTTTTTTTTTTTTCAAATAACCTTTATATTTCTAAGGTTCTTAGCTGTCTACTCCATTCTTACTTGAGCAGAGCTTTTCAGACACATTACTGTTCAAGTAAAGGCTTCAGGTAGCTCTCAAAAAAATTTGTATCTCTACTGTACTTAGCCTAAAGGTTAATCAGAAGTCACTCCCACAGCAAATACACCAAGACGATGCATTTTGAGGGAGCTTGTTTAATCTGAACCAAGTACCATAGCACTGAGTCAAGACACACAAAGTAAATGAACAAGTGCTGAATGAGACTACACAAAAGAGTAGGCAGCTCCTGAAGTGTATGTTAAGTGAAAACCGAATAGGAAAAGCCTAGTGCTACAGATGACACGGGAAAACTATCAAAACGTCCTTACCTGGGCTTCAACGATATCTTCACAGAAAAGAACCATCTTTAAAAAAAACTCAAGTAAACAAAAAAATACACTCTTCTATCTCACCTACAGGCAAACAAGATTCAAGGGAAGTGTTAACAGAGGTGAAAGAGTTTGTACATGAAAATAACTGGCAGGGAAATGTGAAGAGTTAAAACCCAGATAGGAGAAAAAGAGCACCCTGTGGTGTAAATGGGCCTACAGAACATCTAATTATGTGAACAAAGAAGTCACTTCTCAGCCACAACAAAACTTTGGATAATTTCAAGGCACGTAAAATTGAGATATATTTAATTGAAAGAGTTATTAATATGTTTACATAGAACCAAATATTCCATTACTGTTTATAATTCACTTTCGCTACAGGTGAAAAATCATTTCCTTACGTATTTCTTGTTCTTTCAGTAATGTATCACCATCCCTTTCCTTCTTTTCTATTGAGCAATACTTTTATTAAAAGTAGGACACATTATAGAATCAATATGCTATATATTTTCATTTACATACTGATTTGATACACATACATCAACATCTATGTAACGTACGTAACACAATATACTAAACTGTTAAATCTATTTTGTACTATACGGCACATTTCCTTCAGACTCTGTATAAGGAAAATGGTATGATGTGTTCCAGAAAACTGTCCTTGCTCATGAAATACGGATTACCAGAGAAACACCAAGCACTAATTTTGGTCTTCAATATTATTGCCTGTTATCTACCATACAACATACAAGAACAAAGGTAACTTCTCAGACTAGACATGCGGCAAAAGGAGAGTCTGGATTTAAAAGGTGCTGTTTTATCTGAAAAGTGATGTACATCCTGGCCGTATGCAAGTAGAAGCGAAAAGAGACAAAAATGATGTTAGACTCTGGACTGTGCTGAAAAGCCATTCATCCACCAAAGAAGTAAAACCAGAGAAAGACAATTATACACGTATTACAAAGAGTGAGGTAACATGCAGTAAGTATAGAAGAAAGCAGATAATATATATATTTAACAAATGTATTTTCCAAAGTAAGAATTGCAGACATTTAAATAAGTTGCAAGCACTTAAATACTCATTACAGGCACAGATCAATTATGAGTTAACAAGTTAATGGGTTAACAAGTCCCCATTAATGAATATGGAAACTAGACCCTCCAGTTCTTTATTGGAGTACCTGAAACATGATAAACTCTGGAAAACAGATTTGTACATATGGAAAAAAACGAACATGCATCCATTTATTTACAGAGTGAATGCATAGTCCTTGCCTTCTTAAAAAAAAAAAAAAAAAAACAGAAACAAAAAAAAAACCTCCACCATCTAACAATAAACACCATTATAAAATACCACCAGCGTTTTTAATGCAAAAGTCTGGTAACCTTTGTGTTTTCTATCTGGCTGACTTAATTATTTTAAGAACTTAGTATTTTATCAGCTTGTCTGAATGCACACAAGCTCCTTACATTTATATTATACTATAAAGCTCAATTAGGGAGCAAATTTAGATGGTTTATATATAGCTATAGAGGTAAAGCAGATACTTCTTAAGAACATGGTCTTACAAAGTTGAATATAAGCAGAAGTATTTCACTCTTGCAAGCAACTTTTTCCTGTCAAACAGAAGATAATAGCTAAGACCAACCAGAACAGATAAAGAGAAAACAAGGGAAAATTTCAAAGCCCTCAACAGATCACAAAGCTATTTCTACTATAAAATAGAATGACAGCCTATTTAAAAACATCATCACATGCTGTTGTCCTCTCTTGTTTAGGTGTCCAGCACTATAACACTATTGGTTCTACAGTTAATCCCTTCTTGAGACTGACTAGTAACTACATCAGAAGGGAGATTACAGTTTTTAAAAACAAAATAGCATGTGTTAGTCTGGAAAATTTATTAGTTATTTTCTAAAAACCACCTGTGCATCAGATAGAACCTGCTGGTTCTCCCTGTCATCTGTAAGCTTCTTTCTTCGAAGGAGGAGATGCAAACAGCTTTTTCAATCACACATTTAAGACCACTCTGGTCATCATGCATGTGATGGATTGACCTTGCCTGGATGCCAGGTGCCCACCAAGCCGCTCTATCATTCCCTTCCTCAGCAGGACAGGAGGGGGGAGAAAAATATGATGGAAAAAAAATACTCATGGGTCAAGATAAAGGCAGTTTAATAAAGCAAAAGCAAAGGCTGTCCGTGGAAGCAAAGGATTACAAAAGATTTATTCTCTACTTCCCATCAGCAGGTGATGCCCAGCCACTTCCCGGGAAGCAGGGCTTCAGTATGCATAGCAGTTGCTCCGGAAGACAAACATCGTAATAACAAATCCCCCCCCATTTCTCTTAGATTTTATTTCAGACATCATATGATACGCATATGTCACTCTGGGTCAGCTGTCCCAGCTGTGTCCCCTCCCAAAATCTCGCCTACCCCTAGCCTACTGGTGAGGGGGGAATGTTGGGGAGACAGCATTGCTGCTATGCTAGCACTGTTCAGCAGTACCCAAAACACTGGTCTGTTATCAACACCTTTGTAGATACCGATACAAAGCACAGCAGTATGAGGGCTGCCATGGGGAAAAATTAACTCCACCTCAGCCAGACCCAATACAACGCAGCAACAAAATACTTGTGAGAAAAAGAACTTGAGCTGTAAAGTCTTCCTCTTTCAGAATTCAGGTTCCACTGTCAAGGAAATCCCTGACGCCCCAAGCATTAATGGACCCTCTCATTCCTGCAGTATTATCGGCCAGCATGTAACTGCTTCGTCGGTTGCTAGGGAGCAACGAGCTCATTACAAGGCATCATCCGCACCCTCCACGAGGATGCTGGCACATGTTTCCCATCTGGGGATACCACCGACTGAAGTCAGGGCACTGAAGCGCCTGCCAGTCCTCAGTCTCCCAGGGTAGAGCATGCCAATACGGCAGGTGCTAACTTTAGCTCTACCTTCAAGGGTTTAGGCTCCAGTCTTTGTGAGCCTGGGCAACACAATGCAACACACAAAGAGGTCAGAACAGCCTTCCGCAGCTATTGGCATGGGCAACCCTTATTTTTAAAGCCAAATCTAGGCAAAGATGTTCTTCCCGAAATTTTGGCAGACACATGGCTTTTCTGACTAGGGCAACGATTGCCATTATTCTAAAGTCTGTGCTAGAGAAAAATTCAGAAAAAAATGGAAAAAGGCTGGAAAAAAAATATCTTTTCAGTCATTAAGGGAGCACAAGATTTGGAGGCATTTACAGAAGACGCACAGAAACCTAGTGATCTCCAAGTTGTGTACATTAAAACCCTGGAGTGAATGTTAGTTGTGAACAATCTGGGTCACTTCAAAGTCTAAACATGCAACCTTAATGCATTTTTTCAGCTGTTTGTCTCATTAGCACTTCACAGATCTATTCACAATAACAGGAAAAAAAAAATCTGTCAAGAAATAAAAAAGCCGTCCTGCTTCCATATGCCAGGAAATTTATTAACTAACAATCTATCTGCATTACACAGAGATGGTATCTAATGATTTTCATGTACCTGTCATATGTCAAATGCCATCCAAGAACTCTTAGTGCTGCTGAATTAACAAGCACATAAGGGAATACCGCTGTAGATATGCATAGATATCTATACATTCAAATCCTTAGGCAACTCCAAAATGCCTTTTTTTTTTAACAATCCCATAAAGAAACAAAAAGGAATGACAAGGAATGCAAATTGGGGTGATTCACTCATCAAATGCATGGAAAAACAGCTCTATTTGAAGGGGATAGGTAAACGTAAAAAGTGTCAAGTTTCCTTCTTAACTGAAGATTACATTTTTAAGAATTTAAGATCAAGATACAAAAAATATTCAACACTAATATATGAAATAATGTCACAGGCACTCATATATCAGTTAAGTGCATTTTAAAATAACCAATTAGTTTGAAACACAAATATGTACCTAACTCCTTACCTGTCTCAACAATTTCTCAACAGCTGACATTACCATGAGCCCTCTCCACACAACCGGAGCAGTCTCTTCTATCAAGAAACCCATAGACATGCTGAAACAACAAAGCAAAAACTTAAGCTTTCCAGCACAATAACAACTACATCTGTAAAGAAGGTTGATTTAAATGAAAACATATGCTCACCATGCGATTCCATAGTTCTTAAGGGGCCTCATTAGATTTTCTAAAACAAAAGCAAACAAGGGTTTCTTTTTTGTGGGGCAGAGTTGGTTTGGGGTTTTGGTTTTTTGGGTTGGTTTTTTTTTTTTAAGAAATAAGCTTACACAATTTTTTTCCTTTTAAGAGCAGCTTTCCCTCTCTGTTCAAAGGATTTGTCTCTTTTTCCCCCTCATCCCTTCAATATATGCATACCTTCACCTATTCTATCTAAGAACCTGGCCCCACTTTTTCTTAGGTTGTTACATTTTACTGATACGATTCATCTTTTGCCAGAATAACAATGTATTTGCCCTTAATATAATGTCACTTTGTGCTGCTGAAACCAAGACTTCATCTATTTGTATGAAATCCCCAAGCTGCAAGGCATAAACCCCCTATTAGGCAGCCGTCTACTTCTGCAGTACCTCGCTAAACGGCAACTCATTTATATCAGAACAAAATCAAAGTTCTACAACATGATGGGATTTTAATTATTTTTTTTTTAAACTACACTATTCACTAATCTCATGAATTACAGGATTGTTCCCATTAACACACCAATGTTTTGGGGAATTCTTCTCCTTGTTTTAAGTCTGCTTTGGAACCCCAGAGAACAGGTACCCAACAAAGCCACCCCTAAACTATGTGCTGTCAACAGCTCCAGGTAAGAAGTCCTGGATTTCTTCAGACTGGCAGAAGTCTGCAGGACTTCCAAAACTTCTAGAGGAACAAAAGATGCTTTTTTGAACATTGCAGAGGTAATGCCTTCGTCATACTCCATATTCCTATGCTTTCCAGTGTCAAGAAAAAAAGGAGGGAGAAACATTGTAACTGTTCTGCCAGCAAAGGGGCAAACAAGCAGAAAGTAAGCAAAAAACATGTGTATCCAAAACAAAACCCCACGAAAGCCAAGAACTCTTCTTTATAGTCTCTGCCATCTAAATCCACACCTCAGTTCAAAACGGTGCACACACACACGCAAAAACAAAAGGAATTTTATGCACAGGCGGGAACCAGCAGAAAATAGAAAGAATACTTTAAGCAATTAAAAAAAAATTATAATACATATTTTGACAGAAACTTTTGATGCACCCGAAGTAAAATATATATAGATCGTAAAATAAAACCAATGTGAATATAATGCAGTGCATTCAAAGCTGAATTCCAAATTCATACAAAATAACACCCCAGAGCATGCAAATTAAACGGTTAAACTCTACAGATGAAAGCTTTCAAGCAATCAAGTACGCGGGCATTCAAGCTATGTAATTTTGTAGAAACACGGCTGAAAATAAATTGGATGTAGTTTTTCCTATCCACAGTGTTTTGGTTTACAAATCAAAAGAGAACAAAATATGAAGTTAAACGAATCAGTTGCATGACTACAGCATTCAGGAATGGGTATGGAATTGCTATTGGAAAAGAGGGGCTTGGACTGACGCACTGCATCCGTGTAATGCAGCTCTTCTCTACATGCACAGCTCTTTTCAGCATTTAGTCCGGGTCTATTTTGGTGGCATTTTACTGCCTAACCGCATTTCTAGGAATCGCAGCCTTACTTCTCCCCCCTGCTGTAAGACAGTTCTGTTATGAAGAGGTTGACGACATTTGAACTTCAGCCCAGAGCAATCTCAAAGCACTGCTTTGGTGTCCTTGTAAACAACATAGGTAACACCACAAGTTATAATACCGTTAGAAGTCTTGAGAAAAATGACTACATATTTACCTATGAGAAGGTTTAAAAAGAAAAGAAACAGGAAAAAAAAGTATCTGCAACAGCATATATATCATTGCAGGTTCGAGGTCTGCTTCATTTTTACCATGAAATAGGAACAATTTTAAGAAAAAATGAAAACAAAAAATGGGAGGCTGATCCTTGACCACCCAGCACATGAGGACCAGGAACCGGAAGGTAAGGATGGAAAAGATGCATTTATTCTGAGAAAGTTCACTAAAATACCGTGTCACTTCACTTCTCAGTTCAATCCAAGTGCTCTACAGTATGGCAGTCAAATATGCAGAGACTAACATCCCAACATCCACCACCTGCAGTGGCAGGTTCTCCTGTGCAGAGCCCAGGCAGACATACTAATGCCACAGAACAGACACACCTTCAGAGATCTCCCTTTCCTTCACCTCAGTGGGTACAACAGGAGAGTTGTGAGTACACAAACACTGACCCACAGAGCAGCCAAAGGGGCCTCTCTGTTGTTACAACACGTGCACTGTTTATTTCTCAACGGCAGAATTTAATTTTATGAAAACTGGATCTTATTTTCTTTGGTTAACAACAAGGACTATAAACTGCTCCGAGCAGCAAGATTTAATCAAATTTATACAATGCACATGAACAATTCACAACCTGCTGTATATTCTGGCTATAATGTTCTGCATATTCTCAAAGTAATACAAAATATTGCAGAGCACCCCACTGTTTGCCTACTGCTAAAAAGCATTCTTAAGACTATCTCAAATCTAAAGTGCTTCAGTGGGTTCTGGTAATCATCCTTGTCTCATCAAAAGCAACAGGCGTTCCTCCTCCTTCGTCCTGGGTCTCACGAAGATTTTCTAAAACATAACATGTAAAGAAGATTTAGCTTAATGAGATCTCAGTAACATCTCTAATTCCCACTGCTTTCAGAGTAAACACTTCCTTCTCTGTTATTAGACACCTATCGTACAGCTCCAAAAATCCAACATGCAACAAAACAGATTTCTTAAAATCGCAACACAAAGCAATACTATGACACCTATGCTAAGAGATCAATAAAATATCCTTGTTTATGACTTTTCAGTCATAAAATAAAAGGGTGCTGTGATTTCTCTGAACATACAAAATGAGATCAATAAGATCAACAGAGTACCAATGAAATGCCAATAAAATGTGTTCTCTGGTAGGGTACAAGTAGGGCACGAGAAAAGGCAGATACAAGCAAGTTCATGGCAGCATTACAGCAGACTGCAGATTAAAAGAGTTCTAGGAGTGGTCTGAAGTCTGGGTTGTTACTCATGTGGGGAAGAATGATGTCGGAGTCATTAGGATGGATCTTCTGCATTCTGTAATATTTTTTTTTAACTTTTTCCCCAGAAAAAAAGCAGCGTTGCAGGCTATCCTGAGAAGGTAACTGAGTTACTCCATTCTTTTTCTCTACAGAGCCCGACACAGCCATTCAGTGGTGGCCGCAGGAAAGTACATCCAGAGCTATAGGTACAGCCTTGGCTGAGACAGTTACCTTTCTTCATAGTAGCTTGCATGGTGCTGTGTTTTGGATTTGTGCTGAAAGCAGGGATGATAACACACAGATATTGTAGTCACTGCTGAGCAGTGCTTGCACAGCATCAAGACCTTTTCTGCCTCTCTCGCTGCCCCACCAGCGTGCAGGCTGGGGGGTGCACAAGAAGTTGGGAGGGGACACAGCCGGGACAGCTAACCCCAACTGCCCAAAGGGATATCCCATACCACATGGTGTCATGCTCGGCAATAAAAGCTGTGGAAAGAAGAAGGAAGGGCGGGATGTTTGGAGTTCTAGTGTTTGTCTTCCCAAGTAACTGTCAAGTGTGACAGAGCCCTGCTTTCCTGGAGATGCCTGAACACCTGCCTGCCCATGGGAAGTAGGGATTTAATTCCTTATTTTGATTTGCTTGTATGTGTGGCTTTTGCTTTTCCTATTAAACTGTCTTTGTCTCAACCCATGAGTTTTTGCACTTTTACCCTTCTGATTCTCTCCCCATACCGCTGGGGGGGAGTTAGTGAGCGGGTATGTGGTGCTTAGTTGCCGGCTGTGGGTTAAACCACAAGCAGGCATTTCAATTCTTCGCTTAATTTTCAGGAGAGGTCTGATGAGTGATACATTAGAGCAAGCCAAGGCTTACATTCAGTCTTATGTCACCAGGTAAGAAAAGATCATTATTCCAGAAGACTGTGATATTATACTACACCTTCTTAGGAGGCATCATGCTGTTTAAGAAAAGCAAAGGTAGCTTATAATTATTAAATATGAGTATAGTGGATCATGCAACACCCTAGCAAATCTATTTTGAGCTCAGTGACTGAGCAAGCACTAATGCAGAGGAGTTGCTGAGAGTGTTCAAGTGTCTGAATTAAGGGGTGGGTTGTTTTTTTTTACCCTTTCAAAGGAAAAAAAAAATATAGACACATGAGATGAAAACACTGGAAGCTCAGATCTTCCTCCCTATTAAAGATTACGTATTGTACTCAGCTCTTTTTGGAACTTGCCGCTATAATGGAAGATCAGAAACTTCCTAGAATGATAACTAATTATTTTACTTAATGATTGTCTTCAAAAAATCTTAACAGTGGAAGTCAACGGTCTGTCCCAACTGGATTTTGGTCATTGAACAGGAAGGTGGTGTTTCAAGTTGTTCTAAGATATCAATAGCTAAATCTATCAAAAAGTAGAACAATTACACAATTTTCCAGTTAAAACCAAGCTACTGACCTTTGCATGCAGATTTCCAAATGTTTCCAAAGACACTACTACTGCAGAAGTGTTTGCCAGCACAGACACCACTGCAAGCTCCGGGCTATGCTCTGAACACATCTGCTTCCTGAGTCTTAATTTTTACACGTGCCTTGTTTCTGTAACACCCATGCACCCAAAATGAACATTTTTACCTAACAACATGCTCTGCAGTGGGGAATTACTATCTCATATTACAGATAAGGGAATCAAGACCTGGACTGTGAAACTTGGTCTAGGTTATTGAAGAATCCTGTGGATTTAGAGACTTATGCTGTGTTCCCCCAAGGTCTGATGCTCCAACAGAGCCATGGCTCCACTCACAGAATCTCCAATGTTGGAAAGCATGCTATGCAGGGCTGATAAACATCTAGGAGATCTAAACAGTTTAGGTGCATTGTTGAAGTTCCATATTTACCCTTGAAACTCCCAAATATATCTGAAAGAATTAAAATTTTAAAAAAGCAAACTGAGGCACAAACAGTAAGCTGTAGGAAATTACACTGCATATTGTCTACAATACTACAACTCTGAAAAACATTTTAGCATCTCACATTTAAGCATTAAACCAGCAGCTTTAAAAGTGTATTTCTGAATAGCTCATAAGTTTAAGTATTCCTTCATCTTTTATAGTGTTAAATAAAATCTATACTGTAACTCCTCTGCATACATTTATCAAAATTTGAGCAAGTTGATAATTCTTCATAGTTTATACAAAAGCTAAAGGTTCTGCTGCTGTTTGCACAGCTCATCATTAGCTGAGGTTTTCATGACAAATTGCTATTTTCCACCTCCTCACATCTCAGCGACATCTCACTGCCTGACACACAGAAGACGTATGGCCCAACAAAACACAGAGACACACTGCAGAATAGCCTGTTGATTCCAGTACATTAAACAAGATTATCTGAGACAAACTCAATTAATGTGCCATATATAGAGACAAGCTGAAACCGACTGTCAGCACGGCCACTTGTAAAAATCTCAAAAATTTTTGCATCATCTGTTTTTTAATTGTGTACAATTTCATGCCGCAGTAACTACAGAATACTCTATCACAATCTATGTTAGAACTCCAACATACACAGCACCTTCTGTTAATCACAGTTAGCAGTAATTTTCATATGGCTGTCACTATGTGGAAGTATAAGGAACTTATTTGCTGCTTATTTTGAAAGTCACCTCACAAGATCAACATTTTGTGATGGGACGATCCGGGTTCCAGTGAAGGACACAAAGGCTTCAGACTGTAGAGGGTTTCCAACAACAGGAAGGGAAAAGGGGAAGGGGGCAACAAGAGGGAAGGGAGGGAAGGGAGGGAAGGGAGGGAAGGGGGCAACAAGAACAACAAGAGGGAAGGGAGGGAAGGGAGGGAAGGGAGGGAAGGGGGCAACAAGAAGGAAGGGAAGGAAGGAAAGGGGGCAACAAGAAGGAAGGGAAGGAAGGAAAGGGGGCAACAAGAAGGAAGGAAGGAAGGAAAGGGGGCAACAAGAAGGAAGGAAGGAAGGAAAGGGGGCAACAAGAAGGAAGGAAGGAAGGAAAGGGGGCAACAAGAAGGAAGGAAGGAAGGAAAGGGGGCAACAAGAAGGAAGGAGGAAGGGAGGAAAAAGCAGGGAGGGGAAAAAAGGGAGGGAGGAAAGGAAGAGGGGGAAGAAGGGAGGGAGGAAAGAGACACAGGACAGGAACAGTGACAAAAAGGTTGGGCTTTACTTGTGTAAATATAGATGTTTCCTGCCACTCTACATGCCTTAGAGAGCTGAGATTGGTACTAGGGAGAGATCGGGCTAGGAGATTTGACAGAGGACACAGAGGAAAGCCATGCCTTCTGAAGGGGCAGCTAGATTCCAAGCACCATACTCCAGCCTGCTTAAAGCAGTACTAGTTTCCTAAGCAAACGCAAGTGAATTCCACCCCCAGTGCAGTAAAAGGAAAAGAAATGCGGCAGAGGGGAGGGGGACAAATAGGAACAGGGACCCGGGGCATTCCTCAATAAAAGACAGAGGGACCAACCTATGTCAGAGGGGAATGGATGCTGTCACCAAAAGAAGGTTAGTCAAGAGTCACAATTTTAAATCATTGTTTTAACTGCTTATGCCAGAAGCCCAGAATATTCTACAGCAAGTGACAGACTAATTGAGACTTCCAGCTTGATTTCACACTGTGTTATAAGTTTCTCTGCAGGATCACCCCAGAAGTACGGCAACTTGTATTTTAAGCTTGAAGAGGTCCACACGAGGAAGGCTGCATTTCCCATTACACCCTGCGCTAACACTGTTATCTAACCATGAAGATACCACAAATACTAAAACCAAAGCAAACTAGCAATGAGACTCAAGGAGCATTATTCAATGCTCACACTTTAAGAAACAAATGCATAAAGAAACACAGCTTTTTCCAAAAGATTTGCTTCTCGTATTTAGTCAGTCTACCAATCCCATTACCTGAGTAGGTTTTCCACTTTTATTCCTCCTGATAGACTGCAGAGGAAACAAAGCACTGTAAAAGCTTTTTCATTAATGGAACTGTTTTGCAGATATGACATCATCAGTTCTACCTAAAAGCAAAAGAACTAATTGCTTGCTGGAATACTGTACTTCAAAAGTAAGTCTGGCACAAGTAAACAGCACAGTGATTTAGTCATATCTTTGTTACATTTTAAAGCATTGCTGACTTGTTAGGTTTGGAATAAAAACACAGGACTAGTTTTAAGTATCTTGCCACTACCTTCCATCACAAACACCTCCCTTCCAATCACTAAAATAACCCACATTTTGAAAAGCCCTCAGGATCCCCACGGTGCCAAAAAAGTTTATTTATAGTGGATCAAAGAGCTTTATTAGACTAATTTGGGTGGGTTTTTTTAGTTCATTATACCCACGAGGAATGAAATAAGACTAATAAAACATTCAGTTGAAGGCTTCTGTCCTGACACACAAAACCTCTGGGAAGGCTCATGTTATCTGAAGCACTGACTCTTCTGTGAGAGGGGGACTGCCCCATTCAGTCACCTAACTAACGGTGTGACAGACAACAATAAAGCAGAACATGGAGAAGGGGCAGACATTCCCTCCCTACACATTACCTCCCATTCAAGATCTAACATTCCAGTTAAATAGGGACTTCAATACATTTGAGTCCATCCAGCCTTTTTAGGTTAAGTATTGTAATGGAGACCCAAACAAAGAAGTGTAGGTGAAAAAGCACCTGGACACTGATGACATAGACGAAAACTACAGTAAACCTGTTGATTCTCCATTTAAAAAAAAAAAAAAAAATGTTTCTGTGTATACTAAATATTCCCTTTTGCGTTTCACACAAATCCCCTTACACATCATGCTGTGATTTTATTCTAATTCCACCACTTGTAAAATGAAGTTCTATGTACTTTACAAGATTATGATCATCAACTAAAGCAAAGGAAAGAGATGCTAGCTTTTAAACTCTTATTGTCACTTCTAGCCTCTGGTCACTATATGGAAAGGATTAAAATATTTTTTTTCTATTTTTGATGTTTTCCGCTTCATTTCTTTATTCTGAAAAGCCATTTCATTTTACTGGAGAGAAGGAGAAGGAAACAGAGAAAATACAGCAAAAAAACTCACAGAGAAAAAAGCATGAAAGTGAAACTGCAAGGTAAAAATATTGAGAAAATTCAGAATTAGTTACATTTCTTTAATTTTACTTCTAGCAGAGAAGAGGGATGGAAATATTTATTCCTCTGAAATAAGCAAAAAGGTAAACATGTTCAGTGTACAAACAAAAAATGAAATATTTCTTTTGTTTATGTATGTGCAATGAAAAGTGTATCTATCATGTTACTATAATAAAACCATTTTGCAATTTAATTCCAACTTGTATAAAAGTTGAACCAGACAAACCATTTGTACCTCTGAGAGTAAACTTTATAATGTAATGAATATTTGCTAGCGATAATCCATATCAAAACATTCGTAAGTACTACACTGCAGGATTAACAACATGAGGAGTAATACACTTCCACTTTCAAGTACTTGAAATGTATTTTTTCAGGTTACGGTGCTTCAGTAATTTGTATTGCAATAGCTTTTAGTAAAATTTGACTTGCCATTTATCAAAAAAAGAATGTTCTCAGTAAGAGACTAATTACTACACCACATTTCTTATCTTATACTTTTTTGCCATATTTTTTGTAAGTATGAATTTCTGTGTAATGAAGAATAAAATTTTAATAAATTAACTGTCTAGAGGTTTTTTATTTTTTAAACAGCAGCTAACAACTGCATGCCTATAAATAATTCCTTGCAGAGTTGGGTATCCTCCACCTCCTTTCCCTTCCAAGTAAAGGTTATCAATTTTTTTCCACAAGTGAACTCAACAATAGCTGAATTAATCCTTTTTGAGGTTAATTGTTACAGGCTTGAGGGCAATAGTCAAGGTCCGGAATAAAATATTTAACACTTGAGTATTCTTCTCATTTTCAGCTACCTCATCACATATGAAAGAGCCTGAAAAATATAAGCCACAACTAATTACAACATTCTGAATTATTATTTTCTCACATGTAAGACACATGGGACTCCACTACTTCGGTCAACCAGACAACCTGGGATAAGATATCACGGAAAGTAAAACACAGGGCTTCAGTTCAGATTTCTTTCAAAATAGAATCGGTAAAGCATATCGTTAGACTATACACAATCCAAAAGTCACTTGTTCACAAATCAAGAGGTAATGGCAGTAGCAAGTATGATTTTTTTGAAAGATTCAAACTTAGTTTTTATTTACATTAATTGTGACGCAGTTCCACTGGTAAAGCATGATAAAGACAAGTCTGAGAGTACAAGCTGTATCTTTAAAACTAAACCCTTAAGGAAGATCAAGAAACTTCTTCACGGTTACCTCAATAACTGCCCTACCCATGTAACATTTCCTCTATTTAACCAGTCCACTCGAAATTTTCTATTTATAACCCTCAAATGGATGCACCATAGTCCCTTGATACAGCTATTTCCAGCAGACATCTTTAAAAAGTCAAAACAGATTCTATTTTAAATTATCACTTTCTGTTACAAGATTTTCCTATCACAGTCTACAGAGAAGCAGACGTGCAAACGGGTCCCAGTGAAAAAATGCAAGTGTCCATTTCTGACTTTAGAATATTATTGGTAATTTTATTTCTATAGCTCCTGCAATATTATTAGCCTCAATGGGGCTGGACACAACTACTGCTAGCTTTCTCTGAGAAATTACTTTTTATTCCAAATTTTGAAAACAGATGCCCACTACCGATCTTTTGAATATACTATTTTATTAAGAAATAAACCAGACACTGAGGATATCATAAAATGGCAACAAAGCTTTGAAATATTAAAAGAGCACTGAACTGTCATAAAGAAAAAAAGCCCACCAAAATCTTCATAATCATTTAAAGTAAGTGAAGAAATGTAATATTTACCTGGCAAAATGGCAGCATCTTTCTGGCAACATAATAGCTTTTACTCTCTGGCAACTAGTTTAAATAGTAGATTTTTTTAAAAAAAGGGGAAAAAAAAAAAAGAAATTAGGCAGTTCACTAAGCCAGAAAATGGCTTTTAAGGAAATTATTTGGGGAAAGAATAGAAGTAATGCTTTTATTACTTGTGTTAAAAGCTTTGCCCCATGTATATATTGTAGCTGATGTTAATATTTATTCCATAGTTAGATAATCCTCCATTAGATAATTAAGTTCAGTTGTGAACTTATTAACCAATATTTCCCTGACCATTTAGTTACAGTATTTTGAATGACATCCTCTTAAATGTTAGCAGACTTTCCAATGTACTACAGTTTGCAAAATTGAATTAATGGAGCATCTTCCATTTATACAGACTCTCTACTCACTAAGAACTCCTAATTCATTTTGAAAACTTAAATTATAGCACAACTATAATAATTTCTATTCAGAAGTAATAATTGCTGCACGGATTTATTCTGTATGGTGCCAGGCATCCCTAATCCCTTTTCAACTGCTACATGTGAGAAAAGAAATAGAAATCAAAGTCTGAGAGAGTGCTCAGAACCTCCTAGGATTACTCTACAGATTAATTTTCAAACCCAGGCCTCACGCTGAAGTCAGCAATAGACTTTAAACATAATTTTTGATTGCTATGCTATTAAAATATTTTTAATTGACTTATAGTTAGGTATACATTGTTCATGCAGATCTTGAACATAGAACTGCCTGGGCTTGCTCAATTACTGTACAAAACAGTATTTGTTCAGAGTTTATGTTTTATTCTTGAAAATGTAGAAAATAACACTAAACCTCATTATACCAAAACCCAAGGATAATACATATTTTTATATCCATACACGTACATATACACCTATATATACATACCATATATATATACACCTATGATGGATCACTTCCTTGGAAGCTTATCCTATCTGTCACTCATTAAAGGAATCCTTGAAGTTCACAATTACAGCTTCCTATGTCCTACAAATTCCTGTTTTCATTATGAAATCATCTTAATGTCAGCTACTTTGCCAACACTTTCATTGTTGTTATTCTACAGTTTCATCAACTCAAGAATTAAAAGCGCACAGAGAAGTGAACAGAACTCCTGAAATACAAATTCTATCCTGTTATCATTCATACTGAATTACTACATGAGTTTCTCAGTAGACTGGTGTAATGTGCCAAGCTTTTGAAATATGCAAATTCTTTTTCTGTCAGTTAAAAAATAAGGTATGTTCTTAAGTCCTGATGATATTTGCTTGTACATTCCACACAAAAGTAAAAAGAATACATTTCAGCGATCAAAATATTAGTGCTTATAAGTTCACAGCAGCAATTTCAGTTCAGGGAAATCCTCCAATTTTTTTCTATTACGTCGAATTCCGTATTTTTAACAACATTCAAAGCGTGTTAAGACAAAAGTTTATAGTGCATTCTCAGCTGTATACCAAAGATATCTACAGTCACTGAAATTTATATACAAACAAAATTGAGCTGCCCTAATATCTGACTGCATACACTCCTAAGTTCTGGCATTCCTAGCTGCCCTGGTTTGAGGTAAAACAGGCCCAATTTCGTTCAGTAACTTTGCTTCTTAGCTGGGCCTCTCCCAACTACTGAAATTAACAGCATATTGTGCAGACACTGTTCGCTCTCAGAGTGATGAGACCTGTGTTTATAGCTGATGCCCAGGCATGGTATGCAGAGAGGCTCCTGCTCATGCTTCCTGCCATAACAGCCAAGGGCGGCTCACTTGGTTATTTGCCCCGTTGGCGGGTTGGAAGTGGAAAAGCGTAGAGGGGTCCCACCTGCAGGGAGGAGCGGACAGGACAGGTGACCCAAAACTGACCAACGGGGTATTCCATCCCATCGGCCTCATGCTCAGTATAAAAGCTGAGGGATCAAAGGGTCAGCTCTCTTTCTTTAATGGCCGACGTCTGAGCAGGAGACTGTTTGTCTGCCTTTGATCCCGATCCCGAATCCAGATCAGGAGTCCAGTTCCCGTCCATCACTAAGTCCAGTCTGGGACTTCCAAAGGGCCAGCCGGTGACGTGGTTGTCATCCTGGGAGCTTCATACAGTTTTGTATATTTCATTATTCTCTTTTTATTTTATTATTAATATTTCATTAAAGTAGTTTAGTTCCTTCTAAACTCATAAGTCTCCCTCCTCTGCCTCTCTCTTTGAGGAGAGGCTGGGGGGAGCATCTGTTGCTTGGCCTAACCATGACACTAGCAAGTTCATTTTCATGACCATCTGGGCAATTTGCTTCTTATTTGTGGCTCATGATATGGATTTACATTTGATACAGATTGACAAAATACAGAGCAAAACGTATAATAAGTTCACAGTTACCTAATCAATTTTTCAGGCAGTGAGAAAAAAGAAACACGGAGAATCAAATTTTTACCTGATCACCATTGGAAAGGAAAAAGTCCGTGTCACATAAAAAGGAAAAGAGCAGAGAGATGAACACCACCACAACGTAGTCCCTTTTCTGTTCATATTGAGTAATGCATTTCAAATGCAAAAATTCATAGAAAAAAAAAATCTGTCATGGGAAAGCACAGCCTGTATGACATATACTTTCAATGGGTTCCAAAGTACAAGAGAATGCCAGAATATTTTAATTTGTATCAGGACGTCAAACTGTGCTGATGATACATGAGAGGATTCAGTTATTCACTTATTTATTACACAACAGAATTAGCCTTTGACTTCAAAAAAAAACCCCACAAACCCAACAAATCATAGAATGGTTATAGTTGGAAGGAACCTCGAAGATCATCTAGTTTGACCTCCCTGCCATGGGCAGCACTACCTCCCACTAGACCAGGTTGCTCAAAGCCCCATCCAGCCTGGCCTTGAACACCTCCAGAGATGGGGCATCCACAGCTTCTCTGGGCGACCTGTTCCAGTGCCTCACCACCCTCAGAGTAAAGAATTTCTTCCTAGTATCTATTCTAATCAACCCTCTTCCAGTTTGAAGCCATTACCCCTCATCCTATGACTACACACCCTTGTAAAAAGTCCCTCTCCAGCTTTCTTGAGGCCCCCTTCAGACACTGGAAAATTGCTATAAGGCCTCCCTGAAGCCTACTCTTCTCCAGGATGAACAACACCAACTCTCAGCTTCTCATAGGAGAGGTCCTCAAGCCCTCTGATCATCCTCGTGGCCCTCATCTGGACCAGCTCCAACAGGTCCATGTCCTTATTTTGAGGGCTCCACAGCCGGATGCAATATTCCAGGTGTAGTCTCACAAGAATGGAGCAGAGGGGCAGAATCACCTCCCTCTTGATGCAGCCCAGGATATGGCTGGCCTTCTGGGCTCTGAGTGCACGTTGCCGGCTCATGTTGATTTTTCACATCAACTAACACCCCCAAGTCCTTCTCCTCAGGGCTGCTCTCAATCCATTCCTTGTCCAGCCCGTATCTGTGCTTGGGATTGCGCTGGCCGATGTGCAGGACCCTGCACTTGGCCCTGTTGAACTTCATGAGGTTTGCACAGGCTCACCTCTCAAGCCTGTCCAGGTCCCTCTCGATGGCAAGTAAAACCAAGCACTCTCCTTCTCTCTAGAAATTAATGTAAATAAAGCCTGTAGTTGTAGGCCAGATACTTAAATGTAGAAAGTACTCAATTTGACAGTTGCCTTTATAAGCACATGCAGTGCATCTGTATATGGAAATACATTACTTTTTCTTTATCCAGTGTACAGGGTATAAGCATAGGAGACAGAATTTTAATTATATAAGAAATCCTAAGTTTGCCACTTATTATTTTTTCAGAGCCTAACGTTGCAAGCTCAATAACCACCCTTTAAAGATACTGGCACTGTTTCATTCTGCATGCTTTATACCAAGTGAGACTGCAACAACCATACACGTGCACAAATTAAGATCAGTTAACAAATGGATATTTTACAACAATAGCAGAATAAATAAACAAAGATCATGGCACAAAAGTAGAAGGAATATTTAACTTCCCTTTTACCTAGCAATTACTGCCAACAAACATTAATGGGCATTTACAGTTGATTATTTTACTGAAGCCCTTTCATGTCCTGTTTGAACTGGTACATGTCCTTGATCCCTCCCTCTCAACAAGTATTGCCAGTTTTTACTTTCTTCAATAGGATCCTAGTACTTTTCAATGTGTAGGCCAGGTGTTGTAGTGTGGGACTGGTTTTGTCTGTGGTTACCTGTTTTTAATTGTCATAATTACATGCATTTTATCACAGGATGGGCAAAACAAAGCATGAAACAAATCCTATCACCTCAGTGTCCCTAGCACCCTAAAAAAGCACACTCAAGCATCACATGAACATTACATTCAGTTTCACCCTCAGTTGGTCTGGATGGAAGGTAAATTTCTGCATGGTAAACAGACTTGATGCAACCTTTCTACTTCAGGTCTTCCTTATTTCTCTCCAGACTCTCCTACCTGAATTTACTTTTCCCCAGACCAGAATCCTTCCTAGCAGAAGGAAAATGAGGGGTTTTTGGCTACTATCTTTACCTTCTGGTAGTGAAGTCACCACCACTGCGTTCCTAAACACACAACTTCAAATAAAAATTAATCAAGTGGCCTAGTCTGTTTGGCTGAAGAAAGAGATCAAACACAATAATTTCAACAACATTTTATACAAGCTGCTGTAACAATCCTTCTCTTATTTCCTAGATTAGTCTTTTTTTTTTTTCCCCTAGTCTAGTGTTCTTTGTTTTTTAATTTGGAGGACTTCTATAGCGGGATCCTGTTTGCGGGAGCAAGTTTAAAACTACTGACAATAACCTTCCTTTCCCAGCTACCCTTTCCAGCGTTTCTAGTATTAATCCATGAAACTCCCAAAGCCTGTGGACTACATAAAACAAACAAAAAAAGACGACCCTGACTATGCTCCTAGTTGTTCAAGCTAGCTTTGAAAGCAACGTCATTACTAAAAATACAAAATAAAAAAAATACACTGTCTTCATCTTCTGTGTGCATCCCTTCTGTGCCACACCAAGGAAGCACCAATGAGTGGCCCGTGCTCAACCCTGTACAAAGAAGACAGCAAGAAAAACCACTTCCACTTACTTGGTGTTAATTCTGGGTTTCCTTTTAAGTTCATCATCTTTGGAATTGAAGGTCCGTATATGTCTGCATCAAGTAAACCAACTTCTTTTGTCTGTGTAAGGAACAAAAAAAAAAAAGTATTTGTCAAAATGTCTGTCTTCCTTTACAAATTACTGGTTGAGCAAAATTTCAAAACTGCCCATAGAAATAAAAATATGATCTTGATTTTAGACATAAGTTATCACTGTTTTCTTTCTCTCTAAATTACAATTGGAGCATGAAATATAACAATGTCTCTACAAGTTGAGCCAGACATCTTCACAAAATCCAGATTCTCCATACACAGAATCCCCACTTCCACATTTTCTTACTTACAAGGTAGACCACAGACTTTATATTAAGAAACATTATAAGCAATGTTCTCTCTACTCCATGTACATTTATGCAGAAATAATGTTTATTTAATATTAACATTTTAATCAAATTTTAGTGTAAAAAAACCCACGCGATGTTTGTAAACATATTTGAATTAATACAATTTGAATTATACTAGTGAATGTGAAAAACATAAAAAACATATTTTTATCTTCCATTTAAGTGGCCAGAGTAAGCTTTTGCAGACATCTTGAAAATAACCAAAATGCAAGTCTCTGAAGCAGGCATAACATTTTAATCAAATGCATTTACACAAAAGAATGATAAAAATATGGGTGCATTCAACTACATATGGTACATTAGGCAGTAAACTTTAAATAAAAATTATTTCAACTATGGAGTCTAGACTTACGAGATTCATTTCTATATGCTTTTTTATAAATATACATACATATTTTGTGGAAATTTAACTATTTTTCCTACAGATGGCAAGACACACTACCAATTACCAAGTTCTGCAAATTAAGTAGTAAAGAGCAAGCCCTTTAAAGTGCTGAATGTCGAGTTTCTCTAATATAAACAGCTAACTATTCAACATTTTGCAAAACTGCAAGCAAGTATGTTTAAAGGCTTGTTTGAAAGGTTAAGGCAGAAATGGGAGCTTTCCCAACAATGCCAAATCAGACTTTCACTGTTAGTGTTTCAAAATGTGTGCTTCGTTTTTTGGATGAAGCTTTCGTGATTTGGTATCATATATTAAGCCATGTTGTTATCACAGCTTTGATGGGGAAGATGGAGAGAAAAATAAAGTCTGAGTGAGAAATATCAAGTTTCTGGTTAGAAGAAGAGTATAATGAGCCTTTGAATGCAAGTGTACAGCATCTCTACCCTTGAACAGGATGGCTAAACAGGAAGTATATTCTGTGGCAACACAATCAGTTGGCTTGTTTGCTATTTGTTTGGGGCTTTTTTTTTTTAAATGGAAATGCACCTGGATTAACATGCTGGATAGAGGGCCAGGGTAGAGTTAATTTTCTTCATAGAAGAAGTTATTGCTGGGCGGTGCTGGGGGGGGACAGAATGTGGCTACCTTTTGGGCTTGTGCTGGAAATAGTGTTAATAACACAAGGATGTTTTAGTTATTGCTGGGCGGTGCTTGCACAGCCGGGGCCTCTTCTGCTTCTCACGGGAGGAGTGAGCAGGCCAGGGGAGGGGACAAGAAGTTGGGAGGACACACAGCCAGGACAGCTGACCCCAACTGTCCAAAGGGATATTCCATACCATGGGACATCACGCTCAGTATATAAAGTTGGGGGAAGAAGAAGGAAGGGAGGACGTTCAGATTGATGGTGTTTTGTCTTCCCAAGTAACCCTTACGCGTGATGGAGCCCTGCTTTCCTGGAGATGGCTGAACACCTGCCCGCGCATGGGAAGAAGGGAATTAATTCCTTGTTTTGCTCTCCTTGTGTATGAGGCTTCTGTTTTACTTATTAAACTGTCTTTATCTCAACCCACAGATTTTCTCACTTTTACTCTTCCAATTCTCTCCCCCATCCCACCAGGGGTGGGAGGGGAGTGAGCGAGCAGCTGTGTGGTTCTTAGTTGTCAGATGGGGTTAAACCACATCAATTAAAGACCTAGGTATTCAGGCCACTACTCCTAAATAAATCTGAATTTCAATTAAGATAAAGAAACTAACTCATATAAGCCCAGACACCTCAGAAGCAAGACTGACCCTTTTACTACAACCTATGTAATAATTTGAGTTTGAGGGTTTGTTTTTCAGGGGGGGGTTGCTTTTTTTTTTTTCTTTTTTCTTCTTTTTTTAAGCTGTTGATATTGAAGCTTGAAGACATCCTTAGCAGCTGAACAATTTAAAGTGTCAAAATTATCTAATATAAGCCAAATGCATCTTAAATTTTACAACCAAGATGTAAAAAATGCATTACCATACTTGATCTACTATGTTTTAAATATTTGTTTCTTTATAACATCTTGTGAAAGCTGTTACAAGAAAGTTCAGGAGTTACTCTGACAAATTATTCTACTCCTTGCCTACTGTATGAAAGCTGCAATTTCAAAAAAATTGAAAAGACCCATTTTTATGCTAGATTTCAAAGACATCAACAACAGTATTAGAGCTTCTTTGTTCTTGTACAAAATGCATATTTTAACAGATTAGAAAGATTCATGACTCAGTCCCTTTATCTGTGTCAGCAGCTAATCGAACCGATCAAAACATCATCTAAGGGCTGTGCCACCTAATTCCTTCTCAAATTAAAGTAAATATTTGCAGAAAAATCTGCATAGTTTTAAACCTGACTGACATCCTTTCCTTCAACTTTGAGGGTTTTTCCCCCAAAAAGGATCGTGACTATCCACTGACTGGCTAACTACAATGATCTTACAACTCACTACAGTTTTGTTTACAGACTAAAGGGACTGAAGATTTAGGATGATCTAAATTAATTAGACTGCCTTCATGACCTCCTGGGCATACTCAGACCTTTACCACCACAGGCCACTTATTCCTAGGAGTCAGCGTGAATATATCTGCGAGTGTATCAGTTTTCCTTAAATGAACAAAAAAATACATGTACACTGGAAAAAAATATCCCTCAATTACCTAGGACTTTGAAAATTCAGCTACTACCCCAAATTACAAAGCTGATCTTTGTTTCAAGCTACATAGCATGTTTCAAGCATACAATAGACCTGACAGTTTTGCAAAAAAATTTACACACTTATACAAAAGTAAGAAAGATGCCTGTTTCCGAGATACACTGGCTGCTTTTGTTCATGGATATGGTTCAACAAATCTTTGTCTTCAAACAGAAAAATAATTAACAGATTCTCCAGTTTCTACAACTCATGTTAATGAAAGCACAAGCGTTCCTATAAGCATGATGCATTCTACAGGATTATAAAAGAAAGGTCTTTTGGAAAATCTGTAAATCACTAGCAGAACCTAACTAACAATAGCCTAAGGTAGGTTTTTACCGAACATGTTGAATTGCTTGGTGAAGAAAAAAATTACTTCATACTGCTTAAAGGTAGCAGCTTATACAGAGAGTATTAGCTCAATAAACTAAGGTTTTGGGGTTTTGTTTCTCCCAACTACCCCTGCATTTGCAGTAAGCATCCCTAGAATACTATTAGTAACCCTCTACTCAAGGTTTAATTTATCTTGGAAAAGCATTATGGCAGCTACCGAGGGATCTTTTAAGACAGGCACAGCACAGTCCAGATCATCTCTTCCAGCATTTACAATGTTGTAAATCCCCAAGAGATTAAATAATTTGCACACACCTGGATGCTACCACACGAAACTTAATCAGAGTTACCAACACCAGATACTTCTCATGCTGAATGAAGTTTAATCCAGATGCAGCAGTTAATTTAAAAAAAATTAAATTAAATTTTAATAAATTGTGGTTTCACCCATGTAACCTACACCTCATAAAAATCAGCACATCTTTCAAAGTACTGCTGTATTAAGACAAATCCTAAAAAGCATGCATAACATCAGACAAGGCAAAAAAGAATATCTGGGCAGAAGTGGCAGCTTACAGGGGATCACAAGCTGGATGAAGAAGGCAACTTAAAAAGACTAAGAAAAAAAAAAAAGCTCTACGATACCTCTAATGTCCTCTGACATTATTTTCATATGCATATACATCTCATACCAATGCTGAACCCTAGTAATACTAAGGTTACGCAGGCAGAAATGCAGCACTCAAAGCACATCCAAGCATGTCAAAGTCCCCCTGCTTCTAAGTGTTTTTTCAGAGCACAGCACACACCACTGCTACAGCCACCCTCAGGACTCTGCAGGAAAAAGATTCAGGTAATACACTCCACCATCTTCTTAGGGCTGCATTTTCTCCTTATAAAAATATTTCTATCCTGTGCTATTAAACAAACCACACTCAGTCTCTCCAGCTGGCATAGCAATAACCAAGATCAAAACAGGTGTTCTCAAGTTAACATTTGTCCTTTTCCTTCCACCTGCCCAGCTGCAGAAGAAAGTTTGAATCAGTCTTCAAGTTTACTACATTTGGAAAATACTTTCTAGAGACCTGTATTTTTTTGTTGCCTTACTGTAAGTTCTGAACAGCTTAAACTCTCAAGATGTAACTGAGAATGTAACCATTCCCATAGGAATTTATCATATTCTTCCACATCACTGGACATATGGCAAGCTACTTCAAAAAAATATACTAAGCTAACACTTGCAGAATTACCAACCTCTTCATACAGAGTAAGATCCTTATGAGTATCATCAGGCAGAGAGAAAACGAAATCAGAAATCAATACATTGTCAGCACATGAAAACACAAATGCATTCTCTTGGTCTATTCAGCAAAAAAGTATACTTAAATGCTCACAGATGTTCACATTTACCTTCCTATCAATGCTTTTAAAAGTTTCTCTGCTCTCTAGCTAAATGCTCTCCAGCATAGGCTAACTACTGCTAGGATTTGGTCTTTTTGCAGTGCTGGTGCCAGCTCTCATGGACTCATCTGATCATTGGTAAGCTCAAAACCACACAAAAAAAAAAGTTACAGGATAAAGGATAAAAAAAAAAAAAAGTTACAGGATAAAGGACTGTAGTAAAGAGTTATAACTCCTCTTCATCTTCTGCTTTTACGTCATTGATTACATCATTCTTTTTAATTCACTACCATTAATCTTTTCAATGAGGTACCGATTTCCCCAATTACACCTCTTCTAAAGATTTCTGACAAATATTCAGGATAAGGTATATCTATATAACCACTGCATCTCTTACTCCAGTACAAATACCTTACTCCAACTTAGCAACTTCTCTCCCTACGACAAATTTTGCCTCCTTTGCTTTTCCTTACACAGATTCAAAATTACTCAATTGCTATGGTGTTTGTTCTCTTAGGCAGTTGAGTTTTATTACACACGGTCCTTGTACAGATGACATAGGTCCATGCTAATGACAAAATGATCCATATCTTTCCTCTTGTTAACTATTTTAGCAGACACTTAAGAGCTGTTTAGTCTCTCGATACACTTTCATTATGTAGGTTCCCTTTTTTGTCTTTAAGGTAATACTAACCATGAAGCCAACTACATTTTCCAGTAATAGATTTTTCAACCAAATGCAACCAGTTCCATTCATTTATCACAGAGGACCTCTTCAGGCATACTTCTGTGTTCAGTGGAGAATCTGGTGTTATTCATTGATTTCTTTCAAGTTGCCCAATGCTTTCTTGGGGAACAAGCCTGATAAAAGACTTCATGCCAACAGAAAGAAGGAAAAAAAAAAAACAGCTCACAAAAAGCTGCTATAAATAGCTGTTAATCAACATAGCCTACGTTACTGCTAAACATCCAGAGACTCTTTGACAGCATTAATTTCATTTTTGCTCATCTTTTCTGAGACTTTTTTCCATTCTTGGTAAGGCATACATATCCCCACTGGATGTCAGCGGATGATATTTTACTTTGAAGTAAACTCTGCAGACCACCAGAATTCCCTGGTGTTCAGCCTGAGAGGGATGGAGGCACAGGTTAATGAGCTGTCATCGTTCTATACAGTGAAGGATTCCCTACATAAGCAGCGCTCCCAATATTCATCAGCTGCAGCCCATTCCAAAGACAGAAATTCCAGCTTTGCTAAGTGAAGGTGCCAGTTATTTTTAAAGCTGGTGCTCTTAATCCACTACCAGGACTCTCAATTTACCCTTTTAATATCATTATAGACTTAGAGCTAATCCCAAACTGCAAGTAGCAACACATAGGACAAAAGGGAACTTAAAATCAGGATAGGCTCTGGATTCCTCGTTTGACATACTGACACACTGAATAGCCATCTTTTAATCCCTAATTCTCTAACTCTTTCAGCTGCACACTATTTAAGTGCCTAGCTGTAAATTGGATTTAAGCCACAGAAGTACCACTGCAGTTTTCTCACTCTCTATCCTAGAAATGCAGACTTATTTTAAACACTCACTCTTCTATTGGTTTAAAAGCCGTTTTCCTTCACATGAAGATCTTCTAATTTTCTGTCAGCTACAGAACCCTTCTGGCACTTTTTTCCACAACAGTCTACAGTAGCTCCTAGTCAGATTTCTAAGTAATCAGATACCAGTAATTCAACCTTGTTTGGCCTTCTTGCATATTATGTATCATATTGAAATTTTCTTTTCTTTTTTTTTTTTTTCCCCCAAAGAGCATCATTTTAAAAATAAATTACCAAAATCCAAAACAGAATCCCAAACATTACTTTGTCTCTACAAGATGCCTCACAGCTTTCACAGCATGCCAAATTACTATAAACATGCTCCACCTCTCTCATCAGGCTCTCTGATATTTCAGCAGGCTTTCAAAGACTTGAAGACTCAAGACTCAGGTAAATAGTTACATGCAAATACTTTCCTAAGGAAGTAAAAATTTTTATTTTCCTCAAATTAAGTATATAATCACTAATTAAAATAAAACACTTTAAGTGGCCTACATTTAAAAGTATTTTTAATTTCACTCACATTTTTAATTGAAAAGCAGTAAGATTTTTAAAGCTTTACTCTCTCTTTCTCTCATCTGATCTAGGAGCTGAGCTGTCATTGCAAGATAACCCCAATCAATTCTAACTGGCATCTCCAGCTTTATTGACACGTTTTAGCATTAAGAACAAGCATGAACACCTTATCTATAGCAATTAAAGTCCTCTGATTCTCTAAGCAACAAAGGCAAAGATGCCTAGAAATCAAACCTTAATAACTAGGAAAGCTGCACAGGAGGAGGGCAGAACAGGTCAAAACTCACCTTCACGCTATAATTATTCAGTCAAGGAGCCCATTATTGTCTAAATTCTTCTAGATGTGTTTGTTCCTCCCACATGGAATTTTTTCCTTACCAGAAATAAATGTATATACACAGTGAAGTCATCTGTTAATGCAGCAGTCAAATATTCTCCTGTAGACAAACAGTTTAATTACAGGAGCCAAATATTTTGGGGGACAAAAAAAAAAAAAGCTGGAATGTGAAGAAAATAGGCTGGGTGGCTTTTGAGTAGTTATAAAAATCAATGTGCGTTGTTTGATTAAATACATATTTTGAAATAATTAAAACTAATTTTATTATCACAGTAGTGAACTCACATGAGGGCTCTGCTCATCACGACGTAATTTCTATGCTACAACTTAACTACACGTTTGTGAGAAAGCTCTCACTCGCGCATGCGTATAACAGGCAGATAGCCACACGACTTTTCTGG
>NW_009648876.1:5331034-5341026 GCF_000708025.1 Charadrius vociferus | reverse complement strand
GCAACGGCCGAGGGGCGGAGCCGCCTCGGACGGCGTCGCGCAGCAACGCGCGGGTTTGCCGGGGAGCGACACAGGCCGCTCCCTGAGGCCAAAATCACCCTCCATGTCCTTCTAATTGTGGTCCTGGTCTGCCTGACCCGATGGTAGCACGGTTGAGGTTGGAACGGACCTCGAAGATCATCTAGTTCCACCCCCCTGCCACGGGCAGGCACACCTCCCACCAGACCAGGTTGCCCCAAGCCCCATCCAGCCTGGCCTTGAACACCTCCAGGGATGGGGCCTCAACAATTCCCCTGGGCAAACTGTTCCAGTGCCTCACCACCCTCATGGTAAAGAATTCCTTCCTGATATCTAACCTAAATTCTACTCTCTTCCAGTTTAAAACCGTTACCCCTCATCCTACCGCTGCACTCCCCAATAAAGAGTCCCCCCATCCCTCCTGTAGGCCCCTCACAGAGTTATGATAATAGTCAAAATTGATGCCTTCAACACGTGCACCCACTACTGCAGGCAGAAGCCACTTGCTTATGCCTACATGCTAATTTGTTCCATATGGCTTTACCTCTCGCTCCTCTGGTCCATCGCAACGCGAAACCTATTTCATCCTGCAGTGAAAAATGTAAATCTTCGCGGAACGAAAAGAGGAGTGAAAGGAAATCTGACCGGGGAGCTTGCCTCAGGGTGACAGCGCAAGCACACAGACTCCCAACTGGATTTGTGCCATCCTTAGTCATGCACAGCTGGTGTTTGCTCACTAAAATACTCTGTTCATAAACAAGCAATCTCTATCCTATTATTGCTGCCATCTATTAATTCAACTTGTTTCTACTATAATAAATCGTCTCTGGCCAGGCAGCTTTCATAAATAGTCATTCTAGTCTGAATATGGATCGTCCTGGCACAAAACCCAAAAATTCTTCCCAAGTGCTCCTAGGGGAGCACAACTGACTGCTGGTACATCAAAAGAATGAAAAGAATCAGCTGTCAAACTAAGCAAGCAATTAAAAATAGCACACAAGGGTAAAACTTTATATCTTAACACAAAAAGAACACTGTATAGATTTATAGGTCTTGGTACAGGCACAAGAGCTTATATAATTCTCTAACTAATCCATCTGTAACAGGTAACCCAGGGTACCAAGAGCCTAATATTCTAGAGAGGGCTAAGAGGCTGCCCTGCTTGTTTCCCTGGCTTTGCATCCAAAAAAAAAAAAAAAAAAAACCAAAAAAAACAAACCCACCAAAACAAAACTTAAAAAAACCCCCTACTTTGTCTTGGACGTGGTATCTAGGCATCTAAATGAAATCCCTTCTTCAATTATTTACTCTGTAACCATGAGGTAAAAATATGCCAAACAGACTGAGCACCAGCACGCACGACTTGAACTCCTGAATTCTAATCCCAACTCTGCCAACAGCACTGTGCGCCAATGACAACGTCCAAGGCTCTCCTGATGCCTGAATGCTTCAAACCATTACTATAATAACCAAAAAAGCTTCCATATTACAAAAAAAAAAAATCAAATCTATCTATAGAAACAGTGGGTTTGGTTTTTAACTATAGAAAGTAGATTTCTAAGAGAAGATAGAAGGAAGCTTTCTTTTATGAAGAGGACAATGAATTCCTTTATGCCTTGACTGTTAATCTTCACTATCAAACAACAGTAAGATGTCACAGCTGTTACTGAAAGCAGCAAGAATCTACTCTAATCCAATCTCCTCTGAAAGCATCTTCCACAGCTCGCTCTCACCAGAAAACAGTTGTTCTCAATAGTCTGTGACCTGTACAATCTTAGAGAAAGAACACTTCAAAGATCAGAAGACAACATTATTTTTGAAGTAATTTAGCTCCAGTATACTATTTGCTTTGAAAAATCTAGTTACAAACATTGAACTCGTAACAGAAACAGACTGTATCCAATGAAGGAAGCACAGACCTTTATTGTCCTGGTGACCTATCTTTCTTCACGAGTCCTTTCTTTCCTCCTTTAAAGAGTACATCAAGTCCAAGCATCAATTTCTATAAATATGTATTTGGCTTATAAGAGACATAAGGACTGTAATGAAGTTGCAGGAGGCTGTTGAAGCTATGATCTACTAACAGAATCATTACTGCTTCCTCAGAAAGCAATGAGCTTACAACAGCAATGAAGGGAAGGGAAACCACGGGAAGGTGATGCACATTCGGTAGTTATTAAAAGTAAAATGAAGAGGTCCATTGCTGCATATCCAAGGGCAAAGAAATTCACAATGAACTGCAGCAGGAGGCACCAGGCAGACTCTGGGAAACTACCTCCGTATTTATTTCACTGTAACAAAACTGAACATTGCATCAATCCCTACATCAGAACACCAGACAATCCCAGCCTGGATCAAGGTCCCAGAGATATTAATTTCATAACCTTGACTCACAAAACTAGTGAACTGAAAACAGTGGGAGCATACAAATGAATACACCAGCAAATTCAAGCCCAAAAGCTAGACGTAAACATGATGTATGCCACCATTATCTTAAAAAAGAAAATATTACATTAATGCATGAACAAACAAGATAGAGTTTATTCAATCCACCTTCATTTCGTATTTTCTAACCTGTAACTACATCAATGCACAATTTCACCATGGCAGCAGCTTGTTGAACTGTGACCATCAGTTCATGTAAGTCACAGCTATTTCATCAATTTCAGCTGCTCTTCATTGATTAACATCCACTAGAGCCTGGCCTCCAATTTTATACCGCCACATAATCATAACATCAGAAATGACTAGCGCATTCTGTGTTTACGTAACTTTCTTGGCTCATTTTCATTTAAAATTATTTCTCACATCCTCTATTTTCCAAATAACCCCGGCAACAGTCTCTTCAATCATTCTAGACTACAGTCTCTCTTATTTGTGTGCTTTGCAAGTGTTTTAATGGGCTACTGAAGTGGTGTATCACATTATCAAGTTTAAAGCCAGATGTTTAACTCCTAACAAAGGGCGTAATCCCAACATTTGTGTATGTCAGAATTACTAAAAGATGCTTTATCGAAATATAAATTTAAACAATACGCAAGACTGCATGTTTGCAACGTATAACGCACAATCCTAAAAACACACTGATACAGAAAGTTATATGCAATTAGTTGACATGGTTTCCATGGAGCTACTCAATGACCATGCCACAACACAGATCGCGTTGCAGGATCACATTCATTTTGTAAAAGTATTACAGCAAATGCCACATTTTAGAAGTTAATTAGAAGGAACCATTCAAGCAGTTTTGCTTTTCAAGATGACAGATTTTTCTCTGAAATCAAATTACTCCAGCAGCCTATTTAAAATACAGAATTAAAAACTGTGAAATATCAAGATCAGATGCCATTACAAACAGTACATTTTCAATAAAACAGCTTTAAACACTCTCTTCTTATCAAGTATGACTGAGTTTATGGTAATTTTTTCAATCTTTTAGAAAATTCCTACAGGAAGTGTGCAGACTGCGTGTAAATCTCACTCCTTCTACCTGTTCTCTTTTACTCATCTTTTACAACAAGATGTTACATTTACCAGATTAAAGTACTTGAGAGTACTTTGTATTTAATTAATGCTTTATGAGTACAAAACCTGCACTATACACCCTTACATAGGAAGTGAAGCTTGCTTCTGAGTTTACCTCTGTGGCAATAAACATGCACAATGGAACTATTCCCAGTTTATAGCAGCAGGTGGACATGAAGACCTGGGGTTTTTACACTTGAATGGTTCCCACAGTCTATTTATAGTCCAAGTAACAGTTTGAGCACTACCAAACTGGGTAATGATATCTTGTCACTCAAAAAACTTATTTCCAGGCTTTAGGGAAGATACGTAGCTCCTTTCTTTCCTCAGCTGTTTATATATAAAGTATTTTTGGACATGAATTTCTCCAGAAAAAGTAAATCTTCAGAGCTATAAAAAAATGTTTTGGACATCATCAAGCACTTACTCATATTTTTTCCAAATCAGTGCTCCAGCTCCGAAGTGATAGAATTTAATTATTTATTACATGTCTACAACCTACGCAAACATCCTCTACTATGTCTACACATCCTTACAGAATTGCGGGTGAACTCAGAGACACACAAGGGAAAGGACGCAGCCAAACCCAGATGACGGATGAAAACTACTAAGTCACTCAGGGTATTGACAAAATATAAACAAATTAATATAAACTCAAAAGTCCATGAAAAACAAATAAAGAAATTAACTGTCAGAGTAAATACTTAGATTTAATCTATGTGACTGCCCCCAGCAGTAACCATTTCATTTATGACTCACACACTTATTTCACATTAGGGCTGATAATTAGATGTTCACCTACCGAATCATTTGCTGCTAGGGCAAGGGCTATATTTACTGCAAGAAAGAGGAAGAAAAAAAAAAAGATTAAGTGCAAGAAAATTTAATTCCTAAATTGGAGAATGTTATCATTTCTAACAAGAGAAAACATAATATAAATACATCACACTTACTTAATAATTGCATTCATCATCTTGGTTCTTAGCTTCTTGCACCTCTAGAGTAGTATTAGTTTAAGTTGCAGCAGCACCCACGTTTTAGTCCATGTTTGCTAACAGGCTACCAAACTCAATCTAGTCTGCAAAAATTTGCAAACTCTAGGTTTCTAGAAGACACTACAAAACAAAAATACAATCTAGGTATTTTGCCAAAGGATAACATTAAGAAGAAAATTTTGAGGTACCCACTTGACTTTTGAAAACTGGACACTGCACTACAAAACTAAAATAACCCTACCATAGGTAACCTTCATCACAGTCTCTAGTGGACTTTATTAAAACTAGAGATTAGGTAAGTGTTGACCTAAGCTTTTAAAGTACAGTGACCAGAAAATTGCTAATACCCCTTTTTTTTTTTTTATTTCTTGTGATACATTAAACATGGATATTTTCTGAAAGAAGGTGCAACGCATGCTTTTTGCTTGATTTTTATGTCAGAAAACAAAGTCTCATCTACCCAAAACAACTAAAGAAACAGAAAAACATGATGAAGACATTAAAAAGACTGTAAGTTTGTTTACAAATTTTACATTTCCATCAACACTAAGTTCCATAACTAAAAAGCACACGCAAGAAATGGTATCTATTAATGGCTCACCAGCTTCAATTATGCTGGAAGACCTCCTAGAAGCTTCACTATAACCAAATAGGCATTGTTATAATCCAAGCAGTAACATGTTAAAAAAAAAAATAAAACAAAAACAAACACACACGTACAACTCTTTCTTGGGTAACATCTTTTGGTTTCTTTACACATTGCTGTATCTCAGTCCACAGAGCCTTTTAAGAAAGATAAGCTGCAGTCAAGCCTGTTCTACTGGAAGAATATGAAGGTACTGAGAACAAGCTCGGGAGCCAGATTCACAACTTAAATAATCTAGTATTGAGAAAGATAAATTCCTTTAAACAAAATGGTGAGGAGGTTAAAGAAAATTGTGCAGCTGTCCCTAAGAAGCACACAGTCTCTGTTTACTCCTAAGATGATAAAGCATATTTTATTCTTCAGTTTGCTATTTAAACAGATGCTTGATTAACCTTTGCCTGAATCAATCTGAGGAAAATTCATCCTCTGAAACTTGGAGAACAATCTCCAAATCACAGACAAGGAGAAAAAACAAGCAAACCAATGATAAATAAAAAAGAAAAATATAAAATCAACTGCAGCTCATGTTTGAAGAGGCACAAAGCAAGCAGCAAGTTACTCCACACACTATCTTAAAACCACTTTATACATCTGCCCTCTTCCTATACAATTATTATGTGTGAAAATTAAAATATGATTCACGATGCTTCTTCAATAAAGGATATTTTACTATTGAAGGGAAAAAAGGGAGACAGTGAGAATAATATAGTGGGAAAACCTAAGGTTTTTAGCTGGATATCTAGCTGGGCACCTCATGTTCTCTGTTGAATCCCAATCTTGCACTCCATTGTGTTTGTACTACCGTCAGTTCCAAGAGGGCGTAGAGATGCAGCACAGGACCTAACCTGACCCTAAACATTCATGTTGGCCCTAACTAGTAAGTTCCCATAACTAGAAGTGCAGGGGAGACACATTCCTGATGTTCAGTACAACTTTTTTTTTTTTTTTAAATTATATTTTAACTTCACAGCAGGCTCCAAGAGTCACCGCAGTATCTCTGACCATGCTAAACCAGCCAACTGGCATCAAGAATGATGCACAGGGAGATCCAAGTTAGTCTTCCTGAAATCAGTACAAGTCTGGGAAGGTTTATTAGTTGGGATTTTGTAACTTCCAAATCTGAACTGGCCCTAGGAATAGCACCATTGAATTCTCAGAACACTGAGCTAACAATACAAATAAAACTTCTTGGCCCAAATTCAGGTATGTACTGAGTCAGCTGAGTGTATCTACATCTGTGACATGGTTAATCTACATCACCAATAAAATACCTACAGATAACTAAGATGAACTCTCTCTGAAAGATAACTTTCAATACTTACATGTCAATGCAAGTGCCATTTAGAAATAGAATAACCTATTTATGACTATTAAAGAATATTTTAACATGAAGAAAAGGCCCAGAATCAAGAAATATGACATGGATCCTGGAAAAGAACCACAAACAAACACTATTGTCGGTTTTGCCAAAGCCCTAACCTGTGTCCAAGTTGGTCAGGGAAATAGATGGATTTTGGCCTCTACCTTGAAAGGGTAAGTTTCAATAATAGTACATCCTACCTGCAGAATAAAAGCATGCAAGAGAAAAAAAATTAAACCACGGTTAATATGACTACGATAATGTCAACATATGGTCAAATGTATCTGCTCTCCTGAAGAATAATGAAAAATCTCAGCCCGTTACTTTTTGCTTAAAATGTCTGAAGGCCAAGGTAGTTGGTAGTATCAGTAGTTTTATTTTCTTTAAACTGCAGCATTAACAAAATGGCAGCAAGAACACCAGCCATTAATTTTATTCCACTTCCACAGCTGAAACAATAAGAGTTTCAATAAATTAGAAATTTCTCTTCTTTCAAGACCATACTTTGAACTCTTCTCAAGCCAGGATCAGTTTTCTACAATACTCTCACCTTCAGGGTAATGCAAAAGAGGGGCAGAAGACACTAAAACAAGATTAAAAAAAATAAAAATTTTAGCCAGATGGAGTAAATACAGCAGAATGCTGGTAAAAGACAGAAACTTGACAGGAAAGAGATAGGAAACAAACAAACAAACCAACACACACTAGGCAAACAAAAACAACAACAAAGAAACAAAGTAGTTAAACATACATTGAAAAAAAGTTTTCTTATAACACAATTTCTTCTTTTAATAATTGATTACATCAATTTCAGAAGACCAAAAGGTGCTAGAAGCAACAGAGAATACAATATGAAAGCTATATGCAACAAGGAAAAAAAAAAAAAAAAAAAAAAAGAGTTATTCAACAGGCTAAGGAATGGCCCTGACAAACTTGACCAGAATGCATATCCACTTCTCTGGAAATGGAGATCCAGAGCACTTGAAACATAAATACACTGGAGGAAAGAATATGAAGAGCCTTGACAGCCCTTCAGAGAGATGTAGACAATAAGACTGATGATATTTTGTGTGGTGCTTTAGGAATTAGAGGTGCATACTATCCACCTTCTTTTTCAAGTCCTACTCCTAAAATGAGTCAGCAGAGTTTTCACCAAACATGTCCCCACAAACCTCCGTTACAAAGAACATCATTTTAAGTTCATAATTCAGCAATGATGCTATGCAGTATTTTTGTTCATACAAGCTATCTCATCTTCAATTGTTCATCTGAACCATTAAATTCATTCTCACTTTAATAAACAAGAATCTAGATTCCCTTTTCTTCTCCATTTTATAAATGAATACATTCATTAACAAAAGGCTGTCCAATACAGCAACATTTGAACGGTTCATTTACATTTCAGCTCGATTATTTAGTGCTTGTTGCACCCTGATTCTTTATTTTTAAATGCATGGGTGTGAACTCCCAGCTCCAAGTATTATTTTTACGTGTTGTACTTTATGTACAAATTGCATACAGATATGTACAAATTACATACGGACACCAATTAGTGGAACTTAAATTAGCACATCTGTTTGCAAACATGAGGAGGATAATCTGAATTTACTGCTCAAATTATGTTCATTTTGTAAATTGTTGATTTACAAACAGATATTTAGTATTTTCCATAACCTGAAACAACCAGCCTATGAATTATAACCATCAACTAAAAGGTACATCATTAAGAAACGCAAGTGTTGATTTTTTTGCATGTCTTTGTACAGGGATGTGTATCCTATGTATATGATAGCATATCCTATAGAAAATACTTTCCTTTTTTTTCTTTTTAGTACACTTACTCTTACTACAGATATCGTGTTTGTCTGTTCTAGTATTTATTAGATAGTCAGTCCTTTTCAAGCACAGCTGAGATACAAACCACAAAATGAGAAATTAAGATCTACATCAGTTATTCACAGCAAATGGAGATGAACAGTAGACAACATTGAACTCAAGTATGACTCTCTTCCAATCCAGGTGCTAAGGAAGATATCTTTAAAAACAATTTTCTAACGCTTTACAGAGATCTCTTCAAAGAGGTTTACCTTCAGTGTCATCTTTGTTTAAGTTCAAGAAAATTTCTGCAGTACTGGTAACCTATGTACTATCTTGTTCTACCACCTAGGAACTGCACAGTTAGAGATAAATTAATTCAAAACCTAATGGTGGGGCTGAAAGATGAGTCCAAGGTGCTTCACAAGGCTCTGATCAATTTGAGTGGTTTACAAATACCGTTTCACCTTTTGTTTATGAAATGAGTACACAAGTAGTTGAGAAAATTGGACAGAGACCTGATTTTGAAACCTTCTAAATATCAGCATACTCTACAGAGCACAAGACTACAGCGACACAGCACAGAGGAACACTGTACAGGCACACCTACACTGCTTAGGGAAGGAAGAACAGTATCGCTGCACTGGCCTATCACTCCCTTCACCTCTTAAGAAAGCAGATTGTCCCATGACAGTATTGCATGATTATGAAGATATTATTTCAAAGCTGTCTGCTCGATTTGCACCTCATTTAAAGCCAAGACCTCTCTACCCAACGTAGATTTTCAATGGCTGCAATGGGACTTGACAGAGGTGAAGGGCTGCACTAGCGGGACTCAACACAAGTGCCTAAATATTCCTTACAAAGTATTACAAAATGCGCGAAGTAAAGACTAACAGAAAAAAAAAATCTTACCTGCTGTTGTTGATTTTCCAACTCCCCCCTTTCCAGAAGCCAAGACCACCACCTGCTTAACTCCTTCTATGGGCCTCTGTTTCGGCAGCCCACGTGCCAGCATCTTGGCGCGCTTGTCCCGTAGAGCCTCATCCCTGGAGCTTGAGGACTAACAAAAACAGAGAGCACGCAAATGCATATGCACCAACCCGCAGCGTTTGCGGAGAAAGCTGACAGGGAAGAACCCACCTGCACACTGAGAAATTTTCACTATTGGCCCCAAAAAAAAAGAAAACCAAAACCAAACCATTTTGCAGGCAGGTTCTCCCAAAGGGAGCCCGCTCCGCCGGTGGGCAGGAACGGGGCCTGCTTAGATATAACCCCAGTGGGCATTCTGTTTAGACACACGGTGAAATACGATTGATCTTAACACTTAGAAGGAGAAAAAAAAAAAAAAAAAAAAGGCTTGGGTTAAAAAAAACCAAAAAACAACTTTAAAAAGTTGGAAGCTTTAAAAACAAACAAACAACAACAAAAAAACCGACGAAAACAGGCTAGACCCAGCGGTGTTTTATGTTACAGCCGCTTCCAGCACCACAGCAAACAGACCGGAGGGCACAGGCGGCGGAGCCCCTGGTGCTGAGGCGCCCTTCCCGGGGGCCGCCCCCGCCGGGGGCCGCGCCAGAGGCGGCCGCGCAACTGCCCCTTCCCCTGTTCGAGGCCCTTCTCCCAGCTCTTT
>NW_009648876.1:5317316-5330475 GCF_000708025.1 Charadrius vociferus | reverse complement strand
CCCCCTGCGCCGAGCCGCGCCGCGCCGGGCCGGGCCGGATCTCCCCCCGCTCGGCCGGTACCCCGGCACCTGTGCAGCCCGGGAGCCCCGGAGGCGGGGCAAGGGCAGAGCGGGCTCAGCAGGCCCCGGGGAGAGCGGAGATCTTGCTGGAAATGGAGAACTTGGCGCTGAGAGAACCGCTGCTGCTCCCGACCTTGTGGGGACAGACCGAGGCCTTCCCGGATAAAGCGCCGAGCGGTGGCACCGTGAAGCAGCAGCACAAAAAAAAAAGCAGCTCCTGGCCGCTGTCCGTAAGAAAGCTGGGCCCTAGGGGTAAACTGGGTGACCATAAGCGTTATAAACTGGTTTGGGGTCATTCCGTACGCTGTGGTACCTGTCCCTGCTGAGTCTCGGTCTGGTGTTCCCGGGGCGCTCGTTCAGCTTGTCAGCGCCTTCGGGATTCCCATCTTGGCCCACAAAGTGGTTGGCCGAGAGCTTGGCCCCTTCTCGGTTTGCGTCTTTAGCAAATATAATAAATGTATTCCATTTCACCATTTGGGTCATCGATTAAAAGAACAAAGAGACCTGTAGCCAGGACAGATGTCACCTATTTGTTTATTTTTAATAATACTAACACTGAAGCACTGATAATTATTCTGGTTATAGTTTCGGTTTTTCAACCGGTATACAGCTACTCCATAGAGGTTCCATCAAAACCACCTTTCTGTTCCTTATGTCATGTGAGATTTGTTTAAAACTTTAAGATACACATCATCTACTGCTTCTGTCCTGCTGACAAGGCTTGTAACCACGATGTGGAAGGAAATTAAATCGTTTTGACATGATTTGCACGTGACAATTCCATGAATAGTCCTTAATCATCTAAGCAGTATTGTAGAAGTAATTCAGATCTTGGCAGTTTCAGGCCATTAGTTTTCATAGATAAAATACAGTGTTAAGTAGTGTCCTTTGTTGGTATCTGTTGTAGTACATAATGGTTCAGAGGATTTTACATCAGTGTAAAACATTATTATAATAAACATTTCCTCTCTTTCACATTGAGCAGAATTTTCACCACTATTATTTTTTGACTTGTATTATTAAAAGTCCTAATCAAGCACTTTGCTAAAAACACCGTTTTCAAAGGCTTATTCCAGTGCCCAGCTACACACAAAAATTACAGTGCTATAAATAAATGGTTTTGCTATTCTTTAAGTGATGCTCACTCAACCTCTTTGGTTTTTTTGTACTCATACGAGCATATTTTGCATAGCTAGCACAGACACCTGAAGAGTTTCCCAATAATTTACTGCCAAACCAAAATGCAAAAGAATACTGAAAACCAATGAGCCAAATTCATTTTGAAACCATAATACAGATCTACATCAACGGCCTTTTTTTCACTGCCTCAGGAAATCATGTTACCTTTTGCCTTGCAAGAAATTTGCATAATTGGTTTTCCTACCTTGAGCAGTTGGAGCCAGTGTTAAAGTGCAAAATACTATGCATCTCAGAGAAATGAAATCGGTAATGCAGGATCACTGGTAAGCATACAGTTTAGTTATCCATCACTTTAAAGTCAATACAAAGAAAAGAAAATGGCAAAAAAGTTCCATCATATACTCTCTGGTTCTGAGAATAGCTCAAACACCAGCTGGAACAACCCTCACAAACATTTTTGCAGGTTTGTTTTTTTGTAAAGCTGATGTAGCACAAAATAAAATTGATTTTAGAAAAGTAAGCTGAAGGAGTTTTCCAAACTGTCACCTAAAAAAGAACAATTCCCAATATTTTTAATTTTAATAATTTCTTTTAGCACTGGTTTGTTAACAGTAGGGGAGCTAACATGGCAGTAGGTTATATTGAACATGATTATGAAAAGCAGAATTTGGCCATTAGAAAGGGATTAAATTTACTCAGCAATAAAGCAGACATTTTCAAAATACCTTGATTGTTAATAGTGGAATACATTGATTACAGTTTGATTGAGTAGTATTCCACCATCTCTACTAATTATGAAGACAGTTTTATGAATTATACACTTTTCATAATTGCTTTTGGCTTCCTATTTGAGTTTTAACATTTGAAAGTATTGGTCTAAGTTGTTTGCCCAACATGTCGTTGCAGTCCACATACATTGCTAAAATATGAGTCTCGGAAAATGCAACCAAAAATTAACAAAGATTTTACTGCCAGACTTGAGTCTTTATGGAAACTATGGGCAATCTCTGCATCTTTCAGAAAATTCCACTCCAGACTTTTCAATAGTTCAACAAAATGAAAAACACAATATTTAATTTTAATGTAAATTGACATTTTCTTTAAGTAAGTGTAAGAAAATGTTTCAAAGACATTAAATTGCTATTCAGCCTGAACACTAACATGATAAAAATATAATTGATTTTTGTCTGAAATTAGATTGTCTTGTGATTAAATGTATTCTTTCTCCGCCCAAAATCAATTAAGGGTATCCAGGTATAGCTAGGAGAGATTCATTGCCAAATGATGCCAAATTCTAAAAAATGAATTAACTTTTGAAAAATGACTTCATAGATAATTAGGTTGATTTGTGTGCAATAGGAAGTAAGCAGCTAAGAAAAAGTGTGTTATCAAGACTGTAAGCTTTCAAGGCTGAGAGAGCCTTGCTGGAGAGCAAGGAGGACAGCTGCGGTCATCACGTTGCCTTTTTTCCATGCTATCTTAAACTGGAGCAGTAGTTCCCAAGCTTTTTTAAAGCTAAGCCTAGTTGGAAAAAAATGGTAATCCTCTGTGACTTCTTGTGCTCTTACCCAACAACTGCTGGTGCAGGGAGCCTTGCTCATTAGGGTTATCTCTTGGCTCAGGCCATGCACTGTGGCTCAGGATGGCTGCCTGAGGCAGCTCTGAGACCAAGCTAGAGCTGCTCTCATGGCTCTTGCCAGACTGTCATTCTCCTGTGGGGCTGACAAACTAGATCAGGCTGCAAAATAAACCAAGCCAAAATGCCCACCAGCGTAAATTCTTTGCTTTGTCTCTGCTACGCTCCTCATGTAAGTTAAAGCAACTTCCAGGTTGCTTTACTTAATGCTGAGACACGCAATCTGGTCCTGCACAGACCAGCATCCGCTTGGCAGAGCTCATGCATGTGAGCTCAGTGTCATACCTGGAGGTAGCAGCCTCAAAAACATGTAAATAGGGAATTTCTGGCATGACAGGAGAAAACAACTGCAGGCATGTATGAGGGGAGTCCTTATCTCTCAACCCTATTGCCTCTCTGTCATTCATTAGAATTTCTCTTCTTACGTCTTTTTCCTGCTAGGCTTAGCTACCAAGGCCAACATCACTCATATCAAAGCAGTTATGCCCACTTGTTGCAAAGTAAATTTGGCCCAAGGAATCTTAACAGATTCTGATTTCAAATAGCCACAGAAAACACTTGAAGTTCACCTGTCTTTTCATATGGAGTATTATCTTATTTAAGAGGCAAACTGTGTTCATTATATATGGCAATACTTGAAACTGCAACATCTTAACAAGCACAATGAAAACATATAAGAAAGAGTAATAATGAATTCATTTTTATCATGTGTATTAATAATTTCAATAAATATAAGACTGCAAAAGTAACTTCATCCTATGTGAATGCTTTGCCAAACCTTAAACTGAGAAAGAAATTGTCTCCTTTAGTTCTGTTTTGCTAAATGAGGAAGAAGGTCTGGCAGAATTGAGTCCAATTTAGTTTGTATATTGCTTTCATGTGGACTTTTTAATCAGTGCAGTCCTTCACAGTCAAGAAGAGATGGAAACCTTATTTAAATTACCGCTAGATTCTTCTGAAGTTAGTCATCAAGTTCTTCAGGTTAATATTGCTTACTATAGTAACGGGCACATCACAGTGAAGATGCAGCTGATATTACAGCAATTTTTCCAGCCTTAAGCAAGTGGTGCAGAAAATGAAGAGATTTATTTTGTTGAATATGCCCTGCAGTAACAAAGCCACATATTTTTTCTTAGGTACCTGATATATAGATATTCCTTGCATGAATGGAATTAACTCCAATTAACAGCATTTCCATACTTGAAGAAAGAGAAAAACAAAAGTTTTGATTTTTTTTTTTTAAAGTATTCCTCATCTTTGCCATATGTTTTACAAACATTGAATGAAGACTGGCATTCTTTCTTCCTTCCTTCTTTTTTTTTTTTTTTTCAGTAATGGAGATAAATTGCAATGACAAGAGTCCCAGGGGCAGAAAGAGAACTATTGTATTAGACATTGTACAAATACAGAATAAAAAAGATGGTCACTGTCCTAAAAGCTTCAGTAAACCATTTGACACCACTGGTCTGAGTCATAATGGCATTCAGTCACAGTTTCAGTTTCTGAAATACTTTTAATTCTGCTCTTCATTCATTTTTCTCAGTAATGAGCTTATGCTTTACAGGAAGCATTTTTGTTAACATCAGAACCTTAAGCCTAAATGAGGTTTGTATACGAAATTAATCTTACTTGACAAATGAGGCCCATTGAAACATTACATCAACTGTTAGTTGTTTTGGTGTTTAGTAATTATTTTTTGAATCGGTTCATCTTCCAAACCAGTTCAGTTTTGCTCCATGGCCATTCAATACTTACCTCATAATTCCCAGTACACTACCAGCGCAAGATGTTTCAGAAGGGCAGCGATGCACTTTGGGTGGATATGGACCACTTACACAATTATGCCAGCAGCAGCCTGCTCCAGAGTGTTTCATGTGCAAGAACCAATCTCCACTGAAAATAAATGTGATCCAAGAACACTTTCTTGTGTCTGCACACCCTGTTTGAAGCGCTATCGTGCAAAACAGTGAGGCACTCCTACCTCTGTGGAGCCAGAGCAGCATTGGAATGCAATCCTCGGGTTAATCCTCAACTGTGAAGGAAAGTAACTCTTTCTCAGGGTTTTACATTGAGCCAGAGGCAGGTCCAGGAATGTAATCTGGAGTTTCTGATTTCTAATCTCTTATGCTGAAGTGTTACTGTTACTGGTTTACCCTCCCTCCCCCCCCAAGAAAGAGAGACACAGTGCCTCAGACTTTTAATTATGCTAATGTCCTCTAATGTCAAACAGCAGGCTGCTTTAGGCAGAATAGAACCAACTGACGTTCCTAGCACAGAGAGCAAAGATAGGCATGTTTATAACTTGCCTATTTTCTTTTATAGGAGCTTATACCAAGGAAAGAACAGCCTAAAGCAGAGCAGCTTTGAAGTTTAACATTTACAAGAAGCTGAGCATGTTCCTCTCAATTCAGAGAATTTATCTTTGCTTTCTTTTCCATCCCTGCTCCCTGAGCATGAAGAGAAGAGGGACTGGGTTCGTGGCTCCCTACAACAAAGTCACTAGGTTTTCCATAGTGATTGGTTCAGAGGAAGGTAGTTTTCTAGTGAAATCTTCGTGAAAGCTCTTGGCCTATGGATCTCGAAACTAAGCTCTAAAAAACAACTCTATCACAGAAATAAATGTCATTTACATTCTTCTAATTACTGCCACTAAAGGACTGCATTGTACCTTTTAAATACCTATTTAATCAAACTTTGACATGAGGAAATATAACCGTATTACAGGAAACAGAGGAACTGTTGAAAGAAAACACTTCTTTTTTTACACTAAGAGATTGCTGAATTCAGCACTTGGCTTATTCGCTCACACTCAGGACTTACAAAAGTCATTAGAGAAAGGAGGTTTGCAAAGCAGGATGGTGGTGTGCTACTTTTTTTTCCAGGACCAGAATTTTTTTGTTAGTGAGTTAGCCCTGGCCAAAAGTATTGCAGGAATTGATAAAAGTAAAGATGAGTTGCAGTGTCCAAGATTATTTCCTGCAATTTATTAACTTCCTAGTACGGATGTGGCCTAGAGGTTCACCTGAAGGTGAGCTGAGTCATTCTCTAAGCTCGAGCGCAGTAGTTCGATCTGTGTTTTCTCTAAAAGGAACTACACCACCTCATATTTGTGCTGGAATTTATTTGTGGGCACCAAAATGAAGGGGTTTTTAATCTGGACATGGCCCTAACTCAGACTGTCACTGTGAAGATACAATTATTTTTTGTCCTATGGGCAACAGAGTACCCAGGGAAAGATTAAATATCTGTAATTGATATTAACATATCCCAAGTTACAGAGTGATTGTTTTACCCAGTTATTCCTAAAAATGTAAGCTTCCAGCATTTCCAAGAATTATCTGTGAAATAAAGAGCTCTTTTAGAAAAAGTTATACCAAATATCATTTTGCTATTCTGTTATAAAAGATAAAGTGTTTTACTTTCACTCTGTAGCAGCTATTTAGCATCTGTTGTAAAAGAAAGAAACTGTGACCCTTTGGCAGCTTAAAAAAAACAATCAAAGATTATGTGAAAAATCGCCTTTTCATCATTCCAGTGCTTCTGAGGTATCAAATAATAAAGAAGTAATATCACCCCAAATGAGTTCAAGAACATGCATTAAAAAAATCTGTGCTATAAGAAACTGTGAAAATTAAATATTAAAGAACAGTTCTTGACACTGGAAGCTCTTTGAAACATGTTAAGCCACACTGGAAGTCATAGCAGGAAGCCGCATTATTTCTTGACACATGGTCCATTATCTTATTTGATTCCATGAATATTCATTAGCATTTACAATCTTCTATTATTTAGCTTACTGCATTAAACATCTGCTTTTTCCCCACAAGACCTGAGGGGAAACAAGATCACCTTCTATTTAAGTTGGTTAAAATCATTAAAGGATTATACATACACTAGTGTATTAACTGAAACAAATCATCAAAAACTAAAGGCTGATGGTAAATGAAAGTCCTACAGTTGCTATTTGTTTTAAGGGGATGAGTTCCCAAACTACAATTTCAAGAAAAGCCCGTAGACCAACATTACTGTATCTATATATGATGCTGTGTTATGGCAGAGCGAGATACCCGTTTGTGTTGTAATGCAATGATCTTACATCAAAGGGAATAAAATACCAAAATCTGTCAACCCTGCTTGGCTGATTGAGCTCTGGCAATCTTGTTGAACTATGCTGCGAAAGAGGTTGCTGCGTTCTGGGAACAACAGCTCCAGCAACTGATAAATGACAGACCAAGCATATAATGAGTTCCTCCTCAAATTTACCCAGTTTTATCATGATGCATGGCAAATGGCACTTGGGATGACTTCAGAGGTTTGCTATTCAGAGAATTTCCTAATGACCTATCATTCGTGTGCGTGCTTTCTTGACTAGCTAAGGATCAGTATGCCTGAAGGGGAAAAAAAAGTGATGGGAGCTGTGGCTCAAGGAGAAAGCTTTTGGCCTGAAGCTGTGGTAAAGAGTTTTATTTTGAAAATCATCCATATAAATGCAAAAAAAATGACATGCTGCCTGATTATGTCTGCACATTCAACAGTAACTAGAGGCAAGGAGTCCTCCAGGTACATAGAGAATAACAAATGACCTTTCATACTGTTTGTGAAAGGAGCAGAAAGAGCCACATCTCAATCCATGTACATTTTTTAATAACATGATACTTTATGCCAATACTCTGATAATTTTACGTATGGCATCTATTGAAAACATGGAGAACCCAAGTTCCAGCTCCTAGAAGATATTGATGCATTTTTGTCTATAGCATTACCATCAAAATTTCTCACCAGAAATGACAGAAAAGGGATTAACTACAAAAACACACCTAATTGCTATTGCAAAAGTGCTTATGAGGTGAAAAGAGCAGTGATGCAGCAATACCTGGGGAAGAGAACAGATTTGAATTCCTTTAAACGACAGGGGTAGAGGACAGCACCTAGCACAACAGAGACCAGTCATACAGGGGCTGTGGAGCACAACACAAACACTTGGTGGAGTCACCTTGGGCCTGCACCAAACCAACTCCAAATATAGGAGATAAAGAACGTAGGATCTGTGCGCCACAATGCTTGCAAGACAGCCCAGTCTAAATACTTCCCCCATTAGAAGAAACCCAGTTTGCAACACGGGTTACCTCAGTGGCTTTGAAGCAAAGCAGAACCGCCACCTCCCACACTACCAGACCAGTGCCAGGCTCTGTGCAGATGTGTGGCCAGCAGCTCCATATGGGGCACAAGAAGCTGAGCTTTGCTCACCAAAGCTGGCCTGAGCAAGTATACAGAGCTTGCTCAAGGACAGCAAACAGCTTGTACAGCTGCAGACTCTCTTGTCTCCTCCCTGTTTGCTCCAAGCCCTCTGACCATAAAGTTAGGCTTTTACAGCTTTTTCCCTCACCACTGCTTCAGTTACTGTCCTACATCCAAGTTGTTACCAAGCGCTCCTGCTGTGTAGAACCCAGATCCCAAACTCAGGAGACTGGGGAAGCAAGTACAAAGACATTTGAATACGCCTGCAGGGATCAGCTTGGATCTGGCAGTACCACTCCTAAAACAGAGCAGAAAACTGGTGACCTTTGAGGGACTCCCTTCTGGAGTCAGCTTGGAGTCAGTGTACAACCTCTCTCTGAATTCCAGAATTGGAACAGTTGTGTTGAAACTCAAGGTTGGGTCTACACAAGAAAGGTTCAGGACTGTAGCTTATTAGATTAGCTCAGTTCTGGGGAAAAAAAAAAAAAAAAATTAATTTGCTCCTAACCAGTATGAAGTGTCACAATGAGACCCTATGGTACATACTGCAGGTAGACTTCCCTGCTGCTCTGTTGATTTCATTGGAGCGGAATACAGAAGTCCTTTAAACATTGAGGTCTGTCAATCACACAGACAAAGGTTTAGTGCAGGAGACATCCGAGCAGGGGAAAAAAACAGTAGTTAAATGTCACAAGCAAATGAACATGCCTGACACCTGTAGAGAAAGAAACTGTGATTAATAGTGTTCCTATTTCCTTTAGGCAATCATGGTAAGCAAGCAGATTGCATTTCTTTATTTGGCTACCTTTTTTCCCAGTGGAGCCAAATTTCTTCTGCTTCTCACTTAGAAAAACTGTAATTGTACCTGACACAGCTTTCGCACTGAATCTGTTATTTTGTTCAGAAATTTAATTAACTTGTGATTACTCTTATTGAACACATTTCAGTATCTGTTTTCTAATTGTACGAAGGACTAAACAAAACACTAATCTATTTTTAATAGCGTATTTAATTTTTGCTGCGTACTTTAAACACACATAAAATCACAGGATTTTATCACATGCTCGAATCACAGGATTGCTCTTCCATTTTTCAGCCTTCACTGCAAACAATTCTGACATTCCTAGGGACAGTAAATGGGCTCTACTGGAAAAGCTAGAGGTGTACCAACTCTGAAGCTACAGAACTGTGGCTGAAGAAGTCACAACCTTCCTCAGAGGTAAGGTGCAAACCAGAAAGATAAAAATCACAGTGCCATCTCTTCCTCTCAGTCATCTTCTCCCATAAGTCTGCAATGCCTCTTTGGAAAGCTAAACAAATCTGGGGTCTGTTTGGAAGGCAAAGTTGATGATAGTCTTCACCCCACATCTTCTCTGGAAGAGCTATTTCTGGTAGCTTTACACAGGCATTGTGCAATACTTGTGGTCTTTGAGTGACAGGACTGCTATTCCATCTCATTTCTGCTGTTTGACTACTAAGGAAATTCTTCATGCCCTCTCTCCGCTTTCCTTATTTAAATACCGCTGGAGGAATGAGGAGGATGGTCAGGAGGCAAACACACTCCTGACCTTAATGCCTGGACAGCGCTTTAAGTAAGAGAGAAGTCAGTACTAAATACAGTTATCATAATGTGCCTGCTACTTAGACAATAAAATGATTCTAACACCACCACCTAATCCTTTCTACACCCACATCGCTGTTCAGCAATATTTTGTCTCTTCCAGATAATCAGCATTTCAGCTATCAATTCTGAGGCTGTAGGCAGAAGAAAGCTTAATTGGGTCTTGAACTAGACTGAGAAACAGGCTACAAAAAAAAAAAAAAAAGAATCACCAACTATAAAGAGCCAGATAGCTCATCACAGATAGCATGAGTAGGCTAAGTAGTTGAAAACCAGAAGCAAAATAAGTAAACTGGGAGCAAACGAAAAGAAAAAGGGATCATCATCCAACAGAAAGCAACGGGCTTGACTCAGTTCAGGATATAAGATTGTAAACATCACTTCAAAAACAAAACACACCATTATTCTGAGCTGTCTTGTGGCGGTTTTAACATCTTAGACTAAAGATATGCAATATCTTTTTTTCATTGAGGGGTTGATCTGTTGTTTCAGCATGGCCAAATTAAAAAGTTTAGTTTATTTAAACATTAACCCCAGTTTACAGAGTATTTTGTGGAATTCTTGTTATCTCGCAATGGAAATTTGCAATTCATTGTGCGAATTCCACTTTCCAGGCCATCTCTTATGAAAGAGGCTTCTAACAGCAACCTCTACTAGCTAGCACAGCAGAGTCCATCAGTTCTGTCTTACCCTTCACAGCAGCAGTGGCATCCACCTGTGATTCTTTACTGAATGTTTCTAAGTGCTCTTTCTTTCCTTATACGTGCCCTGCTACTTGTCTTTCCTTTTTTTTTTTTTTTAATCTCTGTATGCGTGGGAAGAGAGTGGACAATGGAGAAAATAAAACATATAAATCTAATTCTTCCCTTCACAATCTGCAGCCTTTCAGCTATTTCTGTCCCACAAGAGGTAGTTCTACCAAGACATAACCCTTACCAGCAACCTATTTTGTATTTTTGCTATCTAAGTGCCACCGCAGCTTTGTATGGTTTCTCTTCAAAACAGATGACACTATCTAGCGGCACTCTGTCAATGTGATAACTGCTTGAAAAACCTTTGATCATGGTTTCAGACACCGCAGACAGAAGAATAACATGTAAGCTGCATCTTGTCCCGTGAAAGTTCCAGTCAACTACAGCTCCTGCCAAATAGTATGCAACACCAAATTATTACTAACCAAAAAAAAAAAAAAAAAGAAAAGAAATAATCGTCCCTAGGGAAGAATTCAAGACAACATGAGATCATTTTGGTACTGAAAGATCTCTAGTATTTCATCCTCTGATAAACAGGAGAAATGCAAGTACCCGCAGAGGCAGAGCTCCCAGCACCCACCCCCCTCTTCACAAGAGGATTCATCCCATTAAACATACATGAAATATGCATGACCATTCACACAAAGGGTAAGGAAAAACACATGTCCATCGAAATTTGTGAGAAATGGTTCGTACTGCCATCTGCCCCTCTGAAAGAGAACTGATGTGAAAATAATGAGAGATATCTTCTGGTTACCAGTCACAAAATACCTACTCTCTGCTCCAGGGACAACAAGCGGAGAGAATACAAGATACATTCTGCAACAGCTGTCAAATCCAAAACATGCAGCAAAATGTCTTTATATAATAACTCATAAAAATATCAATATATTTTACGCATGGATATATTCCTTAGATGACAGGAGATTCTATACAAAACCCACAATCAAATCCAATCTCTCATCTAAAATTTAACCAACAAATTTACTAGCATTCTTCGGCATACAAAGAGAGGCCCTTAACCTAACTATGGCCCAATAAGATCGAAGAAATGCAAGACATTACAGCAAAATGAATTTGGCTTCCCAAGGAAAATATGACATAATTACACCAAAAAATCTATAAACAAACTATGATGTCATACTAATTTTTCTATACATTCCTTCACAGGCATTTGTGTTGAAACTTACATATGAGTAAACATTGTCCATCAAATCCTGGCATAAATAATGGTAGTGCAACAAAGAACAATCAATATCCTTGTATATTAATATCCCTTTATAATCTGCTTACATAATTTGCTCAGACTGTACCATAATCCATTTTCCTTAACAATCAATTTATATCACAAATATATATACGGAAAACCCCTCACTTTAAATGGATTCTTACCTCATTAAACTCTTCTTAATGAGTCTGGGGATACAGCTTTAGAATAAATGAACAGAAGGTGTTTTAAATAAAATTAGCTGGGTTTAAATAAAAACAGCTCATACTTAACAATACCCTACAGCTAGCAAAAATGAGCTAGCTTATGCACTAACCCCCTAGTGCGATTTCCTCTTCTTTCACAAAGGTTTGCTTTGGGAAGAACAACCTCACTGAACACTCATGCAAGAGAATGTTACTTTAATATAACAGACAGAAGCCAAATGTATCCATATGTGTAACACTGGCTATTAATGAGTGCATATCGTCCCTTGCTGTGCAACGGATAACTTCAGTAATCTTACTCTATGACTGAGGTCAGGTAATAAAATTTGGCTTCTTGCCCATGCTGCTATGTATTACATTTTTAACAAAAAAACAAAAAAACAAAAACCAAAAAAACCCACCACCAAACAAACAAACCACACATGGCCATAAAAATAAAATCTTCAATCTTAAAATGAATTGTGAGAGAGGCTGAATTCTGCATCGCTCTATCCTGACTTTGCTGCCAATGTTATTCAAAACTTTTATCTGTCAGAATTCACGGATGGGAGGAAGGCACAACACTTCCAATTTAGGAGCTGTCTGATGAATATTAGGGTATGTAGCCAAAAACTTGAAAGATAGTAACAGAAGCAGTTTTAAGTTTTTCTATTAGATATGAAAGGTCATTTCAGAACTATGCACTTTTTTTTAGATCATTATTTTGATCTCCAGCTATCCAGATCCCTTAACTACATTCTTCGTTCCCTCTGTCCCCAAGCAGCATCCTCAGATAAATACCCCAACTTGATCGGTTCCCTTCAGCCACCTGAAACACAAACATTACTCGTTTTTAAAGACGTGACAGGCAATATTCATATTAATAAATGCCTTTCATTTCCGTGCAGAAACTACACAGCATACTATTCTTACCCCCAAGCGTGCAACATTTCCCCACCAGAAAACAAGCAGAATTTTAATTTCGAAAAAAAAAAAAAAAAAACCCCAAACAAACAGACACCAAGAAAGAAAACGCCGCTAACTGCTAGCTGTAGGGCACCGATAAGTTGAGCTGTAAAAATACGTTGTTTATTCCGTTCTAAAGCTGTGCCCTCACTGCCCGCCCCTCTCCCCAGAGGTCACTGACAGATCACCAGCCCCGTTTTACCTTCTGCGAAGCGTATATGGCATTTGTTGCTTTTCTCTTGCACTTTTGGCAAGGACTTTCTTTACCACTTGCGTGTCAAATAAGCCGCTTTTAAACATTTGCGGCGCAAAGCCTTTGCCCCCCCCCCGCCC
>NW_009648876.1:5299526-5316851 GCF_000708025.1 Charadrius vociferus | reverse complement strand
AGCCCCCGCAGGCTGTCTGGGCTGAGGTTCGCCTCTGAGAGAGCCGGCTGCCCTGCAAGCGGCACCGCGCCCGCCCCGCCGCTCCTCTCCGCTCGGGCCGCACCGGGCGAAACGGGAGCAAAAGGAGTTAAAATAGAACAAAACCAAAACTAGTGCGTCAGAGTAAAGTCAGGGAAAACAGTTGCCGGTTACCGTCACAGGCAACACGGACTTAACTTGGGGAATTTAATTTCTTGCCAGTTAACGTAAATATTTAATTAGTGACTGGGGGGGAAAGAGGGCAAACCACAAAAAGAAAAACCCAAATACTTAGACATTTGAGTAAAACACCCCTCCTTTTCCAGGCTAAGCTTCACACAGCTCTCCTGCCCCCCTCCAGGGCCCTCCCTGTCCTTCCTCCCGGTTGTCACCGGGGGTCACACTCGGTTCCTTCAGGCAAAGGAGCAGCAGAGGAGGTGGGGTCGGTGCTTTTCCTCTGCTGCTCCTGCTTATTCCTTCCCTGTGCTCCACCACGGGTCTTCCACAGGCTCCAGACCCTTCAGGAGCATAGCTGCTCCACCATGGATCACCACCTTTCCCCCTGCTGCTTTCTTTTTTTTTTTTTTTTTTTTCTTTTTTTCCCCCCTCCCCCTCTTTTTCCTTTCTTCCTCCTCTCCCCTGCTTTTTCCTTTTTGTTATTATCTGCCCCTTCTTAAATACCGTTTCACAGACTTGCTACAAATTGGTCTGTTGGGCTCAGCTGCGTACCTCATTAACTGTGTGATAGTGTACACTTGGAGAAGAAAGGCCAGGTAGAGCAACCTGCCAGTATGGCAGTAGTAGTTCTGACAGTATTTTTTTTTTTCAGACCACTAACTAAAAAATGAAATTTAGGATGCAGACCACCACACAGCTTGAGGAAAATGTTGTAATTTCCCCTTTGACCTCCCATAGTCTTCTGTTGGGAGAGGCAGGTGGGTCTGCAGACTCTCTGGGCTGTGTGCTATGCCCAGGACTCTTTACCAAAGCATGAAGGCTGTCCTTCAGGGTGCACTGTGCCACTCTAGTTGTCACTGTTGATGGGTAACCTATATTAGAATAACTCATCTATGCTGGTGTCAACTATTTAGCCCTGGGTTTATTTCATTTTGTCTCTTGTCTTAAAGACTACTTCAACAAAAAGGACTAAATATAGTTATGCACATATCTTTTTTAAAAGTAAAAATTCTAGCATGTTTAAAGGGCTTATGAGTTCGTTCAACAACTCTGAAGAGAGTTTTTTTTTAAAAAAAAGGCCTGTCCCTAGGTGTTTCCACTGTTTGACTTTCACATCGTTCTTAAAACGTTTTTCTCCTTGTTCGGAAGAGGCAGGTGGACCCATAAGACCTAGTTTTTGCAGCATGGTCTGGGAAAACAGAACGTTTTGCTCAAAGGAAATGCGTGTCATCTCACAGATGCTGTGTTTGGCTGAAGCGCATCTATGTGTATTGCATTATTAGCCTGTCAGTGTAAGGTTAATTAAAGTGGAAGTTGCTCAGCGCAGCTTAAGTTAACTTTAGGTGAAATATCCTATTTCTAGCTTGCTAATTTCAGAAGTAATTGTAGATCTAGTAAATAAAAGCAGAAATTTCATTTTGCTGGCTATCTTTTGAACTATCCAAAAAGAGACTTATTTTATGATTTAGAGATACCAGGACTCCTACAAGGAAGTTATGTTGTTTATATTTCTTATTTGAAGTTTTAAATGGCTTAACCCAAATCACTGCAAAAGTAATAGATTGCACTAAAGGAACCTGCAAGAGATTTGGGCAGTCTCAGCAGCAGATATTTTTCAGACATGAACCTTACTAATTTTTGTCATGGGCAGTTAGGAATCTTTCCTGGGTACCTGGATCTTTTTAGAAGAAATCTGTTGTAACAAGAACCAGTCACTGTGCAGCAAAATAACATGGGAAGTTTGTAGTTTCTTTAGTATGACTACTTTAGAGGTCATTGGAAGGAATCTTTGCTGCTGACATTTTCCGGTATGGTAATGTTACTCCCTACATATGCGTGTCAATGCAAAAATAAAAAATATAGACCTCATAAACATTTATTTACATCAATGAGTGTGTTCCTGATGATCTCTAACAACTTAAAAGTAGGTCCTCACCTTGAGAAATTCCTGGTGTGCTGTATATAGCACATTATGTAGGTGGCTTTGAATAACTCCTGAGCTTTAAGAGACCCCTGTAAGTACTTAAGGAACTTTAGAGCGGATGTTCTTTATCTGGAAAAAGGTTTGGAGTGTACTTTATATCTGTACATGAATCATTGCCTTCATTGCGTTTTCATGATTTTTTTTCTGGCCTGTGCATGATTACTGGGGATGGGATGGCTTGTTTATGGATGCTATCTAACCAACATTTCTCCATAAAAGGTTTATGTATACAGCAAAATGCTTAGGAGGAAAAAAGGGAATTCTTCTTTTAAAGGCAGGGGAGAAATAAGGTGAGATTTGGTGTATTTCACAACTATGGGAGAAAATAAATGTAAAATGAATATTCAGCTAAAAAGAATAAGTGCCTACACTTCATGCAATGAAAACTGTCTTTGCCTTATCTTCTTTCCCTTGATTTGTTTTCTGGTTAAGATAGCAAAAAGAGGTGCAAAGTACCAGGCATGGGCTTGTTCTGTGACCTGTGGTAGATGATGTAATCTCTCTTTGCTGCAACTGATTATATGAAATACGAAGAAATCTTCTCAGAGTGTAGCAAATCTGAACTTGAAATTGAAATGTCAAAGAATAATTTATATAAGTTAGTTTCACAAACTGGCTTCTTAAGGATTACAAAGTGTCTCCATTTTCATTATGAGTTGCATTACATTTTCGGGGGGAGGGGGGGAGAAAAGAAAAGATAAAAAAGATAGAGTTAACATTTTGCAGAATATATTTGGGGTTTCCTAATGATATCCTGCAAAATTCAGACAAATGTATTTAGTAAGGAGGGTGAGGGAGGAGTTAGCTATTTATTTTTCCTGTAAAAGAGCTAAAAAGCAGTGTTTAGAGGCAGTATTGCTAAGGCTGTCTGTATGGCCTTAGGGGCTGGGTACTTCAGTCCTTCATGATGCTGGTTGCCTGGTCTGATGATTACTTAGGACAGTTGTATAATAAATGCCAGTGTTGCAAAGTAACTTGCTTTGCTGGTTTATTTATGTAGGCATTTTACTGGTAACAGCAAATCCACATAGAGCACAGTTTCCCTGCCCAACTGTCTGCCTGTCACTACGTAAGTTCCTTGCAGTGGCTGTTTGCGCATCAGCGTGTTGAATCTGTAACCTTCTTATTTGTGTTATTTTCCTTGACTTTTCCTGTGTTGAATATAGGTCTGAAGAGCAGTCAACTAGACTTTGATAGGTTACAGAGGACCCTCAGCAATGGCAATGTTTTTGCTTTGGTTCAAAATGTTTGCGTGTTCCCATTCTTTACACTGGCAACAAGCAGGAATCTTAGGACATCTGAAACACTGATATAAGATCGGAGGACTGACATGCATTATTGTTAGCTTAGCTCTTGAAATTGCATTCAATTTTACATCTTCTATTCAATTAAGAAAATGAAAGAGCAAAAAAGTCAGACATAATGAGGTTGAAACATGATTGCAAGTGTGTTGGAAATACACATTGTGTTGTGTTCAACCACAGTTTTCAGTCATAGTTGAAATTGTAAGTTTCAGCTTACAAATAGTTGAATAGTTTTCAACTATAACAGGGTTGAAAAGTGTTCTAGAAGATCAGAAACATGCAATACAAATAGAAGCATCCTCTAGCAGCTTTAACTTGTCTCCAAATTAGTTTTTTTTTTCCATTTAACCTCCTTTCCCTCTAATTTCCCTCAATATGTACGTCTCATCTTGTGATAAAAAGTATATTCAAAAATAGGCATCAAATCATGCAAGAGGCTGGAAAAATAATGAATGTTTTTACTTAATCTTTAGCTGTCTGGCCTTAGGATTTGCACATGTCACTTTATTTACCTTTTTGTCTTTTTAAATGAGCTGCTTGCAGAATATTGTTACTTCTGTATGTGAGACTGTGCAAAAAACAGTCACAAGTCTCAGAATTAGAATGATTTTCTTTTATGTGTGCTATATCACGTAGTCACTTGTTTCTAATGCAGTGTTCAGATATATACAATGTAAATGTGCTTGGCATATTTTATCTGAAACATTTTTATTAGTAGGTAAGTGTGCATTGGTATTCTCTGTTAACATTCTGATGCCGGCCTGCTTCTGGAACGAATACGTAGCTAAACATGTAAGGATATTGAACTGCTGGCAGCCTGCATTTCTCTCCCTTATTTGAACAGATGGTTTGAAATGTCATTTGAGGTTCAGGCCGTCAAATTTCTTACAGTGTTTATGAAATATGGCAGTCATTTGGGAACCTGTATAATATGCTGCAGTGGTCAAAATGAGTTTTGAAAGGAGCCATTTAAAGCTTTTGGAAGTTCTCAGCATGTGATATTTTGGCTAAAAAGAGCATTCTCTTTTTCAGAAGTTAGTCACTAGAAAAATAGTTGATAAGGCATAGCTCTTCTCAGTCATTGCCTTGAGCATCTTGTTTAATCTCTGCAATAAGAAAGGGATAAAATCTCATGTGTATAGCTAAGTTTTCTTCACCAAAAACCTTTGTCTTTTAAAGAAAAGGGGAAAGGAAAAATGAAAAAAAAAAAAAAGAAAAGAGAGGAAAATTTAAACCCCAGTATTTTAAAGAAACTTTTCACATTTCTCTTTTTACATTTCTTATCCTTTTGCTTTGATAACATTGATATTAATGACTCCTTCCTGCCCCAATCTAGTTAGCGTCTCTTAGGTGGTATTTCATAAGCTGACATTTATTTTTCTTCTAACAAAAATATAAATATACTTATTCTTGATAAAGCAGTGGTGAGGGTTTTTTAGATACTGTATGTCTTTGGATATTGTATGCCTTTCTTTTTTTTCCTGAAGAAGTTAAACCACTCAGGTACACTCATCTTATGCGTGAGATATAATTGCTATTAGCTGCAGAGCCTATCAGCTTGCCTTAATAAAGCACAGGCTGTTGCACACGCATTCCTTGTGAACTACCCGAGAGAACAGAAAAGCTACACAAGAATTTCCTTGTGATTTCTCCTCAGTACAGACCTAATTCTTCCCTCAAATAGATATTTCTGATAAGTAGTTTCTCTGAATGTTAAAGAAGTGGCATATCCTTTACTGTATACAAATCAGGAGAAAGGTCCCATTTCACTAAAAAAAGATTTCACCCAAACTGATTAATAATATTCTGAACAACTTCATAGTTGTTGATCATCATATTTAAATCATTAATTAACAGATTCTGTGTTTTTTCAGAATTATCCTGTACTAAATAACTTTTAACATCAAAATATGATGCAGTGCACTGACAAGTTCTGTGGTGTTTGTTGTGTTTCATAATTGGAAACTCGTAACTCAGACTGGATATTATTTTATCTGTATGTTTGATAGGGAAAAAGCTTAAATTTTTTCATATGTTGGATTTAGGTATGCTAATTCATCTTGTCACCTTGTCTATGTTAATACTGTGCATTGTACATTCTAACTAAATTTGCCTTCACATGGAGCTAATAAATTGGCGTAATTGTATGTAGAAGCACTGTGCAGATAATCAGTATGTATCTCATAAGCTGCCACAGCATGGTGTGTAAACCTGATGTCTGAAGCTATACTCAATAGCTAAAACTACTCTCAGAAGCTTTTTTGTTGTGTAGTTTTGTTATTTTTGATACCAGTTTTAATGATAAGTTTGCATGGTGGACAATGAGAAACACTGACACAGTTTTCTGTAATCTTTTGTAGATCCAGAGAGGGCTTGTTATCTACATATGCTTCTTCAAAGGTGCTGATGAAGATCTTGTTCCAAAAATTGGTATGATACAATCCTTGTAAGTTCTTGTGCTGTTTGAAAAAGAAGAAAAGCAGTAGAGGCAGAGAAGGCAGCAACCATTTGGACAAGAAGAAGTCAAAAAGCCATCAGATAGCGTCATTCCAAATCAATCACCTGGCTGAAAGAACAGCTTGGTTGGTCTTGTTTCTTTTGACAGTCATCCGTACCTCTCACTCTGTCCATCTACCTGTTAGAAAATCAATTCACATGATGATAACATTCGAGCAAACAGAAAGTGCTGCACCTGCTGTTTGACATATTACATGTATCAAGCAACAGGTTCAGTCCAGAACAGAACTGAATTTAGAGAAAACTGTTTTCAAATAATTCATGGCTTGATTTCAGAGTATTTTAACACTGACCTCACTGTATGTGCAAGATATTTAAAATTATAGCCAGTAGAGGGAGTTGGGTGGATAACTAAACAGTGTCCTTTCCATCTCATTTCATAGATACTATATACACGGTTAGCATTTCAAGTGCAGTTTTCTGGTTCAGAAGTCATAACAGCAATATCTGCAGTTCTCTCCCGCTTCTCCATATGCACTTTAACATTTACATCAAAGCAGAAAAGATGCTGTGAATAAGGTCAAATGATAGTGATTTCTGTCTTCATCCACTCTTGTTTTGGCTTGAGTTTTTTGTTTTTGTTTTTGTTTTCTTTTTTAATTTTATTTCACTACTTCTCCCTCCTTTCCTCATCAGTAGCACTGGATCACGGAGGAAATTCCGTGATGCCATGCACTCCAGATAAAAATGCCCCCTTTTTTTTTTGGTGGCTGGCTGATATTAGTGGTTTCGCAAAAGGTCATAACAATAGTCTATTTCAGGCTAGGTGCTGGGACCAGCAGAAAGATCTGGCAGTGTGCAAGCACAGGTGCTATTGAAAATGCTGAGGACAGCTCCTGGGGGTTCTCTCTTGGTCTTGGAGGGCACAGTCTTTCTGTGATGCTAAACTAAGTTGAAATCTTTGGGTATATTTAAAGCTATGATATGAAAATGGATTTTGTGCTTGTGAGAGTATCATGAGAGGGTCACTTGAAAATAATGACCTTTTCAGCTGTGTGGCAGCTGAAGCAGGCCAGAAAAAGAAAGTTCTGTTTTGTGTTAGGAGATTCATCTATGTCCATCCTTGTTAAGTGTCTGTCTTACATAATATTTTTTCCTAAATGTCTTTTGAAACTGCTTAAATGAGTGGTTTTGGTTCCTGATTTGCAAGTCAGCTCTTTTTGCTTCAAACAACATTAAACTTTTGTGGGTTTGGAGGCATGACTAGTATCCTCACAGCTTTTACAGAGCTGGAGGAAGTTTTGGGGGAATTACTTGATTTGTTATAAAAACATTGGAAAATATAATGCTAGTAAATGCATCGATTTTATTTGCAAGTTTATATATTCTGGCTTATGAGCCAAGTTGCATCTCGGACCTTCCTGCCCGTTTCGTCTCTCAGAAGACAAGGTGGCACCTGCACATCTCAAAGCGGAGCGCTAAAGGGCACTCACTCCATTTGAGACCAAACTGCTGAGCTGTGGCTTCAGCGCAGGTCAGTGCTGGGCCCTGCTGCAAGCTGCTGCAACTAGAATGAAAAAAAAGTCAGGGCAGAAACTTCTCCAAAGTGCACTGGAGGTGGTGTTATCTCCTACAATGTGTACTGTGGTCACTAATTGGATTCTGGGTTCCTTTAGGGGTGTCCAACTAGAATCAACTTTAGGATTTCAAAGAGTCAACCACTTTCCCCCCTAAATAACTCTTTAGACATATTATGTTAATGTCCTTCACGTTCTTCATAATACTCAGACATCTTTGTTGGGTGAGAGTATTTATTGACTGTCCATGTTTCACGTCATTAATAAGCAGTTTCTTCTTCTTGAATAGCTTGTCACGCATCACAATATTTGTTGAATCTTGTTTATGACGTTATATTAAAGCCTATTTAATTTACTTTAGTTACACTAACTCTTATTTTATGTTTATTTGCAGTCAATACGCTGTTGAATGTTAAATTAAGTGAAAATGAAAGCGGCGAGTACGTTTCTGTTCTTGATTTACCAGGCAATGTGCTAATCATACCTCAAGCTACCCTAGGCGGTAAACTGAAGGGAAGAAAGATGCAGTACCATGCAAACATTGAAAAAGAGAAAGGGCTGGAACTTTATTCTCAGTTTGTGACTGCGTGTGAAAAAGAACTGGCTGCCAATGCCAAATGCGTGGAAGCAGGTGTTCTCGTCAAACATGGCACATATGGAAACAGGCAGGTGTTAAAACTGGATACAAATGGACCTTACACTCATCTGATTGAATTTTGACCAAAAAAAAAAAAAAGAGAGTTTCTGGGAACAGTACTGGCTTGCCACTGTTGTCCTTTTTTTCATTTCTAAGCATTAATATACTTAAATGGTCTGGGAGGTACAGTATAAGGAAGACTTTCACTCATCTGTACTGGTGTTGCCAATCACATTAAACAGAAGGATGCCTGAGACTGCTTTGCAATAATGAGTATGTGTTTTATGTCCGTATTCATCTGAAGTGTGCTCAAAGTAATTGTTAAGATTCATCCAATCAAGGTGTATCATTTGGAAGACTTTATTAACAAAAATGGGGTAATGCATACATTTCTTACTACAAAATAATGTCAAAAGTATAACACGTATTAGCTACTGTAAAATATGCTTGAGGAAGCAAAGTTTATAGATTAAAAAAAGAGAATGCTGTAGATGTACGTCATTGTTCCCAGATTTCCTGAGTCAGACAATTTTTGTCTTTCTGTTTTCTTTTTAGCTAACAAATATATTGAAAGCACAAATTCACTGGATTTTTAGCCTCGTTGAGAGAGGTACTAAATAAGAAAGTCCACCCCCCTCATCCACAGTGTGTAAGGGTGGGATGTGTAAAGTAGTGCTAGGACTGAACATGGGCTGTAGAGGGAAGAAGAAGTGAGGCTCATCTAGAAACTGAAGTCAAGGCAGTACCGCTGCATTGCTTTCTTGAAGTTTGCACTCTGAATCTCCTCTGATGTGTTTTGATGGGCTGCTTGCTATAGCTTGGTCTGTGTCCTTGTTACCTTGGTCTTGTTGTCTACTCGATTCTTTCATAACACAGCCTCAGGAAAAAGACTGAAATATTAAAATGAAAACAAAATAAAAATGGTACGATGTATGCTGCCGTCTCATTGTTCCTTCTGCCCCTATTACTTCCTTCCAGCTCTTTGTCTGTTGAATCCGCCAGGCAGAGACTAGCTTATATTTCTTTTATATACAGTGATGGCACATTTGGGGCGCCATTCCCAGCTGACCCTCTATGCAGTACTGTAATAAACATTATTAACAGATGGTGTTAAGAAGCCATAATGGGAAATTCTGCCTTGTAAGGCAGTGAGAACCGAACAGCTACATTAAAATATGGCAAATTCAAAACTGATTCAAGTGCATTCATCCTGTGAGTTAAGCTTCTCTTTTACTGCAGCATCATGGTTTTTAAAGTCAGCAATTTAGAAGGGTTCAAAGTGAAATTGGGCAATTTGCAGTAATTATCCAGAATTCCCATTTAAATAATAAATTCTTCTGGAAAAGATGTAAAACTTCGTGATTAGTGAGCCTGCCAGTTTGTGCAATCTTAAATTGTGGGTCAGTAGTTACAAATATTCTGTCTGTATCTTTATTTTTTTAAAAAACATAACTGAATGGGTAATCAGCAGGCTCAAACTGTGCCATGAGAATCACATTCTTTGAACAGATACAAAGCTCATAGTTTTGATAAGAGTAATGAGATTTTTCAGATTAACGTAATGTATGGTTAATAATTATGAAATACCTAAGGATGTTGAATTCCTGGCAATTGGTGCTCTCACAGTTGAAAACAACTATTCACACAAATGGCCTTGAAATATTAGCTAGGTCCCAAATGACATATTTGTTCATTAATAATTAATAGTTATGATAGACACAATGAGTCATATTCTAAGTTCTTACTAGTGACAATTAAATAAGATTGTCCTGATGTGAATAACTAATACAAATTCATTATGATCTCTGTGCTTGAAAAAACTTTTTTTATTCCTCTTTCTGTTGGAGGACAAATCCTAAAAAGTGCTGAGTAATACCACTTTTCACTGACCTTACAGGAATTGCAGGTATTCAGTATATCTCAAGAATTGATCCTTTGAGGTATAATACAAAGTCTGCAGGTTTTAATTTTTTCTTTTTTTTTCCTGGCTCCGGAAAGATCTTTGGCAGCCTGACAATTCATTCTCTATATTTCAAGAACTCTGCAAATTCTAAGAGGGATGAGACACAAAATGTTTAGTGAATACATACAAACTTATGTATATTTCAGTGGTTCTTGGGACAAGACAGAACTCTGGCGTTTCTGTAAAAAGGTGACATCTTTTTGTATTATCTGCCCATTTCTGATTTATTCGTGTATCCATTTTGGGATACTGATTCCTGCAGTCTTTTACTCCAAAGACTGGCAGCTTGTTGAATGCTGTGCCCTTTGTACTGCTTTATTTATATCTATTATTGATCCACAATCCATTTACTGAAAGAAGCCATTTCTGAATAACATGATGGACCATACTGATGAAAAAATTGATTAAAATTATTTTTTCAGAGCCAAATACTCATTCCTTTCTGCCATGAATATATCCTTTAAACAGATGACCTGACACTGCTTTAAATAGTTTCTATTCTATGACTAGACAAAAGCTCAGATAATTATCCTGTTCTATACTTAGATAATATCTATTAGAAGGTGCTTAATATTCCCCACTTCCTTGAAGTAAACTATAAAATGAGGAGTCATCATTCTGCTACTGTAGTGGGGCCTCCAATTCAACTGTCACACAGTAATTGTTGTATGGGGTTTTTGCGACCTTGTTTGCAGTGTACACACCCAGTTGTGTCTAAGCCGAGGGTGTGTGGACTATGAACTGTGCTCATAAAACTAACGAGTTCAGGTACAATTGCTTGTTTTCTAGTTAACAGTGTTCCTGCTTCCTTCCCGTGCCCTTTGGGGAACTATTTACCTCTGCTGCTACATACAGTATGCCACATACAAATATTAATCCAGAATTGGAAGGTAATGAACAGCATGTAGCCCAGTAATACCAGTAACAATACTGTGACTGTATTGCTATTGCCAGTAACAGTCCACCGCCTATTGAGTTTACAAGACCTCAGGACAGAGGCTTGTCATATGTACTTTGTCTGAAATTTCCCTGATCTTCTTGGAGCTGTGGTTTTACTTGATTTAGCTGTAACAACAGTTTTTGTAATGACAGGAGACTATGGCTAACTTGTTTTACTTTTGCTTTGTATGGTGTAACCACAGTTTTTATATACATATTAATAATAAGTAGTTATCCTCTGTAGAACAATATATTTATGACTCTAACATAATGCTACAGTGTAGAGAAATAAAGGCCTGTTGGAACAGCAGCGACCTTGAGAAGACACCAGCTGCAGCGTAGAGGAGAGGGATGGGATGATAAGAGATGGGGCAGAGGCCGGTGCTGAAGACCCCAAGGCTATAAACAACTTCCCTACAGTCAAAGAAATGCAGACCTGGAGCTGGACAAAACTAGTCTTAGGGGTAAAAAAAAGAAGAAAGAACAAGTATCTTAAGATAAAATACAAATCACAGAGTTGCGGACAAGTGAAGAAAAAACAAGGTGTAAAACTTTTAAAAATAGCCCCAGGTGAGAGCTATTTCCAAAAGAGGAAAAAGGAAAGAAAGAAGAAAACATAAACACCAACATCATATTCCTACAGGCACAGGACTTGATGCTGATGAACCACTGCACTGCCTCCACCAGATGGAAGCCACGGGGAGGTGAAAGGGTAAGCATGACACCAGGAGAAGGGGTAGGTACGCATAACGATTTTAACTGCAGGATTATTACTGAGACTTTCTATGCAATTTCTTTGTTTTTATTTCCTTTCCTTTTCTGCAATAATTAGATCTGGATTAATAATAATTCTTTGATTAGACTGCTAAGATTGCCGTTATACTAACAATAAATTTTGTGTGGCTTTACACGTAGGGTGGGTTTCTTTTTGTCCATAACAAGATTTTGCACGTAACAGCTCCTGCAGACCGTTGCTTCCCCGTGTTGAAATGGCACCCGTTTGGTGGTGGGCTGCTGGATATTAGCCAGCCTTTGTGGCATTTTTCATCAGGCCCTTTAATGCAGCTGTGTTATCTCATGTCACTTACCACAAAAGCTGCAAGAAAGTTTCTTTCCTTATTGTGACGCAACGTGACCACTGTTATTCAGCCCCTCCTTGAGAACAAAGTCAGTTCCATCAGCCTAAGGCATCTACTTGGATTTAAAAGTATGATCTGGTGAACCTCAATCTCACCTCTGGTATAAAACCAGCTTTTTTGGAGAAGGAGGTATGAATCTTTTAAGCTTCCATTATTTTCTGCTTTTAGTCTCTAATAGTCTGTTATATGGTCTCCTCCAAACACATGATGTTCTCTTCTGAAGCTGGAGTGGCAGTATGCTACAGAGGGCTAGAGCGGGCTCCAGAAGTCCACAGGCATTACCTGAGGTCTGCCACCAAAGCCCTGTGTCACTGGCTTAATTTCTTAACTTCTTTGTGTCTCAATTCTCATCTAATAAATGTGTATTGAGGGGGTTTTTCAGTGTGTTGCTACTTAAGACTGTACATGGAGCAAAACAATGACAACAAACCAACAATACACTAAACAAAATGTTTGGTGTATTGCACAACACAGAGACGCTGGACTCTCTAGACCCAGCAACTGCTTTATATTAGAAATCAGGGTCACAACTGCTGGACAAGAACAGAAATCAGAGCTGCCTCCTTAATCTCTTGGGAAAACAGCACCCAAAATTTGAGGCTCTCTCTTAAGAATATAATGAATTTGGTATCTCCTATTCCTTCTTATTTTCTTGAAGGTCCTTGAAAGCAACTCAACATTTGGGAATGCCTATAAGATTCTGCTACCAGAAGTGCTGTGCAATTACAGTTGAAAAGTAAATGGTGTATGTGGGCAAGAGAGAGAAATAGCAGTTAGAATAGCCTGAATAGTATGAAAGTATTGCACATTTTCTATTTAAACCAATGCTGTCCGCTAGTTCAATTACTGCCAGTGTGTGGCTTTGGGCAAAGCAATTTTCTGCTCCACTTTTTCCATCTGTGAGACAAAGAAAGAGTGAAAACGGGAGGAAAAGAGGTTTAAAACCACTGCTTTTTTCCTCTTTTACTAAAGGCAAGAAATCACCTCTGTTCCTCTTTGTGCGTCAGAAGGCAGTACGCTCTCACCTCTCTTCACCTTTGTTGGAGCTACAGGAGTTTGCCTTTCTCTACCTCCTCCTCCTTTAGCTTCTGCCTCACAAATGTGACTTGAGCTAATGTCCACAAAGCACTTTGAGTACCTCAGTGAACAGCGTGCTATCACTACAAATAACACCCCATATTATTTCTAAAATAGGAATCACCCAGGCAGCATGGAAAAGCAAATAAATGGTATTCCTGTTGCACTCTTCCAGTTCATATATATTTATGCGTCTTGTCACTGTGATTTTCAGATTGCTTTCTATTCACTTTAATTCTATTTGCCCGTGTAAGTGCCACATTATATGCCCTATTACGTCAGTATGTATTAAAAATGTGCAAGTAAGGAGCTTAAGGCTATTTAGATGGGTTCCGTTAGAAAAGAGATTGCAATGTATGTTTTGGATTAACACTGAGAGCAGAAAGTTCTTGGGAGGCCTTAATATTCAGTTAGCAATCCATATCTGGATCTCATTAATGTGCAGCTAATTCTGGACAGAATACTTTATCCAGGAGTCTTCAGGTATTCAGTTTAAAAATTTACAAAAGTATATTATTCATATTTACCAGTGAAAATTGATCATTTATTCACATGTTGAACTCTTTGAGGTGTATGTGTCATCGTTTCAATAGGAGTCATTTCCCTTTCTTATTTCCCACTTCCATTTTGGTAGCTGCATTTAACATTATCTAGGCCTGCATAATACTTTTATTTACATGTTAGGATTAAAAGTAACAGCAGGACTGCATAATTGCTTGGCAGGAGTTCAGGCCTTGTATTTTGTGATAGTACAAAAAAGCAACTGTGTTGGGAATAAAAAGAAGTCGAGCAGTATTTAAGCATGAAATAAAACCATATATTATTTTCAATATTCAATGGGTAAAAAAGAAAGATTCGTAACTAAGGCTTTGCAAAAGCTAGGGCAGACCAAAACGTTTTGGATTCTACATATCTCCAGAAGGCAGCTACTCCAGGGACCTGAAGGTTTCACTTCTGGGCTTGAAAAGCACTTACACAGTTACTGTCTCAACCGCGGGAGCACTGATGGACAGCCATGGATGCTAAGGTCTGCAGCAGTTATAGAAGTGAATACGTTATAATGTTTATAGGCAGATTAATAACCTTATTCAGATTAAAGCCAAATATAAGTTGCCTCTTGCTGATGTAACTGTCTGCAGAATCATGCCTTAACGGTCTGACTCTGTACTTAAATGGGTATATTGACTATATAATATAAAGATAAAAAGAAATGTTTAATCTTGTAATTAAAGACATTCCTTCTTACTGATTTTAAAATATAATGTAATTTGGTTTTGCTTCCTTTGTAATTACTTGGTGATGTTTCATCTGCTTTAAATCAGGCCCCTAGTCCTGCGATTCTTACTCTGTCGACAGTCCCACTGAATTCGAAGGAATACATTGTTTTCTCTTCCTCTAGAGTCACTGAGGATTATAAAGCTGTAAGAAAGAAAATATGTAGCTCAGAGGCATGTATGACTGTATAGATATTCTACTATGACTGGAATTTGTATGGCAGAACTGATTCATGCTCTAAATCAGTCAACCTACTTTACCAAAATAGACTGACTAATGAGAAGACTAATCAGCAGGTTTGTGCATTGCAATTATTTGCCAGTTGCTTATTTTATTAAGTAATTTGCTATTGAAGCTTAGTCAGGACTAATGGGGAAAGGGGAAATTGAATTAATAGATGATGAATACATTTAATTGTCCAATTTTTGTCTGTTTTAGAACAGAATACTATTAACTTGCATGACAATATTTTTTTATTTCAGGTTGAAAAGGGGAAAGATAAATATGGCATGCATTACTGTTGAAGTAGATGCTGATTTGAATCAGTGCATGGTTAACACTCTGTTGACCAACTTAGGGAAAAAAGCCTATCAAAGAATCAAGGTTAGCTACAAATCCGATAAATACAGATTCTTACCTTCATGTAAGCACTGCTGGCACAGAGTAACCCTAAAGCCAAGGTACTCAGAGATGGAAGGAGCATCCTGCATCAGTATCTCTCGTTATTCCAACAGATTCGTATGAGTTGAGCATTAAGACAGCGTTACTTAGAGCTGGTATCACATATATTGGGGGCTGGGAGAAACTATTCTTGGGAAGAACTGAGCAAGACTGTGTTTCTTACTGATGATGTTTTTGCCTTGCCCTGTGCTCATGTAACATTCAGCATTAGAGGTACTAATCTTGAGTGTGTATCTGCCTGTTACCACACCAGAGTGAATAATAGGCGTAATAACAATCCTAACAGCAATAATCTTCTAAAAATGATTCTAGATTTGGTTTTGTTTATTTTTTCTGAGTCTTCAGAAATATTACCAGGTCTTTCTGTTACCTCAGGACTATCAGATAGAAAGCAGCCTTTGTTTTTCTGGAGTTCATTATGGAAAACATCATAACACCAACAGTCTTTGAATCTAAATTTTTCCGTTGACCTTTCTCACAAGTTGAATGCCAGACTGCTTTATGTTGAGCAGCAGCAACTCATTTTCTGATGAAAATGAGGTTAACTGAGCAAATAACTCTTTCCTGGGGGCGTACGTTATTTCGATACCAGGGGTTAACACCTTTACACCAGTAGCAGTTTTCAGAGTTGATTTCTGTGAAATATATTATGGAAATAGTTTCCTGCTTCAGGTATGAGGCGTTTATGTATTCTTCATTACCACATCCATTGGCAGAATTTTTTTGTAAAAGGTCATTGCATCAATGCTCATGTTTCTTTATCACAGGCAATTTAGTAAAAATGAAACCAGTGCCCATATACGGTAATGCAGCCTGGTTTTCTTGGCATCTATAAGCAAAATGTAATCAGGCAGTTCTGTGTGCACTCTTTGAATTATTCCTCAGTGGTATCATCTACATGACTGAATACAGATGTTCACATATGCATGTAAACTTTACATGTTGAACCTATCTGAAGATGAGTTACAAGCTTATGTAAGGGCTAGACACGATTTCGGCTCCTATGCTTGTGCTTCCCAGGCATTATTCCCTCCCCACGATGGTTTGCACCACTTCAAAGAAGATGGGCCCAGAGAACCCTATTTGTGGAGAGGAATCTTAGTTTTCCACTCTGAGGTTTAACTGATGTCGCACTGTGGGAATAAGCAGATAAAAGATCGTCTTTAAGATTTGTTGTCTAGTCAAAACCAGTCTTAATTCCAGAAGGAATTATTTCTTCATCAACTTTGTAGCAGCAGCTAAGGTAGCAGAATTAAAACAGAACATCTCAGTCCCACCAAACTAAGTTGTTGCCGGTAGAAACTGGACCTGATCTGTGTCTTCCAGTTTGCTGTGCAAGGTGTTTGGTAGGATGCAAAAACAACAATCCGGACATGGCTGGGCATCAGCTACAAAAGTACAACAAGATTATTGTTTGTTAATTTTTAAACTAAAAAATGGTTGAAGGGCATGTTTTCCCCTTAGTAAGACGTAAGTTAAACTCTGGTGACAGAATTCAGAAAAGAAAATCCCCCCAACAGAAATTTTCTCATGACCAGTGAATTTGCTTCTGAAAATTTCCAAGGGTGGAAGTCACTCCCGACGACGTCGCAACCTCTTGCAGTTGGAGCACTTAAGCGGTAGGAAAAAAAAAAACAAAACAGGTGAAGATCCTGGTGAAGCCCATGTCTGGCCTTGTCAGCATGACAGAGAAGGACTGTCTGGCGTGGGGATCCCCTCTGGATTTGGGTTCAAAGCTTCCACTGGTGAACCCCAAGCGTAACGGCTTTTGCAGATGTTGGGTTTGGCAAATGGTTGAGAGCACAGACGGGGTGTTGCTGTGTTGGTTACAGTAGTGCTGCGGCGCTCGGGGGCCTCTCCAGAGAGCGCAGACGGGTGCCTGGGGGGGTGGGGGGTGTGTGTGGAATGAATATCAGAAGCCACGGCTGACTCCGATCGGAACCAGGTACGAACCTCAACGGGACCAACTGAACCACCTTAAAAAAAAAAAAAAAAAGCTATCTTAAGGAAGAAGGAAAAAAAAAATAACATAAATGGCCAAGACGGCTTTTTTGTCGCTGTTCTCGGCGGGAGCGCGCTAGCTCCGGGCCGCGCCTC
>NW_009648876.1:5210063-5298636 GCF_000708025.1 Charadrius vociferus | reverse complement strand
TCTTGTTTTTAAATCTGATTTCTATCATTAGGGTGGGAAAATCACCCTCTTCACCCACAAATAGAAGTGAAAACATAACTGACAAAAGCATCTTCTAAATGTAGTGTGAATGACATCTTCATGAACTTAGAGCAGTGGTAACCAGGCTGATGTAGGAGGAAGAACAGATAATAGAAAAAGATTTTTTTTTTTTTTTTTAATGATATTTTGGAGGGAAGAGTAGCAGTATCGGGCATTCGGGTATGCAGAAACGTTATTGCAGGCTTTTGGGGTTTGAATTGTGTGGCTGTCCAGGTCGGGCAATGAGCAAGCCTGCGCCGGCTAACTGGTAAAAACTTTGCACAGGGATGTAAAACCTGTAAAGTTGCGCTGGCGTTGACATTTTGGAATGAGGGGAAGAGTAGTAGATGTCGTAAGTTCAGTTAAAATGAGAGTAAAGTTTATTGAGATATGGGTGGAAGGGTGATAAGAGAAGAGGAAGGCAGATAAGGTGAGTTCAGCTCTGTGCTTCTATATAGGAAATTTTATATTTTTGGAAGTTTGTATTCATTATTTGTAATCTTTCTTTAAGTTTGGTGTTTGATTTAGTAGAATTAAATATTTATAGTTGTGACCATGAATTGTACTAATCTTATATTTTACTCTCACATGCCAGAAATATTTTCCCTGTGTTCAGAAATAGTTAAGCTATATTGTATGTTTTGGTGTTTTGCTACATGATACATAATATTCTTAACTCATGTATGAAACAGCAATTGAGACCCAGAAGATTGATTACTTCTGGTTATGGGCTGAATGAAGTTTGGGTTTCTTTTCCTTTTCCTGATGGTTTCACACAATGAAAAGGAAGTGGGGGAGGGAGGAAACCAGTTTAACGTTACACTAAGTCTAGCCATATATTGAAGACTTGTGCTTGATTCTTGAACAGAGGGTTGGTTTTATTGTCAGTAAAATAACTGAGTTACTGACTACTTCATGGCGTTGTATCCCAATATGTCAAAAACTTTGTTAATCAAAGCGGGATGATCTTCTGTTTTAAAATTCATAAAATCCTAATGAGGCAGGAGGTTAGAAACACCTCCTCACAAAAACGTTTTCAGATTGTGGGATGTCTGTTCTATTCAGTTTTTACCATTGCAGTTTTTACTGTTTATAAGGAAGCAGAACCTTAAAAAAGACATGAAGTATGTCTACATCTTCATCGCAAGCCAAAAAAGCATGAAATCTCTATGCAGTTACATTTTTTTGAGCTGTTTTGGAGTTTTTGGGGGGAATAGCTATTTAAAATATATAGAGAATCAACCATTGCAGCAAGGTATATCAGTGATTTATGCCCGGATAGTGGTCTCTGATCTGCCAAACAAGTCTCCTGTGGAGTCTACACCTGTGAGGGCTTCTGCTGCTGCTGAATTTCTCTGTTGGCGAGGTTCAGTGCAGTTGAAGTCTAGTCATAGTACTAGTTAAGCTGGTACTATGGTAGCTATAATGATTTTCAGGAAAAGTAAGTATACTTTTCCAGGATTTCAGGATATGTTCGGCAAAAATTTCCCGTGGTTTAATTTAATGCTAAGCTAGACTGGATTCAGCGTTTACCTTAGCGGAAAATTGGTAGCTAAAATCAATCTGCACTTTGGATTATCCATATGCATGCATATCACCTGCTGTAAGTCAATTTTACGTTTTAACAAAGAATTTAATTTCATGGAAGTCCTGTCATTGTTACAAAAGAAAGCCCTGTCAGTATACTCAGTTTGATATATTTTGTCTATATTAGATAAACAATATTGTCTACAGCATCGTCAGGAATAAAGCTACGTTCAGCTATATATTGAAATTGTTGTTAGCATTTAGGTGAATGTTTATACTTCTGTGATTTTTATGCACTTGCATCACTATCACACCGGCTTTCAAACCTGCAAAGAAATAAAATCAAGGCATTCTGTGCACTTTTGTTTAGACAGAAGCTAGTTATTGCTTTTTGGAGTTCAGTTAGTCAAATTTGGGGGGGAAAAAAAGCCTTTTAAACTCACTTTGTCAGAATCACACTTCCAGATATGATACTGTTTTTCTATTAGAAGCGTTGGTTAATTATTTTGATGCAGTTTGCCAGGTTGCCTGTAAATAAAATAATATTCTGAGGTCCCTCTAATGGAGCCAAGTTTATCTTTTGACTTAAACTTGCAGAAATGAATCTAACTAATATTCCAGAGTTGTGGGTGCTAGAGGGGACAGAGTGTGCCAGTCGTGCCTGCTGTGGAGCTCAGGAAATGGCTGGTTTCTCTCTCTCAATAAGTGCATGTAGCTGTTTCTTGGTTTCCTGGAATAGTTCTTCTGGTGTGGTGATAAAGATTAAAGTGATGATAAGAAACATGAAAGCAAAGTATATGTACTTTTTAACACAATGAATGAATGTCTTCCAAATTCTGAGTTTGTAAAAATGTCTTGAATGCTTTGCATTGCTAAAACAGTCATTGCGTTTCCAGGCACATCTTTCAGGGTATTTTTTCTCTAGTTATGTTAAGCTTTGTCCTCAAAACTTCACAGAAATCATTCAGCATTCCTAGAAGACATTGTCTTGTCATTTCTTTCACACTTCAGCAAATGTATATTGTGTTGTAGTTCGTATCAATGTCACCATTATGTACGAGGGTTGTGGGTGGTCACATTCTTTGTGTGAATATTTTTAAAATCAGCAAACCCAGAACAAGGATTCTGATGGATTTCACTTAGATCTTTGTTGCCTTTAAGATTCACGGCTTTCTCAGATACGGGATGATTCTTCTGAAACTTGGAAATCAATAGCATTTGATAAGCATTTTGCTAGGAAAACCAGTCGTTTGGAACTGTTCCTGTGGGAGTGCACAAGTACTTTGTATGAGCATCATTGTTCACAAAACATCAAAATACAGCCCTTTTGTTTTGCAACACAGACAGATGAAAGTCACTGAGAACTAACAAGAATTCTGTTTGGGCTGCATGATATTTGTTCTTTAGTGCAGGGTGAAATGCCATGTGAACACAGCAAGACCTACATGGACGGTGCAATATATGAAGGTGCACTTGGATTATGTCTTTAACAAGTATTTGAGTAAATGCTACCAAATTTTCAATGACAGAATAGATGCGTAGTTTTCCTGGGGCAAATTGCTTCATCCAGAGGACTGTTAAGTGGAGAGCCTGAAAGAAAGGGGTCTTGTTTCAACATCTCTGATTTCAGAATCATGCTTCTAAGCTGGATAATTGCATACAAAAATACAACGTAAATGGAAGTTGTCCTAGTCTGAAATCTTCAGCAGTAATTAGAGGAAGCGGATGGTTGTGTAATAATCTGTTATTTTTTGTTGCTCATAGTCAAACAGATTCTTTATTGCTTTTTGCTATTTGGATAAGCATGTGATGCAAGTGTGTACATATTTTTATTTAAAAAGGAAGATAGCTTGACTTGTGAGTAGAATTGAACCCCTGCGTAACACAGAATATGCAATAAAACATACGAGAACTCAACTGCGAGATTTATTGTCTGGTGCCTTTTTCACAGGCTAGGGCACCTAACATTTGATATTCAGACTTACAGTTCTGCTTGATTTAAAGGTCTTAAAATCTTGGACCTTCTCCTCTATGGCCTGGTATTCTTTTTCTCTGTGCTCTGGGCTGTGGTCTTGTAATGACTTTCTCTTGTGGCCCGTTCTTGCAAAGCGCTGTCGAGCATCACTGTTGGTCCCATCTTCTCCATGCTTGGCTTCAAATTTCGCCACTGCTGACTAATATAATATAACACTGCAAAATACCTGACATTCTTATAGCAGTGTATTAATTTTGGATGAGAAGCAATCAAGTCTATTTGATACCGAGGAGTAATTTGGTCCAAACTGATGAGACTGATCACTGATAAATTGAAGTATGTGTGTGTGTATGCATTGAAAGACTGGGCTCTGGTTTCATAACCTCTTCATAGTCCTCCTCATCAAAGTTTTAATCAATTCAACATACCAGTACTTCTGCTAAAGAAACAGTTGGTCTTCAGGGGAGTTAACTTCCTCATTCTCTCTCTTTTTTTCTTTTTCTCCTCCTTCTCCTGATGTCTTGGTGCTGAAATGCCCAAAATTCACTTGCATCTTTTCTTTGAAAGTACATGCAACAAAGCGGTGAAAGGGTGCATGAAATTCTCAGGGTTTTTTTTCAGCTGAATGAGGAGCCAAGAGTCATTAGCACTGCTGAACATAAAATGTGAACAGGGGGGTCAATGTTGCGTTGGGACCAGTAGTTCCCTGCCATGGCTTCACGTGGCTCTCTGCGGAGTGAAAAATTTAAGGCTTCTGTGTACAGAGAAAAGGCACAAGTTGGCTGAATGGTGAGGATCCTGTCACACAAAGGATATTGGCGTACTGACGTACTTATGCTGACACTTTTATTTAGCTTTGCCTTCTCGTACTGACAATTTTGAGGCAGACTTTGCTTCTCTGTGTTAGTTGGTAGTGGTTTGTAGAAGTCAATAAGCGAACAAAGGCTGCCCTGTCTTTGGAGTAATAAAAAATACCTTTATCTAGATATTGAATCGTCTTCCCCCTCCAATAGTATTTCCAGTGTCTAAACTCCAAGCTCATCTGAGCTGGGATTTTAGTTCTTGGCACTGAAATAATCAGAATTTATTTCTTATACAATTTTCAAGATTCCATCATTGTAGTTTATTTAAATTGGATGATTTCTATGTGTGCTATAAATTCTAGCGAAGTTACAGCTGACGATAACTCAATCCTTGGTTCCCTGGGCAATCGGATCTCCTGTTTGAAGTTGCTGGGAGTTTGACCCTGCACTTCTTGCCTTCTCCAGACCTCCTTGCCACCTTAGGTTTGCCTACTAGAGTCAACGATACACTGTAACCATCAGACTTTGGCCTACATTTCATTCATTAATAGCTGAATTCGGCTGGTGCTTCGAGGTGGTTTTTCAGCCCAGCTGGCAAAAAGAGCACCATACTCGGTTTCTCTTGTCAGAAGTAAGCCCGAGGGAGCTGGGCAGGAGTTTTGTTTCTGTTTGGGAGATGCTCTAAACAGGCATGTGTGAGGGCTTAACATGGGCTCAAGCGTCGATACTGTTGCCATGCTGTCAGCTCAGATGCATGGGTAACGATCATCCCATTAAACTTTTAAAACAGTGCTGCAGGAGTAACATTGATCTGAACTGTTAATGACTAGGACTAAACGTGTCAGGCTGGAAGGCTTTCCCTTAAATGTATTGGTTCACTTGGTAGATAGATGATCATAAAGCTTGCTTTCTGAGGAAAAAACATGAATTTGAAGTCAGTTAAAATTCCACTGCGATGCAGTGAAGGACAACTTGAAGCTAATGGATGAGCCTCAGCTCTGGTTTTCAGTAGTGTGACGATTATGACATTGATTGTGTAGTCAGCCCAATGGCAGCTGTTATGAAAACACTGGTAATTATTACTGGTCATTTTTTTTGTCTTACTCATTACTATTACTCATTACTCATTTTTTAGTATTACTTGTTACTGGCAATGAGTAACAGTGATCATTTCTTAGAAGAGCAATGTCCTTTTTACTTCTCTGCTAGACTAGTCTTTGGTACAAATTTGAATCCACAGGTTTATTATCTTTATGCTTTATATAAGATTAAATGCAGAATTATTTTAATACTTGTGAAATTAGAAAAATAGAAGTAATAATTATTAAGATAAGTTAAATGGCACTTTACTTTCTTTGCCACATAGTAGATGTAAAGGACCTAGATCCTCACCTAGACTGTACACTAGATCCTGATCTGAGAGTCATGCTCAGAGCTCAGGTTGATCTGATTTCTGTTTGAGCAGCACTTGCTCCTGGCAAAGAGAGACAAACTGCTGGAACAATGAGAGATCAAATGTGAGAAATCGTAAAAGAAAATAAATTTGTGAGTACATACTTGATCTGTGTGATAGTTTCCATTACTTGTGTTGATCTTCCTTGAAACGATGAGTCATAATTTAAAGGCTTAAAGTAGACTCACTTAGGAGTCTACTTTATTGCAGATTACTTTTTTTCCTTTTTTTTTTTCCTTTTTTATGCAGAGACAAAATATGCCATGGGGTGGAAGGAAGGGGAAAAGTAAAATTCATTAAGTTGCCACTATCACTCATAACTTTTAATGTGTTGTATATTAATATTTGTTTTAGACTTCCATGCGAAAGAAATACAACAGTCTGTGGACTACTGCCCTCAGCTTTTAAAGCCTGAGGAGATTAGCAATCTCAGAACAAACATAATAGACAAAATAGATCTATTTGGGTTTTTGCCTCTGATGTAACTTTGTCATGGGTGATCTGTTGGTTCTCATATTTTAAAGCCAGTTACTAAAGGCAGCTATTCAGATCGGCAGCTCTTGCCCTGGTTAAGTCACTTTTTTTTTATTTTTTAAAGAAGACTATTAGTCCCATTTTTCTCTTTGTGGTTTGTCAGGAACTTTAGAAACTCAATTGCTGTTGCCTTTTAATGCTTGATTCACCCTATATTCTTTTCAATTTACAGGGCAGTATTCCATCTTGTGCTTGTTCTAAGAGCTTTTCTGAGCGCTTTTCTGATCAGTCTTGAACAATCCTGCTTGCCAAATTGGCAGTCGGCAAATGAAAAATTTTTCATCAGTAATACGTAGGAACAACTTCTGCCTTACCTAATAGATCTTTGTGACAGTTTTGTAGCATAGTGTAGATGTAAAGTAAACTTACCTCACAGGAAAAAAGCGAGATTTTTGATTGATCTGCTCCTGTAGCACTGATGGGAAAGTAAATCTTGTAATTGCTTTAGTTATCTAAAGACAAAACCAAAAGGATGGTGTGTCATGCTAGCTAGAAAATTCAGATATTTTTTTTTTTTATCAGCTATGTGTGCCTTTTCATTTTTGTTGATGGCATAGTATGTGTTTCATTCAATGAAATTTCACATTTATTTTTCCAGATTGAGAAGGATCAAAATCTCAACACCAGGGGAAAGCAACTTTCAAATAATTCAACGTTTTTAAACATGAGTTTCATGGATGCATCTTTACATGTTTAGCTTGTACTTGCATCGATTTACTAGTGTGTGAGGATGCTCAAGAAACTGTAATACCCGCAACGGCTGGCGTAACATTCGGTCTTTCATCACGCTTGCCTAGCCCACCACATGGCTATGCCCTGCCTCTGATTAGAGCAGATTTGCACCCGTGTCTGGAGTGTATGTGTTTAGGTTTGATGTTTCCTTCTGCATTAGAAATTGCCTAGTAACATCTGTATGCATAATAAGGACGTATTTAATATTAATCAAACCCAGATCGTCCCCACATCTCTTCTGTTTTGCATAGACTTGTAGGCACCGTGCCTTTTGTGGTGTTCTCCAATCTGACTGCAAAACCAATATGCTGCAGTAGAAACTTGATTCCCTACATTCTCAAAAGGTTGTATGCCTGTGCCCTTTTTATATTATTATTTTTTAAGCTTCCTAAGTATCTCTGATGTGCAGACTTACAACTCATTAAAGGAAGTCTCAGGAGGTATTTGGGATAAGTTTTTTTGATAGGAGGGAGAGTATACTGTTTTCTACATAGCTTTGTGGAACCAAGGTTTGCTTGTTGGCCAGCACTGGAAAGACCAGGTCTGTGATTTTTATTTTTCTTTTCCTGGGTGGTTAGTTCTCAGTTTCCACAAAACTAAATCTTGCATAATGAACAATCAGCCTCTGTAATTCAGAACCGACAGAGTCTTTCCTCTGAGAAATGCTAGCGTTTCTAGCCATGTTAGCAGGTGTTCATTATAAAGATCAGCAACTACACCATAACTTTTTTTTTAATTTAGACTATGCAAATCCTAAAAATAATAAAATATTTCCAGTTGATTTTTACAAATATGTGCTTATACAGTAGAAGTGTCTCTCATAGAAACATGTTACAATAATAACTTCAGTGGAATGACCTGAACTTTTATCTTGGACTAACATTAACAGAAGAACGTATGTCAGCAGTGTGAGTTGTGGGCAGGATCGTTTACAAAATGTAGACTTATCCAGTTTGGAAGGGGCTCTGTGAGGTCTTTTTGTCTAACCTTTTGCTCAAAGAAGGATTAACTCTGAGTCCAGACCAGGTTGCTTAGGGTTTTGTCCAGTCTGTTCTTAGAAACCCCTGAGGGTGTTCTCCAGCCTCTCAGCATCTGTCCCAGTGGTTGATAATCCTTATAGTGAAAATCTTTTATTCTTCTATCCAATTGGAACATTCCCCATTTCAATTTATGATACTTCTGGTGTTATTCCCTCCCATGCACTTCAGTAAAGAACCTGTCTTTGTCTTCTTGGTAATCTTGCTTTGTGAAGGCTGCTGTTAGGTCCCCCTGAGCTTTCTCTCCTCCAGGCTGAAAGAAGTTTAGATTACTTTGAAGTCTACGTGTACTTTTGATTTGTTCTCAACTTCACTCTTTTAAAGACTGATTGAAAACTGATTACTTTTAAAATAGCACACAACCTGTATTTCGTGTCCTGCCAGACTAAGTTCAAGTTGAATGAGGTTTAAAAAGAAATGTTTTTGCCCATTGATTCTGATATTAAAATTATACCTGGGAGCTATGAGAATGGATTGATAATCCTCATGTCTTTTTTGTATTTCAGAACAGTTGAGTCACCTTTGCCAGCTCTGCTGGTTGTTGATTTAGACATGAATGCTGTTGTATTGTTTATGTCAATGTTAAGGACATGGCCATTCATGATAGCATTCCAGATTAAGACAATAAATATTTTCCACCTACGCTTTTTGAGATCTATTGAATTAATCTAGGTTTGATGAAGGCACTGAAATCATCTCTCTGGAAAATAATTATGGTAGTATGCTGTTTGAGCTTACTTTGTTTTAGAGTTAATCTAAGTTTACAAAACAAATAAGAAAACTGGTTTCAGTAGTTAAATGAATGAAATTGTATGGTGAATATGATGGGTCTGCCGAATTCAAATGCAACATATAACCAGGTGTGGTGGTTTGGCCTCAGCCGGCAGCAAAGAGCCAGGCGGCCGCTCGCTCAACCCCCACAGCCGTGGGGATGAATCGGAAGAAAAAGGCAAAATTTGTGGGTTGAGATGGGACAGTTTAACATAACAGCAAAGGGAAAAGAAAATAATAACAATAACACTGATAAAGGGATATACAGATGCGAGTACAGTATCGCCGCACACCGACCAGACCCAGACCACCGCAGCCCACCCCTGAGCGGCGACTGCCCCCCCTCCCCCTCCCCGGCTACCGCCTCTTATAGCCCGGGCATGGGTCACGTGGGATGGAATACCTGCCGCATCCCTGGGGAAATTAGCCCATCCCTGCCGGAACCAGGACACCAGCTAATATTTATGGAGTTCCAGTTCAGTGCCTTTTGCTGAGCTATTAGCTAGTAAAAATTGTCAGTATGCAAGATTTTGGAATTCTTGGTGTGTTTTTTTTTTTGTAGAACAGACACTTGTATTTCATGTGCTTTTTAAAAGTTGATTTTTGTGTTAACTCTTTTTCTAGAAAATTGAGCTCTTGACATCCTTTATCCAAGAACCTGGAGCAGCAGAGAGACAGTTTTTTACAATGAGGAGAAATTATCTGCTAGGTAAGTTACGTGCCAACGTGTCTCAATGATCTGTTATCTTTTCAGTTGGGGAAAACAGCTGTGAGTTGTAATCCTCAGCTCTGTACGTAAGTTGAATCAGTTGCTGTGGCGGTAGGTGATTTAGCTACGCTAAACATTGAGCCAGGCCTTGGGTGAGCTAAAAAGAAAGGTTTGTGGCCTGTACGTGTAAGGTCCGTGCTGAGCTGTGATGCAACTCTACTCAAATATTCAATGAAATATGTAATCATACTTTTCTGTATGTTTCAAAAAATGTGAGGATAGAGTTAAATTCTGTGAGTGTTCTAGGACTGAGGTAACTGGTAAATTGTGAGCATCTATGTACTTAGGCAGATAAAATATATATAGGTATACTCAATATGTATATTTATCTCTTGATTGTCATTTTATAGTGTGGTGCCTTGTCAAGCTGCCTGGTATTTCAGGAAAATTTGAAGCGACAGCTCATTATAGTAAATTAGATGTGACTAATTTCCTTTGTGAGTAAATTTTACAGGAAAAATGTGTAGAAAGTAGTAAAGATAACCTTCTGCTGTGCATTTCACGGCAACCCAAGTACTGAATTATTTACCACTGCTTTGTATTGCCCGTTTGCTGTTTGATGGATCATTTTACACTATAATATTGTTACTGCATAGGAAAAAAATGTGTGTTCAGCAGTCTCGGTGACCTCTGGAAAGGATAATTTGTTTGAGAGTTTAAAATACGGTTGACATTTTACCAGAATCTCCTTGACTATTTTTGTTTGCAAAGCCTACAGAATATTATATTTTGTAGTTTGAGGCTATATGGTGTTTAAGTGGTGGGGGAAAAAAGTTATCATTGGAAGTGGTTTTTGTCTTGGTTTGCTTCTAGTTATGCCTATTGACAATGTGGAAATTCCCAAAATAGTCTGAGACACATAAGTAAAATATAACTTCTTTTGAACTTTGAGTTTTTGAAACATCCTTTTTTCAGGTGGTTGTTTGGTTTTTTTTTTTTGGAAAAAGACAGCATTAGAGGTTTGTTCAGCAACGAAGTTCTGTTTTTTCTTTATGCCTTGCTTGGCATTGAGAATGCATAAAGTGTTTGAATAAGATGTTAGCATTTCTATTTGTGAATATAATTAACATGAGTCTGTTAGGTGTAGGTTACTGCTATTGCTGCACTTAATTCTAGATCACAAAAGTCGTATTTGGGGCCAGTTGATCATTATTTTCAGGTATATACGTGATAGAGTACTAGTAAACCTCACTTCATGCAAAACAGGATGAAGAAAAAATAGTAGTTCAGTGAGAACCACTCCGATTTTTCTGAAGTATATTTAACTTTAATTTGTATATTACATCAATACCGTTGTCTCATTTCCAAAACCATTAAGTATTACTAAAGCCACCTAACTAAAACTAGTGTAATTTTTTTTTTAATTTTAAGTTTTCATTTGAAAGTTTAGTTTTAATAAGTCAAGTATAAATATAATATGATTGCTGACTCTCTAGTAAATTTTTTTTCTTTTTCTGTTTAGGTATTTAAACTTCTGATTCAGTCGCCACATGTTAATGGGGAAGAAAACCTGATTGATTAACACAGTTCTGGTGGTTTGTTTGGTTTGGTTTTTTATTCCACGGTGTTTGAAGAGGGATTTGAGGAAAATTTCAAGGAATGGAGTTAGCTCACAGTTTACTACTTAATGAAGAAGTATATAACCAGCTTGGTGAATTTCAAAAAGCAGAGTTCATTTTTGAATGGTTACGGTTTTTGGAAAAACTTTTACCAGTGACTAGCAGAGTAAGTATAATAAGACTTGAGAAGAAAAGCACATTATAGAGCTATTTCTCTCTATATTCTTTGTTGTTTTGTTTCAAAACAAAGAGCAGTATTCAATTTTGTTTGCTTCATGTCTTTTATGTACACGCAAAGAAAGTATGTTCAGTGTTAGCAGTAACTTTCTAAATGTTACAAGTTTTTGGTCACAGCTTTTCAAGTGACAGAGCCACTTGTCCAATGAAAGGAATTTGAGAAATAAGCATTAAGTGATTTATTTTTTTAACTCAGATGATTACTGTGAGATTTTGCAACCCCATGATGAAGAATGGCAGTCATGCTTCCACCTAGCATGGCACAATTATTTGGTAGTTCTCTAGCAAGCAAGAATGTAACATCTTTCTCTTTGTTTTTTATTTTCCTAATCAAATGATAAAATATCTGTTTGCAGCCAACTGTCCAATTGTTTGGTTCACTGTTTAGTGTATGTTAAGTAGCATATGCGGATATTTAACAGTAAACCAACCTAGATAATGATGTTTAAGAGATATTTTATTTGTGTTAAGATATGTAAATGAAATACAGTGCCAGGTTCTTAAAAAAATAAAATTAAGAACATTTTTAAAAAAGTTAAATAAGACTAAAATAGATGATTATTTTAAGGTAAGTTCTTTCCTTTCTAATGCTCGACTTCCTGAAACTCTGCTAAAGTTGTTCTTTACTGAAATTACTATATTTCTATGAATTGTTTTATTTTACAACAGGCATAAAAGAAGCAAGAAATGACAATTTTGTTTTAGCAAGATGGAACTATTCAAGTGCCATAGGGAAAATACTCCTGAAATGCTACTAGAAAGATTTATGCTCTGTAAAATATGATTTTTTTTTTCAGTAAGAATAAAATATTCCTTATTTGAGATTTTTTTTCTTTAAGTAGGAAGGTGCAATAAAGTGTTCATTTTTAATTAAGTATGTCAGAGTGTCAGAATGGTAATAATGGAAAGTAAAGAGTATTAGCATTAATTATCTTTAACTAACTTTGAAATTTAACTGATTACTGTTTTTATTTCCAGGCTGATGTAAGGGAAAACCAGAAGAAACTGGTTGAACAATTGACTTCTTTATTAAACAATTCACCAGGACCTCCTACCAGAAGGCTTGTTGCCAAGAATTTAGCTGTACTTTATAGCACTGGAGACACTTTTTCTGTTTACCAAACAATTGACAAATGCAATGAACTCATTCGGAGTAAAGATGATTCACCAAGTTATCTGCCTACAAAACTGTAAGTATTTTTTTAACCCGAAATTTCAAATCTAGTAATAACAGGAGAGACAGATTTACTTGGTGAGAAGTTAATGTAGGAGAGGGTACGCTCCCTCATTTCTGCCCGTTGCCCAGTAGAAGCTTTGTACCATATGACACACAGAATTTGGGAGCCTCCCTGATTAGTATCATTATTGTGGGTGTATCCAGCTGTCAAAAGTAATTTTTTCATTGGTATCACTTCTCTAAAATTTTTAGACTTGAGTATTACAAAGAGAAACTGAATTCATCCGAAACCTGAAAGCCAATTCAAATTCCTCGCTTCCTTCTAGGTATTATAACAATTTTATATTAATCATTTAATATATGCTGCCTTCAGGGCAGAATTACGAGTATTTAAGTACTTGTGTAGCATTTTATGTATTCCTTTCTGTGTATTCACTTGAAAGTTTTGGGTAAGAAGTTCAGCTGCACGTTGTGGGGGGAAAAGCGTCAAGTCAGTACTTTACAACATAAATTGCCCTTGAAAGTTTAATGAACTTAAAATATATTTTTCTTCCTTATCTAGAAGTTTCTTTTTACGATTCCTATAAACGTAACATAAAATGAATCACATTAAAACACTTTAAAATCACATTACTTTTGAAACATTTAATGCAGAGGCAGTCTGGTGGCTGATGGGACTCAGTGTAGGTTGCATGTGTTACAACAAAATTTGAACTATCTAGCTAGCTAGTATTGACTGAATCCACTGGAAAGAAATGCCTTGAGTGATTTGAAAGCTAAGCTGAATTAATTCATATAGGAGCGTAGGAGTGCTAAACTTGTTGCTCTAATTCAGAATGATAATGACCGTAGTATGCTTTAAGGTAATAGGGTAAACTGAGGCTGGTTTATGCTTTGTGTTTTTGTTCAGTGAGGGGTCAAAACCAGCTTGCAATATAAATACCGCCGTATTGAAGAAACCATGCTTTACACCAAGTCAAACAAACACTGCTTGTTGCAAAAAAGGTGAAGAAAGATTTTCAAAAGTAACTTATTTAACATTAGTAAAAGAAAAAAAAAAATATTTACCTGACATCATGCATCTGAGCTCACTACCACAGGACATATAATAAAACAAAGAACGTGGTAGTATTAGTTACTGTATGTGTGCATCAGGAACCAAAAGGGTAGAGGGGAGTTGGTGATCTCCAGCCAGACAATTGAAAGAGAATACCAGCAATGGGTAAGAGCTGTGTGGGGCAGGTGTCTGAAAAACAAGGAGAAGGTAATAAACTGCTGAGCAGAGCAGTAAAACAGAGAAGTATAACTCCAGGTGCAAAACACAGTTATCGAGTAAATTTCTTAATCCAACTGGGAAACTGGATATAATTAGTCAGAAACATTTGAAATGTTTGTAACTAAATGCCTAAAGCCTAGCCAACAGAACAGAGAAGTGTGAACTTTTATTGCAGGATACCAAACCAAATCTTAAGGTGTGGAAATATTATGAATAACCTTTGTTCCTGAAACAATGCTTTTTTTAGTGAAGAAAATGAAATATAAAGGTAGAGATAATAAAACATCATTGCGCATTAATGATACAGTATACAAAGCAGAACAGAATCTGTCTTCCTCCTTTGTTTCACAGGCTAATCCTGTTTCTGACAACCCAAGCGAGTTTCCTGAAAACAGTTTTTTGCAACGAGTCAGTTGTATTTTCCAATATAATAACATTTTTTGTTTCCCTCTTGTTCCAATTGACCTCTTGTGCAGTCTTCTGAGTTAAGAATAAGGTTGCTATAAAGGTTCTTAGTCCTGCAAATTAAATTACTGCTATAACACTGGCTCCTCACCAGTGAGACGCATGAACATTATAGGTGAGTTGTAGTATGGGACAGAGCTCTGCGGGTCTCCCTTGCTCAGGCTGTAAGATGCCACGCTGGAGGGAGCAGGATGATGTTGGCATAGCAAGGGGGGATTATGGAGTCCTTTGGCAGTAAGGCAGAAATGGCAAAGACAGGCAGAAATGGCAGAAATCCAGACTCAGAAGGCAGAGGAGCAGCTGGGGGAGAAAGAGAGGTGGCCGTGTTCAGAATCCTGCTGTGTATATAAGCAGTAGCGAGGAGAGGAAATAAGAGTAGTAGTGGAGAAAAAGGTAGCGGTAAAATACAGTTTACTTTGAAAAAAGGTTTGGAAAAGGGATTTCTTATAGTACTGACACTAAGACAACAGGCTACAGAAAAATAATTGGAACTACAGAACTTGAGTAAAATCTTTCATCTTGGGCTGCAAGTATATGGAATACTTGGTGTTCAGTGAAGAAAAACTGCTTTTTTTTCTTGTAGTGTTTTTTTTTTTTAAATCTTGATTAAAGTGTTGTGTTTGTTTGCCGTCTGTCCTTATTTAGCATACATGCCCACGTTGTCTGGTAGCAACGCTTCACCATCATTGTTCACAATATTTTGATTCACCTGGAAACTCCTTTAAATAAAGTTTCCAGTGCATTGTTTTCTTGTCTCATAAATTATCATTTTTCTTCTTTCATATAGGTGGAAGATGGAAATTTTTTAGGCAATCATTTTAAAAAGAACCTTAGTTAGGTGCTCATCTCCTACTAAAATTGAGTATGATGTGAATGCTCTATCAGATCAGATAAACAGGTCGTGTAGTACGAATATGGCTTATTACTTTACTTAAAATTACAAAGTTTTCAAAATATCCACTAGGGCTGCTTTAAAACCATAAGCATTTTGAAAGCATTTGGCTGGTCAACAAGCTTTTATAGCTGAACTCAGTGCTATTTTAGCACATGTTTAAGTATCTTAGTTCTGCATTTTTGTTGGTACCTCTCCAAGTACAACTGTTAAGGCAAAACTTGAGAGAAGACAACTTAAATATATAGAGAGTCATATATCAAAATGGAGGCGTGCTGCCAGGGAGGGAAAAATACAGGCAGAGAGGCTTTTCCCTGCAAAACTTATATAAATTTACAGGCTCCCTTGGAAACTTCTGGCTGTTGCTTGTGATTTGACAGGTAAAGCGACTCAATACAGTTTGGACTTAGTGAAGAACCATTTGTGAAGAAAAAGAAAAAGACAGCTAGAGTTACGATACATTCCTAGAAGGCAGTCAGAAGAGCTTCCTAAGTACTATGCTTTGAACTTTTCTAGAAACTTAAATATTAACGTGCAGAAGTAGCTGGATTCTCGTCTTCAGTTGAGTAGATGTTACTCATCAACAAATATTGCCACTTTGCTGCTTGAAATCACTGTTCAACACAGATTGACTCTTTCATACAATGCTTAAGCACATGACAGAACAGCCAACCATGTAAGAGTGTTTGCAGGTTATACCATGACGTAATAAGGGAGTTCTGGTTTAAGAACTGGTTCTGGTTTAAGTTCTAGTCTAAGTTCTTTTTGTCTATGTTTGTTAAATATTCCTTCTTTGGGATTATGACGTAAAATATATATTATTTTGTCTTGAAGCTAACTAAAGACAGTATCTGTGACTGTAAGAGGATCAATTTAGTAGTAATGTGGTGCAATTGTAATTTTATGCCCAGCCACACCATGAACAAAATTAAAATCCAAACTGTTGGTGTGTACTCAGTTGGATAAAAGCAATAATGAAAAATGTTGCTTTAACAAAACCAGGATTTTGGTATGATAAGGGATAAAGAATATCAGTCTTGTTTTTTTTACTGCGCTTTGCCATTTAGGGAATTACTGTTAATATTAAATGCATTTTTCTAATTAAGAATGTGTTCAGTACGAGATTTTTAAAATTCTTTCTGTGAAACTTGAACTCAGTTGGGGAATAAGTAAAATGTTGTGTTCTTGAAGTGGATGCTGAGCAGTGTCACTACATATTTAAGTAGGTCTGGCCAAAGAGCTGAAAGCTGATTAAAGATAGAATTTTTTTTTTCCTTGTGTTCATCAAATAAATTGGTTTAGTTACAGATCTGTCAATACAAAAGCAAAGTGTTTTCCTTAATCAGTTATTCAAAGGAAAACACTCTTTTAATTAAGTAACGCTGTCTTTATTTTTTTTTTCCTCAACATTATATGCTTTTATTTCCTTCAAGGTGTTTCCTTAATATGTATTGTTATATATAAATGCCAGAATTTTAATTATTAGACCATTTGCAGTCTACTGTTGACCATCGAGTTATAAATAAACCTCTCCCTGACTACTACTAGCAGCATCTGCTGTAGCACAGTGCCATAAACCGCGTGATGCAGGGCATGCTTAGTTAGAAATTAATGTTAAGGTTTAATGGTGGATATGAAAATTGTATTTCTATTGTAAAATTTATTGGAAGATTGTATTACCTGAATTCTTGGATCATCCAATTTATTTTTGCCAACCCTTCTATCTGCATTTCTCCTAGAGCGTGAGTATGTGCCACACACAGACCATTTTTTTAATTTTGTTTTTTTCCTTTTGATAATCCACTTACATTTTTGGGATGTTGTATTTAGTTATTTTGTTGTTTGCCCATTGATTACGTTAGTCGTCTTAATCCCGTTCATCTATTACTGCATCCATTTTCACGCGTCTTTGGATTTGCTTTTGTTTTAGTGCTGCGGTGGTATGCTTGGGCTATTTATACAAAAAATTGGGAAGAATTTTGGGAAACAGTTTTACTGACACCGTTGGGAATGTGCTTAAAGCAATGAAGAATGCAGAGGTATTGGAACAGCATGTTTAAAAAATGATTGGAAAAATAATAGGATGTTTACTGTTGGTAGACGGACCAATGAATAGGAGAAAGTGCATGATACCAAAATATGAAAAAACTGTGGAAAATCATAGGATAAAAATCAATGTCTAAATTCCAAAGAATTACCAAAGGGATAATAGATTATGACTATAAAAGGGTGGATCATAGCTATTCTCAAACTGATTTCGTGGAAGAACTTGATAAACTAGAAAATCTAATTGCCTTATTAATGAGAATGTTTTTGCTCCAGCCTGTACTTCATGTTTTGAGTTTTAAACTGCTAGCGAGTATTTTCCAGCAGAACAAAGAATTACTATTTTCACTTGCTTGTGGTGTTACAGAGCAAGTTATTAGCTTTGACTCACTTCCACATAAAAAGATCTCTAAAAGTTTAAAAGACCAAAACCATTGTTTACCAATTTCAGTAGTTGGCATTTTGTATTTCCAAGGAGCCCAGGGTTACAAAGCTTTAACATTTTTCTTTTTAATTTTTCAGTCTCAAGGTCGTTATGAAATCATGCTTAGTTTGCAAAATATATTAAATGGTTTAGGAGCTGCTGCTATCCCCTGTCATAGAGATATTTACAAAGCTGCCCGATCATGTTTGACAGATCGATCCATGGCAGTCCGCTGTGCTGCTGCAAAGGTAAAGTACTATAATAGCTGTTTTTATAAAGTAAGCTCCCTAAATAAAATTTTGTTTTGGCGGATGATGAACACAGCGGTAAATACATTGTTTGCTTATCTTTATTTCTTTGATATTGCTTCAACAGCAAAAATTCAAGTAATTTTATTATGAAGCAACATGCCTATTTTGTTAGGGGGAACTCTGTTTATTACGTAGCAAACTAAAGTTTGTACTGAGTGCTTTTTCACATCAAAACATTTTTATTTCCTTTTTTGTCTAGTGTCTTCTCGAACTTCAGAATGAAGCAGTATTTATGTGGAGTACAGACCTGGATAGTGTTGTGACTTTGTGTTTTAAATCCTTTGAAGGTTCCAATTACGATGTGCGATTAGCGGTTTCAAAACTTTTAGGCACAGTATTGGCTAGAGCTCTAACATCTAAACCGAAAACAGGTAAAGTATATACTTTGTTTGCAGATTCCTCATCTGTAAAAAATCTGTCAGATGATCAGGAACTCTCAAGCTCTATTGAAGCCCAAAGTAAAATCACAGTGTGGCTGTTCACATCTCTGGTTTGGTCTTTTTTGTAACATTTTTCTTGTGAAGTGCTGTGGATTATGTTGTGTTAACCTATATAAATATATATATATATATATCTCGAATGATAAAAAAATAAAAATATTTGGTAAAACTGTTTTTCTCTGTTACAGGATTGTTATTGTATGGAGAGAAATTAGTAGTCTCAAGAATTTAAAGGCAAGATCAATTTCAGCAGTGTAGAAAGAACTAAGATTTGCGGGAGTGTTTCTTTGTCAAAAGAGTTAGGGATATCTTTTCAAGCTGTTTTTCCACAATCATCAATACCACATCTGGATTGTCTAGCAGTACAAATGTGGTCAGAAGCAGAAATGAGCATGCAGTTTTGTTCGCTCTACAGACCATGTAACAGTTTTTGCTGACAGACAGTACTTGATCTAACTGAAGCATCCTGGCACGAAGGTAACATCTCCAAACTTTGCTGTCATTCAGACTGGATGTTTTCAGTACAATCTTAGGAGTCCAAAGCTAAAAATCTGACTGTAATCTAAGCAAAATATAACAGGGTGCAGAGTCTGATTCAGACTGTTTGCTCTGCTTTTAATGACATAGAGAAGACCTTTGGTGCAATAAGCAGCAAATGACAAAATTGCATGCCTTTAAGCCCAGCTTATGGCCCTTCAGAATTCTTGAGGCTGTGTATTTGCATTGGAGACTCTGAAGTCTTGATTTATAAAATACTTTTCTAAGAATCTTTTGGAGAGAATTATTGCGTTACAGAAAACAATCAGCACTCTTCCCAATAAAGTAAAAAAAAAAAAAAATACTCTGACCTCTTTATAGACTCAGTAGTTTTCTATAATCTTTGTAAGCAGTGTGGTTGTATTTCTAAAGTGCTGAGATAAGGTTATGTAAGAAGCTCATAAACTGGTTGATTATTTTAGTTATTTTTACTTATAAGAAGTTAGAGCTAGAAGTTAGAGAAGTGAGACAGAAGCCAGTTGGGAGCTAGAAGGGGCTGGGGGAGAGGTGGAGGGAGCAGTACATGAAGTGCAGTGTCCTGAAGTTTCTGCATTGTATCTGATAACCTGCTGATATTGGGTTGGGGTTTGGGGGGTTTTTTTGGACATGACTGTCTCGAGTCCTTTCCTTCCTCTTCCCATTTCAATACTTGGAAGAGAATGAAAAATTCAGTGAAAATTTTTAGGTCGCTTAGCTTGCACAGTGTGCAGTCATCATGCAAAGTTTGCACACACATCCCAGCATGTATTTTATATGAACTTTCTACCAAGAAATAAAACTACAGAATAGGAATCAGGGATAAATAATTTTCATAGAAGATGGCAAACATATTCTATTATTGTCATTCTTTTGGAGAGCTGACTTATAAAATGTCTGAGTTTCTGTTGTGAAATTATGCTCAAAGAGCATTTGGATTTGATTGTGCTACTGATTTTGTGCAGATGTTTTTTTCTAACACAATTAGAGTTGAAACTTTTCTTCTATAGTGTAACAAGTTTTACGGAGCTATTTCTCTAAAGATTTACATCTATTCTTAGCATCCACCAGGCATAACTTCCGCAGAATCTCTTTGGAAGAAGTGTTGGAGCTATTGGGGACTGGATTTCTGCGTGGAAGTTGTGGATTTCTACGAGCCAGTGGTGATATGTTGAAAGGGACAAGTTCAGTCAGCAGAGACGTTAGAGTTGGAGTCACCCAGGTATGAATTTTTTTATTTATGATTTTCTGAGATTGCTAAACAGTCCTATAATAACTATTTTGTGCTCCATATGTCTCTTATATCATCCTTTTTTGTATCTGATCAAATGTATGTAATTTAAAATAAGGATTTACATCTTGAGTTATGCTAGAAAGAAAAGAAAAAAGATTTCTGATGTTGCTTATTTTTTACCTGATAGTTTAAAATTTCCAAAATTAAATATGTATTACTTTTAAAAGTTTCACATGATATGAGTTTGAAGTGAGTGACCTAAATAAGTACTTTCCTTAAATTTCTAATTCAAAACTTAATACCTTATGTCCGAAAATGAAAGAAGTTACAAGAATTCTTTGAACTTGGAATAGTTTCATTCTATATAGGGACATTCCCAGTCCTGTTCTGAAAGAATGGTTCTGCTTTGAGTAAGTGCATGAAAAATAAGGAAAACAGAACTTAATGGAAAAAAAACCGAATACCTGTTTTGCCGTATTCCAGGATGCTCAGTTAGAGAATAGAATCTTGTTAACTGAGCAGGATTGAAGTCAGACCATATAATGCACGCTGGTAAAAACAGTATAAATTTTTCAGATAATATCAGATTGGCTTCTTCCTGTAAATATTATCTTGAACAGTATTTACATGCTAATACCTAGATATTCAAATGTTAAGTCTGTGAATCAAGACTAAAGGTCATGATGAACATTTACATATCAAACAGCTGTGATTATTTTAGTATGTTACAGTCCCCGCAGCTATTTGATATTTCCCCTTTGCTAGTAAGGGAGTTCTTCAGTGCATTTCAACTTCTGCAGTGCAAAAAATTTGTAAATTAGCTTGAATTATGATAGAAGCTGCCAGACGTTGCACAGAAACAGCTAGAAGGTGCTCACAAATTGTCTTCTATGCTCAGATCATGCTGGGTGGAAGCATTAACTTCTGGCAGAGAGACAGAAAAACTGGGAAACAATAATACCTTGACAGCTATTTGCCTAGAAAATGCATGCCAAACTCCTATGGTGGTTTTATTAGTTTTCCAGGAATAGATATTTCAGTTCAGTGTTTTGACTATTTGTACTGTTTTTTGGAGGCTGTCTCCTTTTTCATGCATTCCTATGTTAACACAATAATACCTGTGCTAGATGGTACACTAACTGTACCAGAACAGTTTAAATGCAGCAATGTTTCTAGATGAAAAACTTGAGAAACTGTGTGTACATCAGTGCCTGTGAGCAGAAAACAGTTGCAGTTATAAAATGTATCCATTATTATGCAAATTGCAGCTTATTATAAATAAAAAATAAGAACAACACTGAAGATGACTTCTTACATATGGAAGAATAATATATATTTGTTCAAGACACAGCCAGGTTCAAGATGTAGTTCAAAATATAGCCGTGGCACGAGTTTGTTTATCCTGTTAAATTCTCAGGTTTTAAATCTGTAAAACAACAGGGGTAATGTACTGGTACATTATGAAGCCTAAGTAGTATTTTTCAAGAGCCACTAGATGCCAACAGGATCTAACAGTACAATTTCTCTGTCTACAGTACTTCACTTTCTTTTCCATGAATAATTCTGTTGTTAATATTAGACAGGAGACAAAGTATATATAAGGCAAATATAGAAGTTCGTTAATATGGGTAGTAGTTGTGAACTTTCTTATATGGACTGATGTGTGTTCATGTGTATATTATTATTTATTTATTTTTCATTTCCTTGTCTTGATGGTAGCATTCATTAAAAAAAATCCAACACATGCCCATGGTCAGCATTTGTAAGGGAGCGTATTGTGCGGCAAAATAAATGGTCTTGTGGTGATTAGATTTGTAAAGTGACTCTGCATTCTTTGTTGTGACAAATATAGTCTTCTTATGGTACCTCCATTGCAAGACAAACAATTAAAATTCATTGAGATGAAGAACAGTGCTTGGGGGCTGCAAATATTCCCTAATTCAAAGCCCATAATAACAAAATTCTCTCAGGGTTATGGGTTATAGTTTTGTAACATAGTAGTTCTTAGAATGCAATCATACATTAAATTTGGGTTCCGTGTGCAGAATGTTAAATAGCTGGAAGCTGTTGTTCAGTGAGACCAAACACAATGTTTTACATAACAAGTGCCTGAGCAGGGTAAACTGCCATTTCTCACACTCTGAAGTGAAATAACATGGGCAAGCAGCTTGAATTAACTTACAGACAAAGCAAGCTGCAATATTGCTGGTGCAGTTTTGATAATAAGTTAAATTATTTAAATAGATTTTAAAAAACCTGCAACTACCTGAAAATGAGAACATACGTGATTTATGGGTGCATAATGTATAAGTAATCTCAGTTTAGTGGTGTTCTAGTTGTGGCAATGTGCAGAAATTAAAATAAAAAAAAAAATGTATGTGGAATAGCTGGAAGTGGTTTTCCAGATGATTTTGCTCTAAAATATGGCTTCTTTTCAAATCTCTTCCAGGCATATGTGGTATTTGTCTCTACATTAGGAGCACAATGGCTTGAAAGGAACTTCTCTGCCTTCCTTTCCCATATTCTAGATCTCGTGTCTCAGTCTCACCCTAAGGCTATTCAGAGTCAGATGGATGCTATCGGCTGTCGCCGCTGTGTTTCGTTTATCCTTCGAGCTACAGTAGGAGGCCTTCTTGGGGAAAAAGCTCAAATTGCAGCTGCCAAGGAGATTTGTCAGGCCATCTGGAAACTGAAGAAAGTTGTGGGTATGGGTCTAACAAGATTATCCATTTGGGCCTCTGTTCTTCCTTTTTTAAGTGATTGTCCAACTTCCTAATCCAGAGACTGCAGAAATGGAATATATAGTGCTGATTTATTACCATAATAATGTAGAGGGCTTTTGATGGACTGCTTTGTTTTTAACTTGAGTTGGCTGTTTGTTTGTGTGTGTCTCTGTTTCTGCATGTGTGTACCCACACAAGTGTAAACATCATTTTTAACACTTCTTCCCTGGTGAATATAATTCTAACCAATTACAAATATAATAAAATAATAAATATATGCAGTAATAAAGTATAGACAGTATTGTAAAGTAAGTGAAATTGGCAGTTAATATATGTCTAGCCAGATGCTGCATTCCTGTTCAGAGCAGCTGACACTACTGATGGTTCAAAAAAGATGCATTTGTTCCTAATTGACAAAATGAGCATTTCTGGTGGAGAAAACAGATCTCTTGCCTGATAAGGTCTTATACACAACTTTGAAAAGAAGCTGCTGATCTCACACCACGGTCCTTGAAGGGGAAAAGAAAGAGAATGCTGGGCTTCACCAGCCCAGTTGTCCCCTGGTGTACTGCTGCATATTGTATCCTTGTTAAATATCTAAATGTTAAATGTCTAAACTGACATAATCATTTGCGTCTCAAAAGATGAGCATTCAAAAAACTCCAGATTTTTCCCTCCTTCTTTATTCCCTGCCCCACCTTCTCACTCCCTTGTTCTTGCACTAATTCACCTTTCTTTTTTCATACTATGTGATAAAATCTGGCAAGTTATATCAAAGCATGACCTTAAGTCACTTTTGGTGAGACTGAGAATAGCATGCTTCTTACTAGCCACTGTTCCCCATTGCTTAAAGATAAGCAATTTGGTAGTTTCCATTTTATCTACCCTCCTGCCTTCACAGACATTACTACAGTATCCATTTGAGTAATAGAAATGTACTTGCCTCAGTGAAGGTAAGCCTTTATGAAAACAGTTTGGTCAATAATAAAAATGGTAATGATAGAAGCTCATTTGGTAATATAAACAACTTAGCATAGCAAAATCCTTTTTCTGATCGGTTTGTTTCATTTTGGTAATGATTTAATGGGGGTCTTCCTATGTTGCGTTATCAGATGCTGCAATGAGTGACAGTAACTTGGAAACAAGAATTAGTACAACAGATGTAACAGCAAGTCAGCACGTGCTTGTGTGTGCACTTCAGGAACTCGGAAGTCTCATCCATGGCTTAGGAACTACAGCAGCACCTTTACTGCAAGACTCCAGTACAGGTACAAGTCTTGAATTATTTTGTAAATCAGAGTACAAAATATATTCCTTTGTTCAATGTGATCTTCTCTAATTTCTTATGGCTAGACTGTCAATTCGTTTAAATCTGTTGGGATCCTTTGTCTGGCATTGACTATAGCAACCTTTCTTCTGGAGTGCGGTCTCCTCACCTGGACCTCCTTAGTTCTTCTGCCCTTTTCTGTTCTCTTCCATGAAACTGAAGAAAAAAAAAAAAAAAAAGGAATAGATGAAGTTGGCTACCTTACATGCTGTAGGAAATCTTCATTCATTGCCCAAAGAGTTCTGTATCTTCTCCAGCCTGTACTAGTATGTTAATTTAAAAAAAAAAAAATAAAAACACAGTATCAAATTTGACTCCATTAAGGGTTGTATTTAAAATCCAACACTTTGTAATGTTTATAGTAAATTAGTTTGATTGAGTTGGGTATCTTCGTGTACCTTTATTGTTTTCATTTAGCTGCAGTGAGAATTTTTTTTTTTCTGGATGTGTTGGACATCTGTTTCCCCTGCATGGATTTCTGTTTCCTTGAGAATACTTACAGAGATTTTCTGTGCGTGTTGGTGAATAACTGCACAATATGTTAGGTTTTCTCCATACGGTTACTTTTCATTCAGTGTGACTTTTTTTGAAAAGTATTGAAATTTGATAAGAAATAGTTCACAATAAAAATGAATAGTACTTTTTAAGGAGAAGTAGAGAAACTGGACAGTGGTAAGTTCGTCAGCCCTCTGTATACATTTTTGCTTGTTTGACAATCTGCTTGCCTATTTCTTAAGTGTGTTTATGCATTTTATTTTTCAGGAGTTCTGGAAGCAGTAATTTCTGTCATTCTTCATCCCAGCATTTCAGTTAGACTAACAGCAGCGTGGTGTTTACGCTGTATTGCAGTAGCATTGCCCTCCTATGTGTCCCTACTGTTGGATCGTTGCATTGAACGTCTTAGTACATTGAAATCCTCCCCAGAAGCCATAACTGGCTACAGTTTTGCTGTTGCTGCTTTGCTGGGTGCAGTAAAACACTGTCCTTTGGGAATCCCACATGGAAAAGGGAAGGTATGGTCTGAATACCCTACTTATAGGCATTTCTTTGATGTTTTTGGAGTAGTATTTGCATGTATTCTTTATGACATGGTCACCATAACTCAGTATATGATGAGATATTTTCTTTGCTCAAGAAAGGGATCTTGAAGCATACCATAACTCGAATAAAAAAGTGTTTTTCTCACATGTGTCAGGTTTGTGAATTTCTCAGGAAATGTCACCAACAACTTTATTAACTACTCACACTGCTACCTTTTTTAATGGAGGAGTTTGTTAGGGGAGAAGTTTAGTTGTTGTTTTGGGACAGATGTCAATTCTGTGGAGCTGTAAGGACTTAAATTGAACAGCCTAAGAAAAGGTTTACCTAGAGAAAACACTTCTTTAGTAGAATTACGTTTTTCAGAAGTTCAAATTAAATTCTTTACAGCAAGATCAAGCATTCTGCATTTCTGGCCCAATTTGACATTGTCTTAAATTAGAAAGCTGACATTTCAGTTGTGTTAATGGTGAGAAAAGGCTAGTCTGGAGTACACACCGCTGAAATGTATCAGACTTTGCCAGAGGAAAAAATCTTTCTTTTATAAAAAAATAATTAGAAGTATACATACTGATCTATTGCATGCCGTGGTGTTTAGAAATAAGTTTCTTGGAAGGAAGCTCATTCAACCACAGATTAAGCCTAATTAATATTTCCCAGATCCATCAATGACTCTCCAATGTACAGTTTACAGCTTATACCAATAACAGCAATTATGTATTATCTTGAAAATCTTTGATCAAGTCCAACAGATAAATGCTTTAATTTTGTTTTACGGAATTTAACAGAAACCAATTTCTTGCATTAAAATAGTCTAACGTGCTTGCACCAATCTCTCCACTAGTGCAGATACAATATATTGTGCTCTGAAGTTTTAGGAATATGCGGATGTAGAAATACAGACCATAGAAACAGAAAAACAGAAGAAGCTGTTTTCATCTCAATGAGAACTTTATCCATGGAGTTACAGTCGGAAAACCATGCAACACAAATATCAGCAGTACATGCTAATTCTCTGCATAATGTAGAAACACATTCGCAGTTCTGAAAATACCTGCCTCAGAGTCAGTGGACATTAGAGAAGAAGTGCCACACTTTGACACAAGGATTGTGGGGTGTTTTTTTCCTTGCTACTACACGACTGTAAGATGAAAGGAATGCTTTAATACATGAGGAAAAACGTTCCTTGCAGTGATTCCAGCCCACCCTTTTAGCATTGTTGTGTACTAACAGTTCCACGCCACTCCTCAACAGACATTGCTAGCTACAATTCTTAACATTCAAAGTCTCAACTGCTGATGAAGCAATTTACAAATATAAAAAAAAAAAAAAGCCTGATTTTCTTAGCTTTTAAAAACTCTTCCTCTTGATTACTGAAAGACCATGGGGAGAGAACAAAATGAGTATCATTTGCCCAGTTACATATGTAAGAAGTGCCATTCAAATACTATACACCTAAGTTGAGCTAAAGTTTTTATTTAACAGAGAAACATAATTCTTAACAAAGATTTCTTTTAGAGGAATAGAATAGGATGAAATAGGGCGAGGAGGAGGTATGGGAGGGCACAGAAAAGTGTGGGAGAAACACTGTATTCTGTACTAAGCTGGCAGGGGGGAGAACAGAGGAGTTGACAAAAGCCCTTTTCCATTCTTTCCTAGGAACACTGCCAGATTCCAGACTGGCTCCTCTTCTGAGGAGCTGAAAGAGACCAGTGTTAAACAGAGCAGTTTTGAAAAGAAAATATCAAACGTAGGCAGTAGTGACCTGGACAGAAGCTGTTTTATAATGCATTTTCCTTTGAGAGAGTGGTTAGAGTTGCAGATGAAACCTGTTCAAGAGAACAAAATTATTAGTAGGTTTGTATATATTTGGTGTTCTGTACTGGTGCATATGCTTCAGTTCAGAAAATCCTTCAAAAATAAGACATTTCTCTTAATACTTAAGGGAGAAAAATTGTCAGAAATCATTAAATGAAATCCTTTCTAGGATGCTTGTTTGTCAGGTAATTTAAGTATACTAAGCTGTTAGTAATTTTTAATAGTATAATTTAACAAGGGTGCAATTTTAATTTTAGAATCAAATATTTTAAATCTATCAAGAATCTGTCAATATAAATGTCTTCATTTGCAACCATCTGATAGCATTATGGAATTGGGGAAACTAATATTTTCAGACTGTTAATATTTCATTAAGTTTTGGAAGTGCACAAACTTCAAACTTTCATGAAGCAAACTTTCATGTGCAAGCTTTCATGAGGTTTTATAATTTTTCAAATAAATTATAGAAAGATGCTGTCTATGTTGTCCAAATGAATTATAGCGTGCAAAAAAAATTATAGAAGGAAATTGGCTTTACTGAGGCTTTTAATGGTATTATTGATAATGACGCTTCTTTCTTGTAATATGAATTTACAAGTAGTTTGTTTTGGCAAACAAACATACTGCAAGATGTAAGAAATACTTACATAATTGAAGCAAGCCATTTGCAGAATACTTTTTGAGGTTGCAGCCATACTGTGGTAATTGTCCATGCGCTGTGTGTTCCTCCGTGTAAACTCTAGGTAGGTTGGGCTTCGCTGACAAGCAAAGATTGTCACCTTGTGTTTAGCAGATAGTAGTAGGCACATGCAATTATTGTGGAGCAGCAGAAATAGGATTAATTCTAACCGTACCGTACCATTCTAACTTGTTTGTTTAGTCATGCCATTTGTTGATTAAAAACTGGCAGAAGTAATGACAGACTGTATTCTAAAACTGGAATAAAAAGATCCTTACCCCTCTCACCACTTCTTCTGAGCTCTCATTTATAGGTCTTATGCTATCCTTTTTCTGCATAGTCGCATAAACAGAATATCAGAAGACACTTATCCTTGCCACAAGTATTCCTGTGAGAATTATTGGCTCTAATTTTACTGTTGGTAAAAGAAGGGGACAAAGCGGTGAAGTACTTACATAGTACCCCACAGGAACTGTTGAAGCCATCTCAGACTAGTATTGAAGTTGGTCGTTGCAACTTGATGAGCCTGAGTTTCTTGCTATAGTGTGAGAGGATGGCGTTCTATTTGGGGACACCGAAATAGGATTAAGTATCACAGCAAATAGTATTGAAAAGTCATTTGGTAGTTACTGAGATGCTCATGCTCTGTTTTTTTTTTTCTTTAACTTTGAAGGTAATCATGACAGTAGCAGAGGATTTGTTGTGTTCTGCTTCTCAGAACAGTCGCCTTTCACTGCAGCGAACGCAGGCTGGATGGCTGTTGATAGCAGCCCTCATGACATTAGGTAGTAGCTTTCTACAATTTTTCTTAAGCTAAAATAAGCTGTTCTGTATTCTTGCTCTGACTGTAGTTCTTTTGACGTTTCATTTAATTTAGCACTGCTAAATAATTCTTAAAAAACCAATGTCAATTGGAATCTTTAGAAAAACTTTCTAAAATAAAAATTATATTTCTTCCAAATTTGCTATTAGTTCATTGGGAGCAATGTCTGAAAAAAAGTGACTGGTTGGGACAGCTATTAATTAAATGTAGAAGATAAATTTCAAAGTCAGTATAACCAAATGTCTTTGTGGTCATGAAGAATTAAACAGATATTTTTTTAAGATCTATCCCAGAACAAAATGAGCTAATAATTTTATTTCCCTCTTGTCAAGCATTTGAAATCTTACAGAACTTTCTGATACTTATTAGTGGTCAGATTATTGATTGTGATCCCCAAATTACTCATAAAGAATGTATTTTAGCTGTTTTGTTCATATTCTTAAGGCACCTTTCAAGTTTCCAGCTATTACTTCTGCCCAGCAGCTCCCAGTTTTTTCTTAGATTGTGTATTAACCCATAACAAATGTTTGCTTTTCTGAACATCACTATTGCTTATTTCATCTCTTTTATGCTGGTGATCTGTAGGGTTGGTACTTAGTAAAACAGAGATTATAGTGGGCTGAAAATGGAGTACCAAGACCTGCCAGTGGGTTATGTCTGAAAATGGAGTACCAAGACTGTAAAGGTTTGAGAAGTGATATATGAGACGGCTGGGAAAGTAGCATAAAGTTTTTTTTCATAGCTGTAATGATTTGGTGAACACGGGTAAAAGAACCAAAGAGAAAATTTAATTTTATTAATCCTTACATTGGCGTGACAACTGTCAACGCTTACAGGTCCTGCAGTTGTCCAACACCATCTGCCACGAATGCTGTTACTGTGGAAGTGCATCTTTCCATCATCTCCTAAAGACTTAGAAACAGAGAAGACACGAGGAGATTCATTTACCTGGCAAGTAACACTGGAAGGTCGTGCTGGTGCTCTCTGCGGTAAGTGGGACTTACATGTAAGTATGCATCATTTAGAAACACAAAAAAAGTTTTTAAGGTCTTTCTCTGCATATTTATAGTTTGTTTGTTTTTCCTTCTGAAAGAACAACGATACTTCATATTGGGTGGGGTTTTTTTCACTGAATGGTAAAGTATGTGTTCGCTCCCCAACAAACATGTTATTATATTTATATATTTACCTATATATTTATATACATGTGTTTCATTTTTGTAAAAAGCAAACAAAAAACCCAAGAGGGTTTTTCCTTTTGTTCTTCTAATTAGCTGAATTCCAAATAGTAAACAATATCATGAGGGTTGCGTCTCTTCTCTTGTTTAACATACGTATCACAGTAAGGAAGGAGGACCCAAATCAGCGTATGTTATGTTGTTTATACAGTCTATTATATTTGAAAAATAGCAGTTCTGTTTCCTAATAGCTGACTTAATGTCAGGAAAATAGAATTGGTGAGTCAGTCAAACACATTTGTGAGGGTGGGAAGACTCAAGTAAAAATTACAATAAGGAAGTTACAATTCTCAGCCAGTAAAGAGTACTACGTATTTGTCTGCTGTATGGTAGGTGCAGTTTTTCGTCATGAAATATTGTGAATTTGGGTTTCCAAGAGATGACTCCAGTGATCTTCAAATACATAAATGTGTTTCAGTCATGTGTTCTAGAGTACTAAAGGATCCTTTTCATCGCAGAAATAGGAACCCTGGTATAGTGATCACCCCTCTCTCTCACTATTAAAATCTATCAAAAAGTGTGGAATTCAGTAGTAGTTTCATTTTAGAAGTAACTTAAACCTTTAAGTGTTTTCTTCTGCTTTTGGAAATAGCATATGCTCTAGGTGCTTTTTGAACTACTAACTCAAGTTCAGTTTTCTGTAAATAATGAAAAATACTTGTATACATAGAAATTGTTTCTTAAAGTACAGTAATTAAGCTAAATTTAAATAGAAAACTAGCAAAGTAAGCAGTAGGTCATCTGATCATCATCCTCCCATTTTTTTCTTTTTTTCATTATTATCATGGAATTATCATGAAGTTGAATTAAATCCTATAACTCAATTCATAACAAAAAGCGAAAAATGTTTGCATTTATGTATGCAATGAAAAGTCAGTTCATGAACATCCAAGCTGATACACCAAAACAATGCATCTGTAAATATGACTTTTTTTCATTTGAGATTTCTGTCGGTTTCTTAAATTACTGGTCAAAATACTTCAGAATTTTTTTACATGCTTTCTTCTACTTTTAAATTATTAGTGAGGTAACAGTGTGATTACTTCACTAATGTAATTTTTTTTCTTCTAGATGTCTCACACTTAGTAAGTTAAAATCCAATTCCTTTTTAGCTATCAAAAGCTTTGTTTCCCACTGTGCTGGTCTTCTTACGGATGAAGTTGTGCAGAGACTTCTTCCTCCTCTCCCGAGTGCTGTTGATTTATTGACACAGTAAGTGTGTGTATCAAACTGTTCAATGAGATTCTGGTTTTGAAAAGCTGCAGACTAATCTTCTTGTATTTGATTTACTGCACTTGCTAAAGAAATTTCTTTTCAAAGTACAAAAATTAGCGTATAGAATTCAGCTGTATAGCTGAAGACTTCAGCTGGCATAATGTGTCATGCAGATTCCAGTTTCATGTAAAAAAGCTAGGGAAGAAATTATTGCATGCTATTTTTAAGTTAGTGTTTTCATTCTGCTTTTTAAAGCAAATATACACATTCATGTTTAAGCATGATCATTTTTTATAAAATGAAAAAGTTTCAAGAATATGCTTGGACAAAAATGTTTAGAGATGGGTATTTTTAATATTTAGATTCAGAGCTAAGCTGGAAAGGGTTTTGTAATTTTTAAATTTTTGCCTTGAGAATATGTAGTGATTTAATGTGTTAGGGCTCTAAACTCAAATTTACAAAAATATATCCACAAAAAAGCTATTTGTAACTAATATAGGTACAAACAAAGGCAATAGAAAGCCTTATTTATTTCTTTAGTATTAAATGAAAGTCATGCCTGGGAATGGAGTATAGGGAGGTTCTGTCAGAACACGCGAAATAAATTGTTTTGCTTCTACTATTGGTAATGCAAATCAAAACTGTAATTACAATATGTGTAGATTGTGAAGGTATTCAGTAGACTGGTACAAATGAAACCGGAGTGTTGCATAATGCGTAAAGTCTTTAACATCTCTCGCATGCTTTTTCTATTTTAAGGCTTTCTTCAATATATAAATCATATGGAAATTCGTTAAAAACATCATCAACAGTTTACAGACATAAGCTTTATGAATTACTAGCAGTATTGCCTCCAAAGACCTATGAAGGTACGTATTTCCTTACAAAGAGATATCTGTTAAAAATACCATGACCTCATTTTTATGTTTTTGTTCAACGTATATGCAGCTAGCAAGGATTAGTTCCACCTTTTATAATAAACAAATTTTATTCCCTCTGTTTAGATTTGACGAAATTGTAGTGAAGTCACTATGGTTTCGAAAAGCTAGTGTTCATGACCTTCCCCCCCCCTCCTATTACAAATAAAGACTTTTGTCCTATTTTTTTTGAAACTTCAAGGTAGACAACCTTGCGATTTTGAACTACTTGAGGAATTTACTTTCTTTGGCACCTGTTTTATTTTCCACTGACTCCTAAATCCAAAAGGCGCAATCTTAGCATAAACCAATTTAATATAGTCCATTAAAAGAATTTAACTGAATTGCTTCAAGTAGACTTATATATTACAGGTATATTCATCTGATTCTGTGCAGATTGTGGATAAAATTATTTTAAAAAGAAAAATCTGGGGATAGTCTCACTTTTCTGTAGCAGAACATAACTAGCAGTATTTAAAATCTAATCCTCTAATCCAATAGCTATGCACTGTAGTTAGACAGGTCTAACAGTTCAACTAAAACATTAAATATCTTTGCTGTCTTGAAATTGTCATGTGAATATCGTTTGCCATAGTGTACTGTATAGACTGAAACAATAAACCAAAGCGTTTCACAGCTGTAAGAGAAGTACAGGGTATTTCATCAGGACAGAGAGAATGCTGGCCAGCCAGCCACTGAATTGACTGTGTCCTCTGTATTACAGAGGGAGTACTTACTCAAATAATCTGCTCCATCTAGTGGTAACTGCTAAGTGAATCTTCGTAAGGACAAATCCCTGACCTTTGCCTTAAAGCTGTTGTCACATTAGAGGTCTGTATATAACACTTGAAGCATAGTGTATAATACTCATTTGTGACTTGGACTTAAAAGACTGAAAATGACACCTCCATCCCTTACAGCAAGTTATTTCTTTGGTTCTTCTATTACAGGGGCAATATTTTATAGTATACAAATATTTGGATGTGGGTGATTTGGGTGATTTCTTGGTTTGTTTGGGATTTTTATATATGGTCTAACTTTATTGAAAAATACATGCTATTTTACAGTGTGACCTGTAAAGTCTGAATCTTGTGAGAGAGCATCCTAGCTGAGGATGCTGCAATCTAGAAACAATAAGCAATGAAAAGGCCTAAAAGGTTTGTAAGTGGTCACCCTGCTGAAAACTTCATAAATAGCCTTAAAATCAAAACAGTTGTTTGACAGATGTAGTCTCAGAGTTGTTCTCCTGTTTGTAATACAGCAGTATGAGAGTGGGGGAAGAATGGAAACGCATATATTGCCAGAGCTTATTTTCAAGGTCTGTTACATATTTTAACATGCAAGTATGCACTGTTTAGAAGAGCAAAAAACAGGTTTTAAGGTAAGGTTTGAAACAAATACCTTTCTTTCCATATTATTTCCAGTATGACAACTTCATGCAGAAACTGTATGTCTTTGTAAGTACTAGGATTTTTTAAAATAAATTATTTGGGAAAACAATATGATTGTGGAACCCACGATGCTTTTTTTTGGTATCTAATTTTAGTCATTATCACTAGGAAGACTAGTAGGTGTACTCTTCTGTTGCACAGCCTGGCACATTTTGCATGGCTCACAGTGACACACTGAATGAGAAGCTTTCACCAGTTCATTGTTTTATTTATTTTCTTATCTTTTGCTTCAGTCTGGGTAGTTAGGCAGAGACTAGAAATGTGCAAGGCGTTTCTTTTTGAGAAAATCGGTGATGGGAACGTATACTAGGCGTTGTAACTCAAGTTTTTAGTATTTGCAAATAATGTGCAAAGCTTTCTTTTCTTTAGCAGGAGAGGAACAAACCAAAATACCCAGCAAAATAAACATTTGCAAACAGATTCTGTATTCATAGCTCCAAGCCTCTTTCTCGACTCAAACCTTTAGATTTCTGAGGCCTGAGATACTAGAACTTGTTTCAGCTCTGCTTGGTCCTTTCCCACTCTCTTTCTGCCTCTCTGGTATTTCTCTTCCTGCTTTCTGTCATCAATAAAAATCAGTATCTGCTCAAACAGCAGAATTATGAAGGCTTACTCTGAGTGAGCGTGAGTAGTAGATGATTTTTTGCATTATTTCAGCAGACAGATATGATAAGAATGTATTAGATTAACTTGATCATCAGTGAAAAACATTTAATGTTCTAGTTGCTGTCTTCCTTCATGTGTGAATGGTTAAGACTTTGCAATTTAGCTGATACAAAGTATGAACTTGTTAAGCTGGGAAAAGCAAGTTCTGTTTCTAAGATGATGATTTATATTCTTCATCACTTTCATGTGTCATTAGTTTTGGATGCTGATGTGCTCATGTTTTTGAGGCTAAAACATCTATTTCCCGTGAGTTAATATAAAAAATTTCAATATTTCACACGATAATTTCACACGAATCATTTCAGTAGTTTGAATTTTGATTATTAGATTTGTTGATGTTTTCTGTGGTCTGAAATTAATGTGTTTTGTCAGACAACTCATTAGGGTTCTTTTCATTCTTCAGCTTTTTGTGCTTGTTACGTTCCACTGTCTAAACCATAAAATTGAATACAAGCATTCACTTCTCTTTCTTAATAGGATGAGATGAATAGTTAGCATGTTGGAACAGCATTATGCCTCAAAATTTTGAACCGCTTTACGTTGGGGTAATATTATTTGACATGTTGAGGATGGCCAAAAGTCTGGGACTGAAAGAAGTGTTACGTTGGCAAAAAATTGCTGAGTATCTCCATTAAATTTAATTTGAAAAGCTGTTTTCATAGAAAGGGGATTTTCCAATTTTTTTTTGTATTGAGATCTGTAATAATTAGCGAAAGAGCAGTTCCTAGTTGTTGTTAATTATTGTGGCTTTTAAAAAGGCTCAATATCTGTCCCTTTCACACAGTATCTGTGCATACTGGAATATATATGATAGTGCTAACCTTTTGCATTTAGATTTGAGTTAAGCATTTTGGGAATAATGGCATACTTGTTCATTAGCCAGGGAGGCAGGCGAAGCGAGGGTTGCCTGCAGGGGAGGGAGGCCGAAGGCGACAGGAGTTTGGGGGTAGGGGGAGGAACTCAGCTTTGCCCAGAATGGATTCAAGGTTCAGGAAGGGTGAAATGGCTGGTTGCAGCTGCCAGTTGAAACTATCCAAATGCTTCTGCTCGTGCTCGTGAGGCGCCGATAGCTGCGTTGTCCCACTTTTTGGAACTTGTGTGTGTTAAAAAATTATAAGCAACTTCAGTGTGAACAGGTAATTGTGTGATCCTCTAACAACAATACTCAATGTAAAGAAGTGGATGTGTGGAGTTAAGTCCCCCTTAATGCTGATATTTCCCAATTCATGAGGACTTGACTTTGCAATCTTAATGCTCTGGAGGTAAACTCTTATGTAATATTTGCATAAAGGTTGTGTACATTCTTTAGGAACAGTTCTGCAGTGTTTTTCAAGACAACTTACTTATCAGATGAGCCAGACCTTTCTCATCACGTGTGGTTCAAACTCTGGAAATGTTCTCTCATTGCAGGGGCTATTTTAATAACCGAAAATGGTCTGACTTGGAAATGTTGTTGTTTATGTATAGTGTACAATCTTGTCTGAAATATTGTGTACAAAAATATGTGAAAGTTTTAACTGCCAGTGTAAATTATCATAATGTAAACTACAGTAAATTCCTCATGCTTTGCTTTTTTGAGTGCAAGCTCCTGCAATAGGGGAGTACATTCTGCAGCTTTTGGTTATTTATCAAACTTATGGATGTTTTAAATTACATCTGCTTGCCAGGTCCAAGTATTCCTGCGTGGTTATGTAATACATTCCACAGCATTAATTTTCAGGAAATAGAAGAAAATGTCTGTGCTTGTAACTGCCTTTTTTCCTCTACTTCAATTGTAAATGTAACTAACTTACTGGATTAGCAGTTGTGTGGCATCATGCCTTCTGTAAAGGTAAAGGTCTCTGGTTTTCAGCTTCTAGATTGCTGTATGTGCTTAGTTTGCTTATTTTAAGTAGTGCTCTGTTGTTTCTCCTGTAGTGAGAGTGTTCTACAATTAACTATTTGAAGACTTAAGAAAAATGTTAGTCGGATGTTCCTATTTCAATATACATTCAGTATATATTTCAGTACTTGCCTGTGGCAAGTAATTAACTGGAAATTTTGAATATTTTTTTCCTTTAATTTAAAGGAAGCTTCTATGCTGTTCTAAAAGAGTTAGTGACTGACTTGACCATCCCGGATAGCCAGATTGATGCCTCTACGTTCTTGCTTCCACCCCTTTGTCATGAGAATGATCTGCTTTTACTTGGTCCCTTACTGCAGGAGACTGACCACCGATTTATCGAAGAGCAGGTACTTTTTGATCTAGTATAATGGTAGTATTGTATTTTTATACAGTTCTAGTTATTTGGGTCAGTGCTGGTTTTGACTTGGTCAAAAATATGGCTATCACTTTTTTTCCTTCTTACAGCTGCTTTTAGGTAACAGCATAGCTGGCGGCAGCCTGGAGTATGACCCTTACTCAATTTATGAGAAAGTTGCAAAAGGTGATTCGGTACCCAAACCACTACCTCCTGTATTGTCTGTTATCAGTGCAGCAACTCGTCTTTTTGGAGTTATGTTTTCCCATGTAGCAGAATCTCACAGGTAAAGTAGTAACTGTAACTGTTGGGGGATTTGGGAGATGCTAAGAGATGGTCACAGTGTTTGAGATTGAACACAGAAGAAAACAATTCTGGAAAAATAATGAATTATAAAAGTGGATACTGTAAACCACCTGAATAATATAATTCAGACTAACAAATTATTAGACTTTCTGTTTACAGTTATTCACAATGAGAAGGCACATCCAGTAAAAGGCTTCTGTCATTATAATAAATTCTGTTGACCAAGGAAAATAATGTTTTGTTTCAATAGCCAGATCAAAAAATACATTATTTTAAGAGATACTACACAATTATTATAGTGCTTAACACATAATCACCAAAAGCCTTAGAACCAAAGAGGGACCAAAGGGGTAGGGAGCTGTAGTAAAATTTAACCCTTATCCTGCTTCATTCTTTATAACAAGTGGATGGGAAGAAACAGGAGTGTGAGTCTTAACACAGTTCTGTCAAGGTACAAGAACACTTGAAAGGGATCGCAGACTTCTCTTGGTTTGGTCTGTGTGTATCTTCCTCCCGCACACATGTCATTTTGGTTTGTTCCACATTCGTAGGCACATTGATTGCTGAAGCATAAAATTCTTCAAGACTTTTGCATGCTGTTGCTTATTCTGTGCACTGCTGGTAATTTTTTTGAATGTGGCATTACAGCAAATCAATTATTTTTAATTTAAACAGTTTTATATTTTCAAAGCCAACTGTAGTTAGACCTCAGCTCCTGGTCATTGTAGGTGGTGATGGTTTTGTAATTTCCTGTAAGGGATGAGCGTTTAGCATGTGAGTCCCGAGTCTTGATGCCTTCACTGCTTAGAATGCTCAGGATTTAGTGTAATCCCGAGGGAGCTCTTTTTATGTGAGCATTCCTGTCCCCTGCCAATAAAATTGCCACATGCTTTGAGATATTCTTCTGACTTGCAGTTCCTTCCTTGTTCTGTCTTCACTGATTGCTTTTGTTTGTTTGGGTTTTTGTTTTATGTTTGTCTGGGCTTTTTGCCCCTACTGTCACCAGGTTGCTGGTTGGTTTTCTTCACCTGTTGCTCAAGACCTGAATTAGTTGCTGCAGATAACTGCATTTCCCTTTTGTTTTTCCTCTCCCTCCTCCTTTCTCAATTGCAAGCCAAAATGCATCAATCTCATACACAGTTCCTTTTAATAACATCTGTCTAATGCTACTTGGATATAAGTGATTATCTGTGAATACATATGTTATAAGGAAACAAAGGCAAAAAGTTCGTGTTTGTAGAGTAATTACCTATTCTAATATGGAATAGAAAAAATTTTTGTAGTAGACAGGGATGCCAGTTGAAGGAAAATGCTCAAGAGTTAGAGTAATAGATTTGTTTCACCTCTGTTTCTACAATATATAGGCTTTGTTATGTGTTTTAGAATAAAATAAAAAAGCTTAACTTGTATACTTAATTCTTAATTCTGTGGTTTCTTTTCTTTTTTTGTTTAAGGCTGCAGGTGTTAGAACAGTTGTTGAATTCCATAAAGCAAACAAAAGGATCACGGCAACAAATAGTACAACTTAATGTTGTGTCAGCCTTTTCTACTTCCTTAAAGGTAAATCTCCTCTCTCCTTTGTTTCTCTCCTTTGTTTCTCTCCTTTGTTTCTCTCCTTTGTTTCTCTCTCTCTTACTAAAACATGGCATCTGTTGGTTCTAACAGTCTACACAGAAGTTCTTATTTTGATTAACAGCCGAGGTGAAGATCAGTCCTCTTTTCTGTGATATTTTTTGTGATGTCGCATTTAAGTGCTGAAGAGTCACAGTTTTTAATTTTTCCTTTTTTTTAATGTTAAGGGTTAAGGAAACCCATTCTGGTACATTGTAGTATAGTACCATCCATACCAGTGTCATTCAAATAGGAGAGAGATGGAAAAAATATGTTTGTATCATTTCTGCCTTTATCACTATCTCTTTCATATTTCTTACTGTAAAATTTAAAAAGTAACAATTGGTGAAATAAAGTAATCTCATAACTATCTGCTGTTTGTCGCTTTTCCCTGATGCTTTATTTGTAATTTCCTCTGTTCATGTGCAGTTTTCATTCTTCCCTTCTTAGGCTTTCTTCAAACTAAGGCAAAATGTTTTCAGCATAGGCAAGACCTTTCATTGTACAATATTTGTATTTGAGACATATTAAATATGTGATCCAGATAACTGCTGTAGCTTTTGCTCATACTCTTTTTATGGACTGGGATTTTTCTTTGTGTTATTATTCTGTTTTCACTGGCTTTCTTTTTCATATTATTTCCTGAATTTTATGTGAGTGTGTTGGTTTATTGCATTCTACTGCAGTATATCCAGTATTTCTTAAAATCAGAATGTTGATATTATAATGTTGTGCTATGATGCACACTTATCTCGAGTTAGGCTTCTAACTCACAAACCAGCAAATAAAAATAGAGGAATTCCTCAGATAAAAGGGGAGTAAAATTAAATTCTTTCTGCAGATCTTGTAATTTTTGCATGACTGACAGAAAAACACATTCTGATTACTATACTGTCTTGCTGTTTAATATATTTGATATCTATTTTTAGCACTTGGCAAACTGCAAGGGAAGTTTAGGTCCAGAAGAAGTTAGAAGGTCTGCTCTGACATTGGTAATGGGTGCCTTGGAAAGCAATAATCCACTACTAAGATGTGCTGCTGCGGAGTGTTTGGCCAGATTGGCACAAGTGGTTTCTGACAGTGCCTTCACTGCTGGATTAGCACAAGTCAGTTTTGACAAGTAAGTTTAAAAAAAAAAACCAAAACTCTGGTTAAAAAAAAAAAAAAGTTTGAGTTTATCAAAACTGTTTGAGAAATCTACCTGGCCCCTGTTACGAGACTTTTAAAAAGCTGGTTTTCTGCATGAATTTGATGTCACTTCAAAAAAAGCACTTCCTGACTTCTGCATGTAGTCCTTAGTTATGTTGATCTTTAAGAAGATTGTCTAACCATGTAGATTTTCAAATAAATTAAATCGGCTGCTCTTCTAGCGACATCATTTAGTTATATCTGAAATATTTTTGGTGCTTCCTTCAGATAAGAGATGATAAATGAACTTAGAATTTTTGGCAATATAATCATGTCTAATAAAATATTTTGCTGATTATATACTAGAAATTCCATTTGTAGATGTGCTTGTTACAAAGAATCGGTCTTGGTGATTACACTAATAGCTTTCTTTTCTTATCATTAATAGGCTAAAATCTGCTAGGGACGTGGTATCAAGGACAGGTCACTCTTTGGCTCTGGGATGTCTGTATAGGTACCTAGGAGGAATAGGTTCTACTCAGCACCTGAATGCATGTGTTGGAATCCTTTATACTCTATCTCAGGACAGTACTTCTCCTGATGTACAGGTATTTGTCTCTTATCTAAAAATGTTTTATTACACATTAAAAGGTTTATGTTCTGGAGTATAAGTTTTTTCACGTAAGAGTAACACTTTACAGCCTCTTAGGCGTACCTCACAGGTGATGGCTGGAGCACAAAGGCAATGAAAACCGTAGCCCTCGCTCGAAATCCACCTTCCAAGAAAGAACTATAAGATATGAGAGGTTCTTATTTAATGATCTATGAGGCAGATAAGGCTAAGATATGCTGGCTTCAAAACCAGTATCTGATGTTTTAGGAATGGATTAATTTTACGTTCACCTATATCTTGACCTTGACTAGTTTGGTTTTTTTTCGCCTGTCAGGTTTTTTCTCTGCTACAATGGCTACCTCACAGCATTTTTTGTTGAAGGGTTATGTAATAAATAACAAGGATTTGTAGCCTTGAATGCTGTAGAACTTGGTCAGTATGCTTCCTCGACTAAGGCAAGCTATTTTGAAGACTAATTAAAATTATTTCTCTGTGGCTAAAACTCTTATCTGTCAGAACAGCTTTAAGAGACATTGAGTATATTCCATGTAGTTGTCTAAATCGCAGTTAAAGATTTTTTTTAAGCTTTATCTACAATATCTTTACACAGACAAGGACTGTATATTGACATGAAACAGGTGTGGCTATTGGTGCAAAGTAACTGAGACTAAAGCAATGTGTGGTTTCAACAACTCTGTTGTATTTTTTTCATAGTTCTTTTGTTTGTGTACATGGAAGTATGAGAAATGTTACAAAGAGTAGAATGTATTTGAGGAATAATAATTACTATTAAAATAATTTACTGTAAGATTAATTTTTTTAATTAACAATGGGAAATTTAAAATGGTTCTTTCATTGCAGAACATACAGTTCCTTGTAAAATATTCAAACTGGCTTATTAAGCATCAGGTTCTTAAAGTTTCTTTCTATAACCTCTCCATTTGTCCCTTTGAACCTTTAAGTTGAACTTTCGTTACACTTAGTTGGTGAATTTCACTTGAACTATCAAATTTTAAACAGCTCTTATGTTTATTCTATCGTATAGACATTACATGACAGCTTCTCTTTATTTTACAGGCATGGGCACTGCACTCTCTGTCACTGATAGTAGATTTAGCTGGCCCCTTGTATCACGTGCATGTGGAACCTACCTTATCTCTTGTTCTCATGTTGTTGTTGACTGTGCCTCCCGCTTACGCTGAAGTTCACCAAAGCCTTGGTCGCTGTTTAAATGCACTTATTACCACGCTGGGCCCTGAGTTGCAAGGTAGGCAATGTACAATAGTGTCAGCTTTACCTGGTTTAGCAACAAAATTGCTAAGCATTGTTTGAATGTGTAATTCAAATTTTATCAACAAATAAATGCATGCTAAGATTTTTTCCTTGTTGTAAAACAGTATTTCACAGGCCACGAGTTTATGCAATCAAGATGTCATGACTGCTAGTTTTCCAAAACTAGTGTCTCTTTTTGACAACTTTTCCTTTGTTTGAACTGGTTCTCCAAGCTTTGCCTTGGGCTGAAAATTCTTACATTTAGCATGCAAATAGAAGGTATTCATATTTCAAGAGTTAGGAGCCAGTCTGTGTCTTAGTTATGATGCAGATGTTTAAAATTTGCATCTAAATAAACTTTTAGGAACCATAAACCCTGAAATTTCCATAAAGCAAGGTGACCATTATTCATTGATATCGGAGTATAACACAGATATAAAACGTATCCTTCCAGAGGATGAGAGTTATGGGTGGCTTCAGAAAAAGACAGGTTATATTTTGAGGGGAAAAAAAAAAAAAGAAGTTGATGTTTTAAAAACAAAAACCTTCTTTCTTCTGAATATAGGCAGCAGTATGACAGTTTCAGCCTTAAGAACTTCCTGTCTCCTGGGCTGTGCGGTGATGCAGGATAATCCTGACTGCCTTGTTCAGGCTCAAGCCATCTCTTGCCTTCAGCAGCTTCACATGTTTGCTCCTCGACATGTCAACTTATCCAGCCTTGTAAGCTGTTTATGTGTGAGTATACGTTTACTAGTCTGCCTCCTTGTATTTTAAAACGTTTAGTTCAGAAACACTTAAAAAATACAAATGTGTCTTTAACCAGAGGAACTGATCGTTATGTAGGGGTGAAGTGTTTCATATCCTCTTACGGGCAAGTATTCTCTATTTTTTTAATTTTTTTCCTCAGTTTCTGCTTCCTCTTTATAAGATGAGCACATTCTATAGAAATCTTTGCCTTCTGAACTGCTTGCAAGTGCGTTCTGCTGCTCTTATTAAGGCCAGTTGTCTGGCAGGATATACCATCCATTACAACTTTCTGCGGGACTGTTACCAGCTATTTTATGTCAGCCAGTATTTTAACTCTGCTGCTTTTATGTCTTAGGTGAAGGATTGATTAAAAAAAAGTTGTGTGTACCAATTACTGAGAATTGTTTTGTTTTTTCATGATGGTGAAAAAAATGTAGATTTTCTATTTTGTAATTTATGTAGCACTAATGCTTCAGCATACTGACTTTTTGACAGTCAGTATAGAAATTTCTGACACTTACATAAGTAATAGTCAAACTAAGTCTTTGGAAAAAATAAGCAAAACTCTTCTCCAGGCGTATTTGGCAAAGAGGTGTGGGGAGTTGTTTGCTGGGGTTTTGTTTGTTGGGTTTTTTTCCCCTAAAGTCTCTCTGTCTTTGAATAGCTGCTGTTCCCAAGCACTTAGTTCTATGAAGAAAGCAAAAATAATTTTTTGGTAGTTACTAGCCTTGGTGGGTTTTCAGGGGCTGGCTAGGGTGGGGTTTTTTGGTTGGTTTTTTTGTGTTTTGTTTGGGGTTTTTGTTGTGGTTTTTTTTTTTACATAAGACCCTCTAGTCTCCCTGTAAATCAGATAGGAAAAAAAAACCAAACAACTGCCAGACAATAAAGTATGTTGGGGGCTTTTTTAATCTCTCTTACCTAAACACAGTTCTTATTCACATCTTTCCCGGGTCACACTTGTATATCAGTAGTAACCATATATTGATTTTTGTATAAAGTTTAGATTCCTTCCATTTATTCAGTTGGACAACTTTATTCAGTTGGACTAGAAACATGATTGTGGGAGCCAGGAAAAATTAAAGGAGAAGCTCACATTGTGTTAGGCATGGATATACTAGTTGCAAAAGAACTGGAACTGAAGTGTTATTTCGTTTAACGTATACCAGCAATGGTTTTCTCTTCTCTGGGTAAAACGCAGTTTTTCTTACATTGAGAAAATCACAACAAATCGTTTAAGACAGTCTTGCTCAGAGGATGTTTTAGGATTTGGGATCATATGTTAATTCCATGTATAGTCTGCTTACGTGTACAGTACTATCTTTCTAACTAATAGCAAGTACCTACTAAAAAAGAGGATGTCATGATAAAGTTGTCTTGTGCATACGCTATTACTGATTTTTATTATTTTTACAAACTGTCTTAAAGTACTTCATACAGTAGTTTATGAACTTTATAATAATAATTAAATTACTCGGTTAAGAACAAGCATGGTTCATGGCTTGTGTGTATGCGTGCATCCGTACGCATGTGCGTGTTCACCTCTACTCCAGAAATGATTGTGAGCTTCACAGGGGAGGAGTTCACCAAAGTCAGTGGCTTTACATGGATGACCTTCTCTCATTCTCATGAATTTGTTACAGAACTACTACCAATGTTGCTGATGCTAACAAGTCAGTAAATGTCAATATGTCTCTCAAGTGTCATAAACAAAGAAGGTTTGAGTGTGTGCTTCACAGGTCTGTGAGAAGATCATTGCACAAGCAGACTCCTGCATTAGTAAAACTCACCATCTATCCATGTGGTTGCCACCCACTGAATCACTATCTCGCTAGGGAACCAGTATAAACTATTGGACTGGACCAGAAATCTGCTCTTTACTCTGTTGTTGGCTTGCAAAGTGACTCTTAGCAAGTTATTCGGCATGAGTTTAAATTTCTGCAAGTGGAGAACAAGGTGTGACTGTCCTCCATTGTAATGCATTTTGAAGTCTTAAAGGGAAGTAGTATAAAAGCTGGGCCCCAGATACGGTGGATATTCACCACTGCATTCTTAATATAAGGCAGAAAAACAGGAGATGCAAAGAATCTGTGGTCAGTTAAATGATCTTTTCCCCTTCTGTCCACAGAAACATGAATTCTTACTCATAAAATCTTGAAAACAAATGTGCAAAGAATTTTTTTTTAGTAATGTTTGAACCAACTCCCCTCTCCACCTTTTTTCCCAAGGTTTCCAGAAAATTTCTGTCTTCAAACTGCCTTTTTGAAATTCTGAAATAGACTTTCTTTATTCCCCTTTCCTCTCCTCCCCTCCGCTCTCTTCTTTTTTCCTTTCTCTTTTTTCCCTTTCCTCTTTCGCTTTTTTCCCTTTCCTCTTTCGCTTTTTTTCCCTTTCCTCTTTCGCTTTTTTTCCCTTTCCTCTTTCGCTTTTTTCCCTTTCCTCTTTCGCCCTTTTTCCCTTTCCTCTTTCGCCCTTTTTCCCTTTCCTCTTTCGCCCTTTTTCCCTTTCCTCTTTCGCCTTTTTTCCCTTTCTTCTTTTTCAAATAGATGTAGCATTAGGCACACCACCACAATTGCTGTGAGCAGCTGCAAGCTGCCTCCTCCACCTGTCTTCCCAACGCCTAGAGCATGAGATGGTTCAGGGCCCTGAAGTACTTAGGCGGCTCAGTTTGTGACTATGCTAGCACTAACAAAACATGACTTGGGCAATGGATGCACAGCTTCACTGGCGTGTTTTTCATTTGTTTGTTTGTTTTTAAATTCTGTAAATGTGCCTGTCCTTATCTAGCTTCCCTTCTTCAGCTTCTGAAAGTACTCCTTGTTTGCCCATTGGATCTTTTTTCACGGGGTTTTGCATCTAACAGTGTCATGCTTATCCTGTCAGTTAAATTCTTGGCTCCAGCAGAATAGAAATCATATGCTTTTAATCTCGTCTAACATTAGCTCTAAAGCTAACTTATGTGAGCACAGACTTCTAACGAGCTTATCTGTGTGAGCTTATGATATAGTGAACACCAGTTTTCGGCTGCAAGACACTGAAGATATTTTGGAACACAATAAGTAGACAATGTCAATAACTATGCTACGCTGTTGTCTTGGTACTCTTTAAGTACTAATTTTAGGGGCAGCTGGCTTGCAATTTAAGTGTGTTCAACATCAAATACAATATAAATGAACTAAGCAAATTAGGGTTTTGGTATGTTTGAGATAAGATTCTGAATTTTAACGTATGCTGAATTTACATGTAATGGTCTCCATGTGTGGTTGGTATCACTGTGATATCTATATTTTGGTTTTGTCATGACTGGTTTGTCATTTGTTTTTGTGCAGGAAATCTTGTTGGATAATTCTGTGTTGGTAGGTCCCTGTGCCTTGTTAATCCTAAACTTTTGCAGTTTGCAGTGGTGTTTTTTATTTCATCTTTTATCTTTTGCGTTTAACCATTTTAATGTAATTTCTTTTAGCATGTCAAATGACATATGTCTTCCTAACCAGACCCTTCCTAACTTTCTGCAGGTGGCAGACATACATTTCATTTTGTGCTTAGTGAGGCATAATCTTGGTTTTAACATGTTAAGCACAGAAAGGGAACTGTTTATTCATTTAAGTTTGTATGTGATGCTTGCATTTTGTGTCTGCTTTGTCCTGTGCCCTGCTTAGAATGTGGGAGAATGAGAGAGATGAAAAATGTGCATCTTGCGTTATTCAGTAGCCTCAATTGGATCCTCCTGTTTTTTCCCTATTAAAAACGAGCACGCAATTTATGCATGTCCAACTTGCAGTAGAGTGTGTAGCCTGCTTGCATAAATGTTGCATTAAAAGCCTTGCTTGCTTTTTAAAGTTTCAGTTAAAGTATCTTGCAGACATACTTACTGAGTCAGGTTTCTTTTCTTTTAGAAGAATTATGCAGAGAGTGTATCTTTGTATTAAATATGTAATTCTGAGTATTGTAGATTCATGTGCATGCATAGAAACGCAGAAGACGAAGCTTAGTTCCGTTAATGTGACAAGGCTGAAATTGTGTATCACTTACTCTTTTTATCCTTAAGTTATTCTTTTTAACTGTATGTTAACTAATATATATTAGTCATTTTGACTAACATATATTGACCTGTTGCTGACAAATGAGGAGCATGACCTTACTGCAAGGTTTCCCTGCAGCAGACGTTCAGCTCTGTCTATTTTAAGGATGGTTACAGCTAAGGGTACACAATCTTTTTTTTTTATGATAGCCTACACTTAATTTAAAAGCAGCTGCATAAATATTGGTGTAGCCATCTTGCCTGGCCATACAGCTGGTTCACTGTATATTTAGGATTCTCTTCAGAATGTTCTTTAAATTGAAAGCAAGCAAATAAAAATCAGAAAGCTCCACTCTAACAAAAAAAAACCCCAAACAAACAAAAAAAACCCTTGAGGCTATGTCTTGGGTTTTTAAAGTGCTTTTCCTTGTTCCTGTAATAACGAATCTGTTATCGTGTATTTTTCAGTATAAAAACCAAACACTGGCTTGGTGGTGTTAAAATATGGCGATGCTATAAACTTTTTTGCTAGAAACTGCTCAGGAGAGCTGACTTGTCTCAATGTGATACATTCACCAGTAACTCTCACCCTTCCTCTCACCTTCTATAAAAAGTAATTTAATGTAATCTGAGTATATAATATTTTTTAAGATCAAATTGCAGCAGTGTTCTCTTTGCTCTTTTTTATAAACTTCCCTTCACGCATGGAGTTCAGATTAACTAAAGCCTGGTTGACTGTCTCACCCTTGGTTACACTGGCATTTCTCTAGTTATATCTGAAGATGATTTGAGTAATTGTCTCTTGCACTGAGCTTTCAAGCCCATTATTTATACCCTGTAGGCAAAGAATAGTATTAATTGTTCATTGAGACCACAATTCAGCTGTCATTGAAGTTAATGGGGGTCTTTCTACCAATATTGGTGGGACCTCGATCCGACCCCAAACCAGTCTTATGAGTTACCTTTTGGAGAGAAAATTTTGAAAGTACTGATATGTTAAAATTGACTACAGGAGTTGCAAAACCTTTCATTTGGGGGTTAAAAAAACCCCAAACTGAGCAAAAATAGCATCAATTACATGCTTACTGACTTTGCAGATTTGTCATAACTGCAGTTGTTCAGAAAATAATGACCTTATTGAGGTATTACTATAAAGGTTTGTTAGCCATCTTACTGTTTCTTCTTGCATGTTTCAGGTGAATCTCTGTAGCTCATACTTACTATTGAGACGTGCAGTGGTAGCTTGCTTACGTCAGCTTGTGCAAAGAGAAGCTGCTGAGGTATCAGAATATGCTGTTGCATTAGTTAAAGAGAGCAGAGAAGATTTTACACCAGGTAATGTATTGAAGTTTTGAGATCAAAGGGCATGACACATCGATAATGAATTTTAAACACACTCTACTATGGGTATGAAAACTTTGCTATGTTCTGAAATCTTTAACTCAAAAAGGTTTTCTGCTTCAGTTCTCTATATAGAACCAAACTATGGAAGCATCCAAACCCTTTCTTGGGGATAAAATTAAGATACTATTGCTTTTCATATACTGTAGATAGCCAGGGTCACTAAATTGAGAAAATGCAAGCGGAGTTCCAGAGAAACCGAAGCCTATCTAGCCAGTAGCTGTTGTAGTTACTGCTTCATAGTCCTGCATGTTACATGCATATTCATAATTTTATTTTCCCACATAAATCTCTTCTTAAATTAAAAATCCGTCATTGAGGGAAGCTGTACAAAGTTGAAAGTTTCTGTTGATCTCTTTGGAGAACTAGTTTAGTAACAATCAGCTGGGGCCCCTAGAATTTTTAACTTCCAAAAGGTTTGGTTTTTTTGCCAAAAGGCCTGAGAATGATCACTAGTTCATCCTCTATGGGCTTTCCTGTGACGGGACGGTGGTAATAAATGATTTCACTTTGGATTTCAGTTCAAGTTCATTTGCAAATTTTCAGAAAAGATAGACTATAGCCATTTTGCAATAATGCTGCTTTTTAAAATCGGTAATATTGAGCAAATGAAAATTGGTCATATTCATTTAACAAATTATTTTCTTGTGTCTGTTTTTTAGCTGCTTTGGAGAAAAATTTTAACATCCCTTTCAAATTAAAATGTTGTTCTAGAATTATCTTATGAGTCAGTGTGAAGAATCAGGTGGCCAAAGATAATTTTTTTCAGGAGTGCAGATGCTATGGTGATGGTAATGCTGTGAAATTCAGAGTTAGGATTCTTTTCTTTTTTCTCCTGGCATAACTTTCTTCGTGTTTTTAGTATGTTTCTGTGAAAGTTCAAAAGTTGTTTTGTACTCAGATTATTTGGACATGGTATTAAAGCAATTAATACTATTATTTCAAAAGTATTTCAGGGCTAGATACCTGTTGTTTGCAAGACAGTCAGTGCAACCTTCAGTGGGGTTTTTGTGGTCATTACTGCAGTTTTGTGATGTACGGCATTCAGCTCACAGACTTTGTTCTTAGCAGATGTTAACATCAGAGAAATAGGCCTGGAGGGGGCATTGCTGGGCTTGCTGGACAAAGAATTGGATCAAAGATTGTGCCAAGATATCAAAGAGACTCTGACTCATATGCTTACTTCAATGGCAGTTGAAAAGCTCTCTTTTTGGCTGAAGCTTTGTAAAGATGTTCTTGCAGCCTCAGCTGGTAAGTCCTAATACACTGTATTTGAGAACACAATGAAAATAAGGCCTGCAGCAGTACAGTGTGTCACTGAGGGAAAGTACTCTTATTTGTTGCATGTTTGACATTTATTAAATGTATCATCGTCCTACATACTGAAAGGTTGGACCCTTTAACTTAGTTCTTTCAGAAGGAATATGGCTTTCTCCCTTCTGATTGCCTTTTCCCTATTAAACAAGTTTTTTGTAAACATTTTATTATTTCTTGCCTGTTCATATTCTTGTTGATTGGTAATTGTCATGATTTAACCCCAGCTGGCAAGCACCACACAGCCACTTGCTCACTCCTCCCCACCTCCTGTTTGGGATAGGGGAGAGACTAGGAAGAGTACAAGTGAGAAAACTCGTGGGTTGAGACAAAGACAGTTTAATAAGTAAAGCAAAAGCCACACACACAAGCAGGGCTCCATCACGCATAATGGTTACTTGGGAAGGCAAACACCATCACTCCAAACATGTCCTCCCATTCCTTCTTCTTCCCCAGCTTTACGTACTGAGCATGACGTCCCATGGTATGGAATATCCCTTTGGTCATTTGGGGTGAGCTGTCCCAGCTGTGTCTCCTCACAACTTTTCGTGCCCTCCCAGCCTACTCGCTGGCGGGCGGCGTGAGGAGCAGAAAAGGGCCCTACTCTGTGCAAGCGCTGCCCAGCAGTAACTAAAACATTCCTGTGTTATCAACTCTGTTTTCAGCACAAATCCAAAACATAGCCCCATACTAGCCACCATGAAGAAAATTAACTCTACCCCAGCCAAAACCAGCACACGTTAACTTAATGTTAACTTATTTCCATATCAGAAATGGAAATGCAGAATACATTTGACCTTGTGGGTCCTGTGCAAGTACCCACAAGAAAAATATTCAGACCTCTTCTCTTAGTAATAGGAATGATGCAGACCTACTATATCATAATTAAACCCTTGAGCATATAAAATGAATTACTGTGCTGATTATTGGGGGAGGGAAATTATCTGCAGTGCAAGAGGAAAACTTTTGGATTTAGATTTTTTGATTTGGGAAAATACTAGCTGCTAACGTGTTATTTTAAAAGAGTGGTTTTTCGTTCACTTTTTTCACTGCTGATCTTCATTTACTTTTGTGGTATTGATCTTGTCTCCGGCAAGTAATATCAACCAAATGCAGACAGTTTTGTTACATTTTATTTTTAATTCTAGCATTTTCTTTAAGACACCAGGGTTGAAGGGAGTGATAGTGAGTTGGAGGCTAGAGATAGACTTTAAAGAGATTTTCTGATGAGTCCTTCTGTAGTTTTCAGTTACACTGTGAAAGAATATTACGTTTAGATGTGGTGTTGGGGGATATGCTGTAGGGGAGAACTTTGTAGAGTAGGGTAGACGGTTGGACTTGATGATCCCAAGGGTCTCTTCCAACCTAGACAATCCTATGATTCTATGATTTCTTCTTTTTTCAATATTTTCAGATTTCAATACAGTAGCTTCAGTAGATACCACTCAAGAAGAGGAAACTGCCAAAGTGGATGATGCATCTGTATTAACGTCTGACAGCGATGAGAGGTTCCATCCTTTCAGTAATCCACGATGGCCTACCAGAGTTTTTGCTGCAGAATGTGTTTGTAAAATTATAAGCCAGTGTGAGAATGCAGGCAGTGCACATTTTGACATAACTTTGGCTCAGGAAAGAAAACAACGTGATTCAAGAGGTATGTGTTAAGCACTGAAAGAATTTCACAGAATGCAAAGTATGCTTAAAATAAATGTTAGCTGTTTGCATCTTAATGAAATTCATCATAAATTTGTTGTTTGTAATCGTTGAAACCTTTAATTACTCTAATTAGAAGGTTATATTTATTAAGGTGTAGAGCAATTTTTATTTGCCAAAATATTGGCATATCACTGCAATATTTACACTCACTTTCCTGGTTATAGTACCATGGCATGTGCGTAGGATGCCATTGTTTCTGCATAAGCATTGGCAATCAGAAGTGATAGCTGGCACCAGCCTACAACATCACAGTTTGGTATCTGGGAGTATGACTAAAAAACTCTGCTTTTTTTCTTTCCATAATTTGCATAATTACCAGTAGAAATGCAGTCCCAATTTTCAGTACTTCTCTATGTTTATGTGGTGGTCTTCTCCTCAAAACTCTTTTTTAGAAAATCTGCCTCTTACATAAAGATGTTTATGCTTTATTCTAAGTACTTTTCTTTTTTTGCATTCAAATGGAAAGAAGCCTAGATCAGCTAACACAAGATGTCCAAGTAAGATTGTTGTATGTGTAAGCTGCCTTAAGTGAATCCTTGATATGTGGTAAGGTAATATGTAAAATACACACTTTGAAAATGTTGGGAGCAGTCTTATAAAATATATTGTGTCTAAATCTAAATTTAATAAAACTATTTTCTTTGTTAATTTCTGTTTTCTCTTCAGATGACTTTTTGGTATTGCATTTAGCTGACTTGATCCGCATGGCTTTTATGGCTGCCACAGATCACAGTGATCAACTTCGTCTTTCTGGGCTTCAAACATTGCTAATTGTTGTTCGGAAATTTGCAGCTGTTCCAGAACCGGAGTTTCCAGGTCATGTAATTCTGGAGCAATATCAAGCCAATGTAAGCACCATTGCTAATGGCTTAGAAAGGTTTAGAGATACAGTTAATTGCTAAAAGAAATTTGCTATTTGCAGTGCATAGTGCCAGTGTCAGGTTTCAGTTAGTTTGTTACAGAAACTACTATTAATTTCTTCGGACTTAGAAAGCATCTTTTCAGTTGGCATATAATGTTTTAGCCCCAAAGCTTTTCAAGTTTCAGCATTTTTCCCTCTTCCCTATTTGAATACAGCAAAAAGAAACTAGAACATTGGGGGTGTTTGTTGGAAACCATGGGTTTGAAAGTGTGGAAGTCTTGCAAGAAATATTAGGAACAACTATCACTTAAAACTCTGCTTATAAGTAAGCAGTCTTTGCACACCAGAGATCACACTAGAAGATCTTGATCAATAAATAATCTAGAGGAGGTAAAAGCATGGATTATATTCACAAGAACTATTTCAGTTAACTCTTGTTTGAGACTTACAGAAAGGATGTCCTGATCATTTTGCATTCCAGACTGCACTTGTATTAAATATGACAGGCAGCTGTGTTAAGCCTCATCTGGCTCCCATTCCTCAATTTCTAGCAGGTATTGAGTAAGTCGGATCACTGTCTCCTATAGAAATGGAGAGATCCTGACACTGAAAATATCCTGAACCACTTTGATCCTGCTTTTGCTGTTAGAATTCTATTCTACTGGCACTTCTTTGTGGGAAAGTAGAAGTGCCTTCATCTAGTCTGGAACTACCAAGGGAAAAAAATATGCTATCTGTCCTTGCTGTCCAAAACCATCAAGAAGGTCACAAGTAGAGCTAACAACTCTCCTTTTAACCTTCACTACTTTAGAAATGTTTCTGCTAATACTGTGCATAGATCTTTTCATCAGCTGTTTCAGAGAAGTTGAAGAGATGTGAAGCAGTTAAATATCTAGTCTTGTCATTTTTTTTCTGGAACAATAACCAGAAATAAATGGATAGAGATTTTCCAGACCTAAGTAATGGTTTCCTGAAACTTTGTTCAGAAGTTCCTTAAGTGAAGTCTGAGCTTTCTTCCAACTTAAGAAACTGTCATTAATTGTCATTAAAAACAACTCCTTTTCACTTTTCACAAACTTGTATTTGTAGTACTTGTACTACAATTCGTACTTTCACCCCAAAGAGCATTAGACTTAAGTCTGAGTTTTTGGATATCAGCTACAGCAGCAAGGGAAATTTTCATTACCTTTAGTGAAATAGCTTTCAACAATGAGAACAGGTGAAATCTCTGCATCCTGGTAAGTATCTGTTTGTGTGTTCTTTATTAGGCAAATGGGGTTTGTGCTGTCCCCTTCTTTCACTTTGCAGAGTTGACCAGCTTCAGCTCTTGGTTTCCTTAAATCTGTATTATTTCTGAGTGAGGAAATGTCACTCATTAGGTGTCTTGCAAGTCTTTCATGATTTGGAACATTGTTTTTTCTTTTGAGGGCTACTCATCAAGTCAAGAGCTCAGGAAGGAAGAGGTTTCTGTTTCAGTTTTAGACTGTGCAAAAAATAGAATCATCTGTGAAGACCCCTCTCAGAGAACCATGTCTTCAGTTTAAGCAAAACAAAACAACAGAAGTATGACTGCAACTCTGTCCCTGCTTTTTCACCTCACTGAAACAGTCTGTGGAAAAATGAAAAAGAAACTATGTTTTATAAAGGAAAACTGCAACAAAGCCTGCTCGTGAAAAGCAATTATTTAGTTAATTGCTCACTATGTATTAAATGTATTAACTTCTTTTTAGGTTGGAGCAGCACTTAGGCCTGCCTTTGCTCCTGAAACTCCTCCTGATGTCACAGCAAAAGCATGTCAGGCAAGTGTTGAAAGTCAGAAGTTTTAGGTAATAGACCTCTGAAATTTTCTTTTTACTTGATACCCCACACAAGAAAAAGGAAATAAATCTTCTGGCCTCAAATCCTCAATGCACACAAAATAATGTCGCCCATGTTACCTCTATATTGTAACAACCCAAAGATTTTATACACTTGAAAATCTTTTGAGAAACTTTGTAGCAGTTGATAATTTTGGCTGTTATTTATGACATCCTTCAAATGTTTTGGGCTTTCCTTACCTCTGTATACTGAACTGTAACAACATTTAACATTGATTATTATCTGAGAGTAACTGTGTCTCAGTAGAAATTAAATCTGGCTTTCGTAATTTTACAGATGGAAAAAAGAGTATCCAGTGGTGTTTGACTCTTGTTTCTCACTCGTTCTGTTTTACCACACTAGGTGTGCAGCGCCTGGATAGCAAGTGGTGTAGTAAGTGATCTTAATGATCTTCGAAGGGTTCACCAGTTGCTCGTGTCCTCTTTGGTCAAAGTGCAGGCTGGGAAAGAAGCACAAAGTCAACAATATAACGAAAGCACCTCAACTATGGAGATGCTGGCTGTGCTTAAGGCTTGGGCAGAGGTTAGTGTAACAGCTCTGTGATGGTAGTCTTGATATCTGGTAGGTGGGTTGGAACCCTTTGGACAGAATGGCTTCAGAAATTTCTTTGGTGCTGCTTTAAACACAATTTGCTAGTCCTTTGCTTTGCTTTGGTACTTCTAAACAGTACATGAACTTCGTAAACTTGACAAAAGCACTACTAGTTAAACGGTCTGTATTATACTATACATTAAGAAATATGTCTAGTACTTAAGAAATATGAATTTCTTAACATGTTCTAATATTTCAATATTCATTTTAAATTGGCATGGTATAAATGGCTATGGTGATGGCCCACTGAATGTACCATTTTAAATAGACAATGAGTAAAATGACACCTGTTGGCATTTAATTTCTTACAGGTAGTTCTTATAAGTTAACAATGTCAATTCAGTACTACATTGGCTAACTGCCTTAAAGTCAGCTCGTGTGAATGCCTGTTTTAATACATGTAAATGCAAGGTTAGATATTTAAAAATCAAAAATGTGAACAATGTTCGTCATCTCTAGAAGATGTTTTTTAGAAAGCACTGATAATGACCTTAGATGCTGACAGTTGATAACCAGCTAAATATGAGCATGTTATGTAGTTAATATGATATTTCTGTCTATAAGCAGGGAGCTATTTTGAAGCAGAAAGCAGGCAATAGGTAGCTTTTATGTGAACATTTATAGACAAATATACCAACCTCTGTTGTCCGTACTTGGGAAAGGATATTGGCAAAATAGGAAAGCCATTGGAGTAAAGCTAGCAAGCGGGAATAAAAATCTTGAAAACATGCTTACACCGAGATACCTAAGTAGATCAGTCTATTTCATCTATTCAAGAAAAGACAAGATGCTGTGATCAATTTAGAATTACTATATGGACAAAAGGTTTTTAATGGCATATAACAATAACCAGAAGCTGAGACAAAATTCGGACTAGATGTGAGGCTCAGCTGTAAAAAGTGAAGACCTGTAGATTGTTCCAGTCTATAATTAAGATCACTAGAAGTCTTCAAAGCAAACTCTGTATAACTTTCCACTGGATCTTGAAACTATGACAGTAAGCTGGGGATAAGCTTTGGTGACCTGTAATTTATGAATATTTGACTTAAGCCCTAGACAGTTCCTTCTCACTTAGAATTTTACCCAGTTCTTGTTTCCAGAATTTGAAAGAATTCCCCAATCCTATTGCAGGGAGGAGTGAAAGAGGAGCTTGGTGGGCACTTAGCTGCTGGCCTGGGTCAACCCACTACAGCTAGCAATCTTGAAAAAGATACAGAAATTATAATTGCAGGAGATGGATACTCACAAAAGCTAACTTTAGATTGGTTGAAAGGTCTCCTATGCCTCCTTTAAAGTTAAGAGCTTTTCTCCAGGGACATTTTGGGGAGGGCTGCTGGCCTGAAACATTCTCAGGCTTATCTTTTTCGATAACTAGAGGGGCATCTAGGGAAATTGAACCTTCTCGCATTGAAGTTAACCTATTGATGGTTACACCCAAAGTCTGCAAAGGATGCAGGACTGTACTGTTCGTTCTTTACTGCTAACACAGAGTAATATATAGTTTTGAGAAGTTGGTTGCAAATGTAGTATGTCATTTCAGTTAAAAGTAGATTTAGGAATTATTTGACTGTGGTTTCAAGATCATGATTATAGGTATGTTATTTGATAATAAATTCTTCAATCTTGTAGCTACAACTATAACAGGGTTTGATGGTTGGAAGCTGAAGCTGGACAAGTAGTATATTGATTTTTAAGAGCAGGGAAGTTAACTGCAGCTATGTTTAGGAATTTTAGTAGGTTTCCCTTTATTGGGACTCTTGCATCAAGAGTAGCTGGGGGAGTGGATTCAGAAGGTTTAGAAAATAAGTGCTTGTTCGCCCATGCCTACTGGACTTGAAGAAGGAATATATTCTAGGAAACCTCGTGCCCGTTCAACAGGCAGTCATGCTAATGAACGCAGTAGTTTTCCAAGTGTTAATATTTGTAAATCTGTCTCCAAATATATAAACAGGTTTACATAGTTGCAGTTGAAAAGCAGAAAAATCAAAGTGATGCACACAATCACTGTTTAAAAATTGAAAACTCTGCAGAAGAAAGCTACAGAGATGTAACAGCTTCAGCCAGTGGACTTCTGGACTTAGTACAGGCAGACCTTGGAACACTAAGCAAACTCTGGCTTGCTGCGCTTCAGGATTTTGCTCTCTTAACTTTGCCTTCAGAATATGCATCACAACTACCTGCTGAAGGTAAGAAGGCAAATCAATTGTATTTTCATAGGTCACTTGTAAGTACATATCATTAGTGTCCTAGCTGACATGTGTTAAGATCACAGTAAGATTAAATTGTATAGAGAATATGCATACTTGTGTACCTATCTGAAGATAAACACTGCTTTTGAGAACAAAGGTTTGTTTGGTATTCTTGTTTGTTGGGTAATTTTATGGTTGAAAGAAGAAAAATGTAATTGTATTGGATTCTATCCAAATAAATCTAAGTGAAGTGCTCTCATTAGCCTGAATTTTAATATTGTGCATTTAAAAATAATAGTCATACATAAAATACGGTAAATATAATTTCAATAAAAAGAAGAATCCTTTTTTATAAGAATGAGAAAACAAGGTAGTTGAAAATAAATGGCATCCTTAAAACTGTAACTTCTCTTCTTGTAGGTGGTACATTTTATACAGCAGAGACAATTGAAAATGCCAGACCTCATTACTACAACTCCTGGGCACTGATACTTTATGCTACAGCATTATGGCTTACTAGCACAGGTTTCATCGTTGTTGATCCAGATGAAGGAATTAATAATCTCTCCAGACCTGTGACCCCAACGACAATGTGTCAAGATTCTTCTACCAGGCCTTTGGTGAAATCTCCCGAGGATGTGAATACTGACAGATTTCATCTTATCTTGGGTTAGTGAGTGCATAATCTGTCTAGATGTTGTAACCCAAAATGTAATTTTTAATAGATAAAACTGATAGCAAACAAATATTTAATTATTCACATTTAACAGCATCGTTGAATATTGCATCTCTTAGAAAAATATAGTCAGAAGAATTTTAAGTCCTAGTGAGAAAATTGTAGAGCATTCTCCCAAATCTGGTAGAAAAAACACTCTGTGTGAGCTGAACAAGACCTAAGCAAGAGCTTACTGCTCTGCTCATAACATGCAAGTTCAAGGGTGAATTTTATCTTGGTTGTAGCACTACAATTACAGAGTGTATGGTTTAGCATCACTGAAGTACAGTTTTACATCACAGAATAGTGTGTAGGCTGGAAGAGACTGGTTGAGGTCATCTTTTCCAACATCACTTGCTCAGGCAGGGCCACCTAAAGCCAGTTGCCCAGGACCATGTCCAGACAGCTTTTGAATATCTCCAAGGAGGGTGACTCCACAACATCGCTGGGCAACCTATGCCAGTGATCACCCTCACAGTAAAATAGTGTTTCCTTAAGTTCACATAAAGCTGTCTTTAAGCCTCTGCTACTGCAGAGGCTAATCGGGCACTTGAATTCAGTCCCAGTTCTCTAAATTTACATAATTAGGCATTTCTGGTTGTTCTTTTTTTTTTTGGTCTCTCTTTTGTAATCCCTTTTTGGAATGGGTTTGTATGACCCAGATACATATGGCTTCTTTTGAATCCATCTTTCGGCAACCACCATGTTACTGAAAGCCCCATCCAGCCTGGTCTTGAACACCTCCAGGGATGGGGCCTCAACAACCTCTCTGGGCAACATGTTCCAGTGCCTTACCACCCTCAAAGTAAAAATTTTTTTCCTAATGTTTAATCTAAACCTGCCCTCTTCCAGTTTGAAGCCATTCCCCCTCATCCTACCACTACATGCCCTTGTAAAAAGTCCTTCCCCAGCTCTCCTGTAGGACCCCTTTAGGTACTGGAAGGCCACAATAAAATCTCCCCGGAGCCTTCTCTTCTCCAGGCTGAACAGCCACAACTCTCTCACGAGAGTGGAGTAGAGGGGCAGGATCACCTCCCTTGATCTGCTGGCCATACTTCTTTTGGTGCAGCCCAGGATCTGGTTGGCCTTCTGGGCTGCAATTGCACATTGCTGGATCATGTTGAACTTCTCGTAAATCAGCACACCCAGGTCCTTCTCCTCAGGGCTGCTCTCCAGCCATTCCCCACTGAGCCTGTATTTGTGCTTGGGATTGCCCTGACCCAGATGTAGGACCTTGCACTTGGCCTTGTTGAACTGCGTGAGGTTGGCTTGGGCCCACCTCTCCAGCCTGTCCAGGTCCCTCTGGATGGCATCCCTCCCCTCCAGCGTGTCTACCTCGCCAAACATCTTGGTATCATCGGCAAACTTGCTGAGGGTGCACTCGACCCCACTGTCCATGTCGCCAACAAAGATGTTGAAGAGTACAGGTCCCAGTACCGACCCCTGAGGAACGCCACTCATCACTGCTCTCTACTTTGACATTGAGCCATTGACCGCAATTCTTTGAGTGCGATTGTCCAGCCAGTTCTTTATCCACTGAGTGGTCCATTTGTCGAATCCATGTCTCTTCAATTTAGAGACCAGTATATTGTGTGGGACAGTGTCAAACGCTTTGCACAAGTCCAGGTAGATGACATCAGTTGATTTTTCCCTTGTCCACTGCCGCTGTAACCAAATGTCATCTGAAGAGTCCTGAAAGCTCAGAAAAATGTGATTGCTTTTATCTGGTCTAGGATTTGCAAGCTTAAACTTCATGTAATTTACTTACTGCTGGTGATCCAGTTGTGGTAACTGCAATCTTTAGCATTGTTGTAAAATGGGAAGATAAAGCCTCAACCTTTGAGTTTCTGAACTATTGTTACTTTCTCCATCATTTCCTTCTGTTACATAGATCAGTGTGATTAGGCAAATATTCTGCTATATACTTATTATGAATTTTCTTTCTATTCATTGGACCAGAGTTCAGTGTTTTACACAAATTGCTCTATTTTTTTATATTCATAGCGAGTTATAATTGTGTCTTATATTGTCCAGAAGCTGAACTTCTTTCATTGTTTTGAGGGAAATAAGAGTTCTTGCCCCAAGATATTAGCAATAGGAGATTAATTCACTTAATATAAAATGCAAATGCTATTTCTGTGTCTTCTCAACCTACTGTTAGGTTACTTAGTAACTGACAAAATTACTTCTTGAAATTTCAAGCAAATATGGGTTTTTTCTTCTGATGGTTACAGGAATTAGTGTGGAATTTCTCTGCTCTCCTCGATCAGATGCAGCAATGGAGAATATTATTGCCTGCTTACGTGCCCTACAGGCACTCTTCGATATTCCATGGCCAAGGTCTAAAATAGGTGGTGATCAGGTAATGTCTCAATGGTCAAAAGCCCCCCACAATTAAGGCATAATTTTAGTTTGAACAGTATCTCTACTCTCTATTGTATATCCAGGAATCTTCAACACATAAGTAGTAGGTGAATTACATGCTTTACCAAAATCCAAAACTGTAGAGGGAGGAGAGGATAAGAGCACAACATGGAACCTGTGAGAAGACGGTGAGGGGCAGAGAATTTGAGAACATTTCGTCAGGAAGGAGTAATTAGATGAGTAGGATGAGAGCCATGTAAAGGCAGAATTCCAGGAAAAAAAAGTTCTCTTACTCTCTCTGTCAAAGGGAAGTTCAATTAATTCTGTTGTAAATATTGAAGATGATGAAACGAAACTGGAGAAAAGCAGTGGCATTTAAAAAAAAAAAAAGGCAAAACCAGAAAAAACGCAACACATCGGTGATCCTAAAAGAAGTAGTGACTTCAAAATTCCTTTTTTTCTTTAAATTAGGCTTTGTTCTTTGCTGTGTGCCATGCAATTGTCTAACAACAGAAGTGATAAAGCCTGGGGACATGCCTACCTTCTGCTTACTATTGGTGCTCTCTCCAAGGAAATACATATACTGTAGGAGGGGTACAATGTAGTATCTACACCTTCAAGACTTTAAAAGCCATAAGATAAAAATTACTTGATTCTTTTAATAGTTTTAAGTGCCTAATCTCTAAATTACCGTGATTACTGTTTTGTTGGGAGAATTGAGCAGGACTTCTGCTGCTGGTAGCTAGGAGCTAGATGTTGAAGAAAGTGCCAACTCCTGTGATTGTACTGTGTTCCTTACTGAGATTAGTAAGAGTAATACTGTAGGCTTTAACAAGTATTAACAATTTTCAAAAATTCTTGCATTAAAATGAGGATATATTAAACATTTTTCTTACTGTAGGAGTTGGGGGTAGAGCTGCTGAATGTTTTGCATCGATTGATACTGACCAGAGAATCACCTGATATTCAGCTTGCTGCCCTTGAAGTGGTTCGGCTGATTCTTTTTGCAGCTCAGGAACACGTGAAGGAAAAGCGGAGAAGTGCAGAAGGTACAGTAATGTATGAGATGTTGAACACGTATTATCAGGTCAGGGTTAAAGCAATGCTTTCTTGGAAAACTGTTTTCTTGAAGGTGGTATTCCAAGATGCATCTTAGTTGAAGTGTTGCACAGTTGGTGACTAATCCTGCTTAAGTCAGTCCAGGTGCCTAACATAAGAAATTGGGGTGGGATGATAGAAAGCAGGTAGTTTTGGTGGTGACTAGAGGGCATGAAGTGAGGAGGAAAACTGGAGAAACTGCAGTTGGCATAGATAGTCTTGTGAGGAGTCAGGGAGGGAGGAGCCTTAGTGAAAAGCTGGGATCAGCTGCAGTAGAGCAACAGAAAGATTCAGCACACACAGCTGTTACAAGACAGACTCCACTAGTTACTATGATTGTAACTTCCTAAAGTTCTTTTTAAAAGAAAAATACTGGGAGAAGAAACAAAACACTTATATCAGGTGACAACATTGGCACGGTGCCTCAGCAAGTTGTATGTCTAAATCTATTGCACGCACTTTTGCCTTTTGACAATCAGTGCGTAGTTTGCTTATTCAGAAGAATGGATGTTTGCCAGTAGAACTTTGAATACATACGCATGCACATATATTTATATCAAGATTATCACTTGGTGATGAAACAGTCTTAGGAAGTAAACTTCTTGGAAACAAGGTACAGCCTGCAGATTTCTGCCATATTTCTTCTTTTTGTTTTAGTGGATGATGGTGCTGCAGAAAAGGAAACGTTACCAGAATTTGGAGAAGGCAAAGATACAGGAGGACTGGTGCCTGGGAAATCATTAGTCTTTGCAACGCTGGAGTTATGTGTTTGTATTCTTGTCAGACAGCTTCCCCAGCTCAACCCTAAATTAACTTGTAGCCCTTCAGTTCAATCTGGAAAACATCTGTTATTGTCAGAAGATGGAAGTCGACTGGTAGCAGCAGCATTAGTTATTCTCTCTGATGTTCCTGCAATCTGCTCTCCTGAAGGTACGCTGTTTCATCACAAGGAAAGATTAATGAAAGAATATTGGGCTGTTCGGAGCCCCCTTGTTATTACCCAATTTTCTCAGCTGGTTAAATCTGGCAGCAAGTTTTGTTGATTCGCTTGTGACAGTTTCCTTTTCTAATTATGTTTTTGACTGTCAGATTGCAAAACAAGTTACAAAACTGAAGCAATTAAAGGAGTAGTTTTTCTTTTCCTCCCACATGTAGCAGTGCAATGAATAGATTTATTTTGTACAGGGAAGTGTACAGTAGCTACATGATTCTATTGTACTTGAATTGTCTAGTCTGGAATTTGTAATGCAGGCATAAATTAAATTTAAAAGGGAAATGTATCATGTTACCTTTCACTAGAAGCCATCACTTGAACATCAGGAAACCACGGTAAGGAGTTAAGGTTGATTTCTCAGATTGTTGACTTTTACTCATGATTCATTTTGGATTCACTCTGGTCTTTAGGATGGTCCTGTCGCCCCCCTCCCCAGTATCATACTCGTATGTACAATCTTTCAGTACTGTTACAGCCACACCTATAAACCATTTCTGCCCTACTCCTCTGTTCCCACCTTAGGTATTTGCATTACACCTTATGCAAATTTTTGCACTTACCAGCCCTGGAAACGTCTTCTTGTTTCTTAATTTGCTCTCCATTGCAAGATCCTCCATTGGGGGACAGCATACTCCAAAAGGAATAGTAGGCCATTCTTGCTGTCGTTGTAGGATGAGGATACGATTTCTCTTTTCCGTCTGCCACTGATTATTTATCAGTTCAAAGCAAAAGGAAACAAACATAGCATCACTTAGATCTGGGGGCAACTATCTTGTATGAAAAATAATCTGTGATTTTTCTTGTCTCCCTGTAGTTCTTTCTGTCTTTAGCTGTTCAAGTTATTCCACAAACATCTCATAGGATCAGACCAGACCAGATGTTTACATTAGAGAACTTAAATGCTAGAGAAGCATTTAAGTCAGGTGACTAAACTGAGGCGCTTAAGCTTGCGTATACAGTCAGTTGAATAAGGAAGCATCTCCAAAAGTCAACTCGTATAATCAGAGAAAAGAATTCCTATGTGGAGTTGCATCATTTTTTTCCCCTTTAATAGGTAACTGAAGTTATAGTCCTGTGACTACTGTGTCTCTTACTTCAGGCACCTGTCATGATATGTATGCATAATAAACTTTTCAAATAGATGATACTTATGAACTGCATTTCCTACTGAATTCCAGCAGTCAATTTTCAGAGACTTGACTTGAAAAATCAAAGGTAGATGTCCTCAGGTTCAGAAAATACTTATGCATATGTCAGAGACCCTCATAATTCAGCAGGTCTCTTATGAACATCAGTATATTAAAATCTTAAAAACATAGCATTTTGCTGATTAGGGAAGCACATGAGCATATTGACCCATGTGCTTAACTCTGTGCTTTGCTAAATCAGAACTTAAGACAGGAGCAACACATAAGTATGCAGGTTTCTGGATTGTCTGCAATATGTGCAGAATTCTGTTTTACTATTAGATTCAATTAGAATATGCAAAACTGCTATGTTTATTCCTGTGATTTTTTTTTTTTTAATAATCTTTTATTCTGACTGGTAAACTTCAGATTCTCAGGGAGAGATGAAGATTTGTTAGGTAGGCTGTGGGATAATCTGCTTCTCTCCTTAGGTCTCCTCTTTTCCAAAATATTTGTTAGTGTTTTTATTATAATTCTAGGAAATTTTCGTACTTTTTTTTAATCTGAGATCCTCTTTTTATTAATCTTACTAAATTCTTGACTTTAGTGATTTCTTGGAGCAATGGCATCCTTGGCTAACTACACATCAGTGTTTCCTTTTACAGGTTTTGAAATTACCATCTGTTAATTTCCTTCATTGTATTGTCTGCGTTGCAAAATATGCTTAGATGCTCATAATTTGTTTTCTACTATTTGGTACTTTGTATGCTTCCATAGCTTCTCTCGCTTTTCTCTGACCGTGACATAATTCCCCACTCATATAATAAAATCATCAAGGAAAAGATATACAGCGCTAATTTAAAACAGGAAAAGGTTTAACTTCACTTAAGCAGTCTGACTGCTATAGCAAGTCATTTCACATTTCAAATATTTCTTCAAATTACCAGAGCCTCCATTCACATAGGTGATTCAAAAAGATAAGTTACAAATAAAAACAAGATTATTTTTTTTTAATGTAAAAGATACCAGAATTTTTTTAACTTCTGTGAAATTATTTTGCTTTGTTTTACAGGAAGTGTTTCAGTTCTTCCTACTATTTTGTACCTAATTATTGGAGTACTTAAAGAAACTGCTGTGAAATTGCAAGACGGTCAGTTACCTTTGACGGTTGCTGCATCTTTACAAGCTCTTAAAGGACTCTTGTCTTCTCCGATGGCTCGAGCAGAGAAGAGTCGGACTGCTTGGACTGATCTTCTGCGCAGTGCTTTGGTCACAGTGCTTGACTGTTGGGATCAAGGTAAGCACAAATTTTGGGTTTGTGTGTTTAAAAAAAACAAAACAAAAAATGCTTGAGTGAAAGGTCGGTTGGTTTTATTTAAAATAAATTCACGCACGTCTTAAAAAAAGACTAATATCTTAGTCACTGGGGAATTAGTTGGCTGCCAAGTACCGTTGAAGCTATAGTGCAGTCTTGTCCTTACAGTTCATATGAGAAGTCATCTGTAAAGGTATAAATGTGGGATTGCAGGCTGACCTCTGTATTATGTAGTTACATTGTACAATGGAATAAACAGGAGTTATGGCTTCAGCGTACAGTTGAGCATGAGAGACAGCTGTACTGCACGCAGGTTCTCCACTAAGAATTAGTGTGTGTTTTGAAGCAAAGGGTATTAAAACAGTAGTTCCAGGAAAAATATTTTTGTCTTAAAGTTAGTTTTCTTTGTGCTGCTTCTTCAGCTTCCCAAGTTTGTAGTACTTTTCTCATTCCTTACATATAATCTCTAAGTTGTAATTTTGTTGGAACTTTTGTTTATAGTGCAGTTTTTTTAAGTCACACCAAAAGAATATATGTTCTTAATGCAAATTTTATATTATTTTCAAAATACATTGTACCCTAATATGCCATAGCAGTTCTTCAAAGATACTTATTGTACTTTATACAGAGGAAAAATGGAATAGGAGTATGCTGTTCTTACTAAATAGGCATATAACCACCCCTGAATTCCCATTTTGGCCTTGGCTTTTATTACAGTAAAAATCCATCAGTGCATCAGAGTAAGTCACGTATTTGACAAAAGAGATTCCTAAAGAAATGTAGACATTGATGTTTCTATTCCGCCTCTTTGTAACACTTGAATTCATAGAATTACTCTTTAATGCAAATCTAACAGACTGCTTACTTTATTGATAGTAGATGGCCTTCTCCAAGAACTTGATGAAGTTAGCCTGCTTACTGCTATTACAGTATTTGTTATGTCTACCAGTCCAGAAGTTACTACCGTAGAGTGCCTTCAAAAGCGTTGTATTGAGAAGTTTAAAATATCACTTGACTCAAAAGATCCTCTTGTAAGTATTGGTGAAGTGTTAAGAATATCAGTATCATATTAAATTGATTTTAGCTTATTTTCTGTTCAGTTGTTTCACTTGTCCTGTGTGTTGATTCCAGTTAATTCTTTCCTCATATCTGTTGTATGTTAAAGTACAGTTTGAACAAGTTAGCAAGAACGTGTCCAGCAGTGCATTTTATCATTTTTTACTCTGTATACAGTTCTGTATTGCTACGGGGGTTTTTTATTGCGTCAGATTCAGGGCTTTATACATTGATAAGTACATGATACAGTGGTGTAGTTTTTCAGTCACCTGTTTCATTTTATTTGTTTATTTTATCTTCAACACACAGATATTATCTTTTGCATAGGAAATCCCTCAGTTGTGGGTCTTTGGGAGCTAAAGCAAGTACTGCTACATAACTTTTACAGTCCCGTAAGCATCAGCTCCTGGCCACTGCTAGAGACAGCATATTGAACTAGATGAATGCTTTGTTCCAGCCTAGTATAAATATTTTTACGTAGCTGCTTTAGATTGTAGTTCCACAGTTCATCCATTACCATTCCTCATCTAAAAAAACAATGCATTAGGCAAAAAATATTGTATTTATTATCGTTGCAAATACAAATGGCTTTTCGAGGAGTTTGGACTTCCTTACTCTGAAAATCCAACTCTGAACATAACATACATTAGATTTCATGTATGACTGTGAGAATTCACTGTAAACTGGTTTTCTTGTGTCTTCTCTGTATATATTCATGTAGTAACAAAAAATTAAACAAAATTACCTTTACTTGAGAAATAGCCATAAGAAAGTATTTTATATATTAACACATTTCTAGTATTATAAACATTGGTTTCCACCGATAAGCTGGAAACTGGGAATGCCAAATATGACTGCAAGAAAATGGTAGTATGCATTTGCTAGTTTTATGCAAACGTTTAGGCATCTGAGCCTTTCAGAAGTTAGGTAGGAACTTGACAGTTTCAGTCCTATTGACTCCCAATGACATACAAGCTGCCGCACCATTTCATGCTTTTAAATACTGCGCCTACAGTTTGACAGAGGTAATGCTTACATTTTAAGCACCTATCTTTAGTCAGCTGTGGTTTTGCAAAAGAGAGTATATTTTCAAAACAGTACTAAGACATAATCTTCACACAAAAATAGTATTTTTTCCTTAACTCAAAAGTGTAGGAAGATGTAGGACTCGGTGGAAAGAAACAGGAAGCATGTTCTAGTTTATGTTAATAATGCAAGTTATAATGCTTCTATAAAGTATTATCCATTAGCAGCCTGCAACCTGGTGAATTTTCAATCTGTGAGGCACATTTTTCTCCCTCCCTAAAATTTTATCTGACAAGCTGCGAGTTTTAAAGCACTCTGACAGGTATTTTTAAGTATTACACTTTGTAACTGCAAATTTGATTTTTCCTTTAGGTACAGTATAAGTGCTACCAGCTGCTGCACTCCATCTTTCAGCATCCAAACAAAACTGTGTCATATCCTTATATTCATTCTTTAGCACCGTCCATTGTGGGAAAACTGCAGGAAACAGAAAAAGCAAAACCTGAAAATGCTGCTGAACTTCAAGTCATTCAGGAGGGAATAAAGGTGGTTACAGCTCTTACGGCCGCTGCTGAGGAAGAGCACCGTGAGTTACTTCCATTACTGGTATCCAAAGCATTAGACATGCTGAAAGTTGCCATACATAGCAAATTAAAACAAAACGACCACTGGGAATCCAGTCCGGAATAATAATTGCTAAAAAAATTGCGAACAAGAACGTTGGTTCTTTTTACTGTACAGTTCAAATAACATTTGCAGCCTTATAGTTTGTGCTAAATGTTAACTTAGAGAAATATGTCTAGTTAGAATTTGAAGCTGTTTTTAAAAAGTGTATGTTTAAGTTTTGTTTTCAATGTTTATAGGTGCTCATTTGGTGGCCTGCCTTCTTCCCATCCTTATTTCCTTTCTTTTGGATGAAAATGCCCTGGTTTCTGCTACAAACTCGGCAAAAAATCTACATGAGTTTGCTTTGCAAAATCTGATGCAGATTGGTCCACAGTACTCATCAGTTTTTAAAAAACTAATGGCTTCCTCTCCAACTATGAAAGCCAGGCTTGAGTCAGCTGTGAAAGGCAATCAAGAAAGCATCAAAGTGAAGACCGCTAAACACGCAAAGAATCCTGGGAAAAGTTCAAGCATTCAGCTAAAGACTAATTTTCTTTAAAGTCTCATATTGTCAGTTTATGCACTTTGATATCAACAGCAAAAACTGTCCCTTTTAATTTCTAATCAGAGTAGGGTCACTACAAGTTGATCTCATATATTTCAGTTTGCACTGAAGTATTACAGGAAGTTTTTAAGAGAAAGCAAATCTCTAGATAACTTTCTGTTAGTGTGAGACTTCTTAAACATCTCTAAACACTGTGAATAAATCTATCAGAGGTCAGCTAATCTGTATTTTTGGATTATTTTGGACTAAAATACCAAAAATGCACATGCCTAGATTAAAAAAGTACAGCGAACTTTACCGTATATTTAGGAGCAGCCCACACTTAGCCATTAAGTAAAGTTAATTTTGTCTTAAATCAATGTTTGTCAAAAATAAGTTACCTTTATTGGGTTTTTGGATTTAACTGGGACATAAATTTACTTGCGGGTTGTAATCTATCCTAATTACTTATTTAACACACTGCATCATTACGTAAACAGCTTAAATATCCTTGTAAGCCTTACAATAGATTATTGTTGATCTCAAAAAATTCAAGTCAATAAAGGTAATATTGATAGCTTTAATCCTAATAACTTCTTGAGCTGGCCGAGATTTAACAAACGCTGTTAAATACAGCTCTACAATGCTTCTTCACCGAGGGCTCCGTAGCGCTTTACGCAGTGGGACTCTTATGCATATGTCAATTTGCAGGCTTGGCGCCCTGCTGCTTGGCAGAGTCTCACTTTTCAGGACGTACGCTTGTGTTAATTTTGTATTGTGTTCGCCAGGCAATTGAAGCTTACGTATCTTGTCCAGGATGGGATAGCAATTTTAATATACTGTGCCTCGATTCAGACATCTGCTCTATCTGGATGTATCTTTCCTGATCTTTAAGTGATCGGTTATATATACATGTAACTCACCTAAATTTAAGTATCTCTGCAATGAGAGATGGACATATTTGAAGTCAGCTTGTCTTGTGTCAAATAAAGTGCAGCAGACTCATGATACGGAGTATTTAATTAACATTTTTATCAAGGAACATATTTTAATATAGAAAAATAACTATCAAAATTGCAACGGCTATAAAGTATTTTCTACATATAGGGTATTGACTTCTTTCTTAATACCAGTATTATCTAAACCAAACACTATGAAACTGAGGATAGTCTTTCCTTCTGGAATCTAATTACTTTAAAAGAAAGAAGGAAAAAAAAAGATTTACAGAACTGAGAAACAGACCGTGACTCAGGAAAAGTGTGATGTACTGTATTTTATTATAAGTTTTGTATATAAATATAATTGTAAATTGTACAGAATTAACCATTTGACCAAAGTTCTAACAATTCATTTTTCTAATTTACATAAATAAAGCTAATTTTCTTCACTTAAGATTTGTCCTATCATTTTACCCAACAGCAGAGGAGCATTAAGGTCTTCCGTAACAGAAAGAAAATGTTTGTATGCTGCCACAAGGAAACTAGTCAGAAATGTTTGGGCTGGATGCACCGAGGTCTGTGAGTTGACACTGCTCTGTTCTGTATAGCACAGTGGGGAAATAAGTAGGATCAGGGAGACAGACTTTATGGGTGTAAATACCTGTTCTGTGCCAAATGCTGAAATGCGGGAACGATGGGAAGATGGTTGAGATGCCTTCCATCTTTCCCTGGAGAACCAGAAGTTCTTTGTTCCACCTCCTTTATTGCAGTCAAATCTGTAGTTGTTGGCTGTGTTGAAAGGGAGTTACATTAAATTTGTCAGTTACTCATCTTTATCTCATTAGTAATTTTTTATCTCATTATTTTCCCTTCAGAGTGCACTGGGTACATTCTTTTTTTGTCTTTTTTTTGTCTTTTTTTTTTCTTTTTTTTTTTGTTCTTTCAAGGCCACATCTGGAAAATCATAGAGATTTTACAGGACTTGAAACTTCTAAAGGAAATCTATGTTATGTTTACTATTAAAATGCCCAAAAATATCCCCGAGAAAGTTAGTTGCTACATAGGTATATGGGGCTAGTTTTTTCATTTTCTGTAATGTGTAATAACAGCATTAACCTTTTTTTCACTAACTTTTTTTAATGTTGGTAACACAATCTGATGAAATCCTACTTTGCTCAAGAACTTTCAAGAAGTATGCTCAAGTTGCGAGAGCACCAAGCAAAGCTGTTAAAAGCCAAAAATTGAAGTTTAGAAGAGCTTAGTCCTAGATTTCTTAGAGGGTCTCATTGTAGTGACTCACAACTGAGTCACTGAAAAGGGCGGTAATTATGTGATTTGATGTTTCTTGGTCAAGTCTTGTAGCCACATGTGGGAAAGCACTATTTTCGACATATCTGTGTATTCTAAATGCAGAAACAAAACCAATTCAATTAAGAATTAGCAATGGTTCTCTTTTATGTCTACTGTAATTTAGGACTTATGTGTGAGCTTAATTTATCCAGATAATTAATTTATCCCCATAGTAAAAATACCTGTGCCCCGAGTTGTGCTTTATTATGTGCACTTAAAATGAGTTGGATCGTGTTAATAAATCTACTCATTTAAGATTGTATAAATGAATCTTACAGATATAACCTTGTTTCGGTTAGAGAAAGAATTTGGCTTTTAGATATCAGGTATCTTTGATGCAGTCTTGCTTATTTACAAGGAACTTGCATAAACCTTTTTTCCCGACGAAATAAGGAAGACCACAGAGCAGTTTTGGTTTTCATTCCACTCTTCTTTTTTAGGCACTGCTTGGCATTCCAGCTGTTATGTTTAGCCAAACATATGTTTAGCCATAAACCCAAGTCTCACTTTTCCCACTCCTGCTCCCTTTGTCCCACGCCTCCTTGCTGATTGTTTTTCTTGCCATTTCTCTACAAGCACCAGTATATTTTCTTCCAGTTAATCATCTTTGCAATGAAGCATGTGGCCTGCATGCATGTTTACTTTGTATATTTACACTGTTTATTTTAAAAGTTTAATAGTTTTGTGTGACAAAAGGTCCTGCCTGTCCCTAACCTTAAGCGTATATATAAAAACATGGGTACTTCATGGAATGTAATATTGAAGTGCTATGCAAAAATTATTTGCAGACAACTTTGTTGACTGCAACAAACCATAATTAGTCAAAACTGTGCAAAAGCATCACACAGTTGGGATGTGGTTGTTTTTAAGGGGATGCAAGTCTGTAGCACTCCAGCTGAATAAGCAGCATTTCTAATAGTATTGCTTAGCCTAGAATAAATCTGAGACTGATCTGGTGTGCTCCAAGGTGCAGGAGTCACCTTCAGGCTGAGAGAACCATCAGTCAACTGCTGCACATATCACCATAAAATAGGATTACCAAATGCATAGGAAGCATAGCAGGTTTTTTATTAATATAAGTGGGTTAATAATTGGAATTTCCAAAGGCAGTTTTTCCCGCCCAAGACTGGCATAGCAGTAGCAATGTGAGTTGTTGCAATTGCAGGAGGGGTGGAGTGATCTAACATAGTTTGCTAGTTTATCAGAAGTAATAGTAATACTGCTTAGTAGGGATAGGGCAGCAAATTCAATGGAATTTCAATACAGTTTTAATTTGCATGAAGTTAGGCATGAGGGGTGACTGTGACAGTCTCCTCTAAAGCTTCATGCCTAATCTTACTGCTACGTATACATTTTTTGCTTTCAGCTTCCTGAAATGTAACTCTTATTTCATCAGTAGACAGCAAGTCAGAAGCTGTTTCCTAGAAGAGCATATTGTTTCTTAACCAATAGTGGTCCACTAATGAACTGCTCCTGTTTTCTTCCAGTGAAAAACTTGGCCAGTGATACTTCAAGAGAGGCAAGGAAGCAAGGGGGAAAATCCTTAGAACATTAACACTCTTGGTTCAGTTTTTAAATAAAAGAACATAGAGCAAGGTAGATTATTCTTCTACTTCTCTGCACTCTGATGTCAAAAACCACAGGAAGAGTCACTCCCTTGTGTCTTGAAAGTAGTGCTACTTGGCCAACCCTGATCCTGTGGGCATTCCTAGACGTTGCCTTCTGGACGAGAAACCCATGTGGCCTAATCACACACTGACAAGTAAAGTTGCTCTTAAAATACAGATGTACTGAAATAGTCGTTGAGTTACAACCTCTGAGCCCTGAAAATACCAAATAAAGTCAAACTGTACTTTTGTGGAGCCAAGTGTTAAAATAAGTGCTCAGACTTGTACGTAGCGCTCTCATCTGAGTGGCATTGGGGCTGTTGCTGGAGGTGACATTTCACACAGGTCTCCATTTCAGTTGGCTGACCTATGTAGCAAGCAGGTCATTTTTACATATCCACCTATCCAACGACAGTGGGCCACAGCGTCAAAGATATAAAACTGAAAAAGCATATTTGGCCAGACGCTTTACCTGCCTCTAACATATTTTAAAAGAATCACAGAATCATAGAACAGTTGAAGTTGGAAGGGACCTTGAAGATCATCTAGTTCCACCCCCCCTGCCATGGGCAGGGACACCTCCCACTAGACCAGGTTGCCCAAGGCCCCATCCAGCCTGGCCTTGAACACCTCCAGGGATGGGGCCTCCACAGCTTCTCCGGGAAACCTGTTCCAGTGCCTCACCACCCTCAGAGTGAAAAATTTCTTGCTAATATTTAATCTAAATCTCCCTTCTTCCAGTTTGAAGCCATTCCCCCTCATCCTACCACTACATGCCCTTGTAAAAAGTCCTTCCCCAGCTCTCCTGTAGGCCCCCTTTAGTACTAGAAGGCCGCTATAAGATCTCCCCGGAGTCTTCTCTTCTCCAGGCTGAACAAACCCCAGCTCTGTCAGTCTCTCCTCATAGGAGAGGTGCTCCAGCCCTCGGATCATCTTTGTGGCCCTCCTCTGGACTCGCTCCAACAGGTCCATGTCTTTCCTATGTTGGAGGCCCCAGAGCTGGGCGCAGTACTCCAGGTGAGGTGTCATCAGAGCAGATCAGAGGGGCAGAATCACCTCCCTCGACCTGCTGGCCATGCTGCTTCTGATGCAGCCCAGGATACAGTTGGCTTTCTGGGCTGCGATCGTGCATTGCTGGCTCATGTTGAGCTTCTCATCAATCAGCACCCTATGAATACTGAAAGTTGATTATGTAGAAGAAAATAAACCAGATGCCTTCCATATATTGTGTGCACAAGGAAACATGAAAGATGTCAGTGCTACGCTACCAACTTCCAAAATGTTGTGTGGTTCTTATTTTGGTTTTGATGTACAGTTGTAGGGTTTGTTTATTTTTTTGTTCTAAAATGTTCGCAGGCTTCTCTGGAGAATAAATGTTTATTACATATAACAATGAAAGGGGAAGTGACACCTAAATATAGCAAAAGCAGAGCCGAAGATTTTGTCAGAGAAAGAGGTCAAAGCACAAGCAGGCTTCAAAAACCTCCTAAAGTAACCTGTGGTAGATTAACACAAATTCACTCACTCTGCAACCAAATATCAATTTTGCTCTATGGTCCTGTCCCCACTTCCATGGCCCCAGTCAGCTGAAGTGCGGGATCAGATTCTAGAAGGTAGAATGTGGCATCAAATCCCGTTCCTCGGTGCCTGCGCTCCAGCGGCTTCATGGCGGCACTCGGAGGAGAACACCAACCGGGAGGAGGATGAGCTCCAGCCACCGCAGAGGCTGCTCTCAGTGTGCACGTTGGTTTATGTGCCGATTTGCCCAGTTATTGCACAGAAAAATGTATCGTTTATCTATGTGAAGAAGTTTGCAGATGAGGAAAGCATCTTTCTAAAAGTTGCTGCAAAGAAGCTAAATTTAGTAATGGCAAAGATTGCTAAAATCCTATTCTAAGCTACAGCCTTACGAATTGCAATTGTCTAGCCTAAATTGGATTTTTTAAAACCAATGTTAATATTCATGTATTAAAATGTATGTGAATTGTCTCGCTGCCAATGAAATGCAATATAGAATTGCTGAGATTCCCTGTTGCTGCTACTGGGAATTATTATTTTTTTTATTATAACCTCCTCTGGGGAAGATTTTGATTATGGTATTTTTGTAAGCATTTTTTTTTTCTGCCTCGTGCCTCAGTTCCCAGTATCCTTTTCTGCAAGAAAGAAAAGGAGGAGGTTTTGCATGAAACACGTTTTAGTGGAAGTACAGGCCTCAGGGATTCTGGAAACAATTTGGATTTATGTCTAAAAATAGAAATACTATGCAATTTAAAAATACAACCTATCATTATGAAGGCAAATGCTCTTAACCTCATCTTCTCTCATGTAAGGGTCATGGCAAACACCAAGAAAAAATTGTCACAGATGTATGCATGCTTTCCAGGAAACACAGATACAAGGATAACTGGTTCAAGCTGTTGCTGCCAAATTTACCTGAAATTCAGTTAGAGGAATAAAAGAATTTGCCTATAGGAAAAAAAATCAGGTTTTCTTTTATGATACTTCATCAACTGTATTTATTAAATAAGCAAGGATAGGATGAAGAGGGATAACACAAGAGACAATGCAAATAAATGGCTTCTCACCTCCAATCTGAGGCACGATGCGATCTCCTGTTTTGCTGTCAGGGAGTCAAGTGACAGAGTAATGTGGTCAGGGGGAGGGTAGACGGGCTTTTTTTAGTCCATATCCCTCCCAGCTCCCTTTTGAGGCCAACAAACCTGGGAATAATTTACCTTTGTAAAATGAGAATTCTCAAGCTGGTTGGAGAGCGCTATTTGAGAACGAGTGGTCTCAAGTTGGAGCCACAACCCATCTGTAGTGGTGGCACCCTCTAAACCATACAGTAAATGTAGATCCATGCGGCCCCTTGGGGCTTAAAGGCTTGCAGCCTTCCATCCTGATTTTCCCATATAGCCTTGAGACGCGGCAAAAGGCCATACCCCTACCCTGTGGGTACAGGGAGGAAAGACAGTCAGCAGGCACGGCATGAACTACCAAAGTAGTTTTCTCTGTCAGAGAGCAGCTGAACCTGGGGAAGGTACCAGTGAATACCCTTTTTTTCCAAGCAGGCCATTTCCTACCTTTCCAGTAAGTTTCTTTAAGTGCCTGCTCACACAGGCACCTGTTCTGGGATCCCACAGGACCACGCAGCTACCACCGCTCAGGAACACTAAGTAGTGCGTACGTGTGTCCCTCAGGAACTGCCGATGGCCTGCATCTGTGCTGAGACTGTTGGTAGTCAAATGCAACTAGATTTTGTGAATACATCCAAATGACACATGCAAGCGAGCTCTTCTTGATATTGGTCTGTGCTATAATGAAAGCGTGTCTCTCCTTGACGTCCTTCCGAGCAGCAGTTGCTGAAGCCTGTCGTCACATGTGTATTTCTCCATGCTGTCCTGCTCAGCTCTGTGCACGTGCAACATTGAGGACCGTGAACTGCAATGAGTTAGGATAAGCAGCAGCCATGCGTAAAGACTCCTGGAGCTTTTCTGGCCAAGACAGAAGAGGAAAGGCTGTTGGATGTACTGGCCATAGAGCAGAGAGACCACAGAAGCAGATTTGGAAGACGAGACAAATACTGCAAAGCTTCCACGAGCAGGAAAAGGGAAGAGGGAGCAGGGACATACCTGCTTTGTCAAGCTTGAAGCGACCACCATGGCTGCAACACCTCTGCATATGCCAGACACCTTTGCGTAGTTACGAGAGAATTTTTTCCATTTTATGAAACTTGTCAAAACTTCCAGCAGCTTTCATACGTTAATGAGAGGAGACACAGCAGCTCATGAAGTACCTGCTACTGCCTGTGGAAACTGGCTGTTCCAGGCTGCGCTACATCTTGGCTGGATCAACCTTACGGCATGTGGTCAGGATTTGAAACTGTATTCTTCACTGGCTCGTTCTGGATATTAACTAAAGGAATGGCTTTCAGTGCTGTAATTTTCCCTTTCAGGAGGTAATGAATATATCAACCATCAGGGATTCTCTCCCGACTCGGGGTTTGTGAAGCTGTACCCAGACTCCACAGGATGCCCCTAAAACAACTGACTATTTTTACTTTTTTCCTGTCTGTGTATTTCTAGCAAGCGCAAGAACTGAGGCAGACAAGTATTTAAAATCCAGTTCCTGTTTGTGCTAATATCCCAGAATTATGTGCAACTCACTGTTAAGAGATCTTTTCTGGTTGTCTTCCTTACGTTCAGGTAGCCAACACCCAGCCGTGACTTGCTGAGTGACTTCTGCTGGGTACAAGTGCTAGAGGGCAATGTGCTCCAGACAGTGAACCCACAGAGATTGCTGTGAAGATGGGGCAGGCCAGAGGGAAAAGCAGCAGGAAAGGAGCAAATATAAGGGCTGCAGAGGAGGAAACAACATTCTCGAGGGATTATTTTTCAAATCAAACAAATGCTGAAGAATTAGGACAGGACAGAGAGGAAGGAAGGGGGAAACAGAACAAGAGGCGTGCGCACGGGTAGTAAGAGAAGGAAGAGAAAACAGTAATTAAATCAGTTACCTGATTGACTCATTGCTTCCAAACAGCCTGTGTGAGATATCATAGCTTAATAGTTGACTGGAATCCTGTAAAATATTTTACAAATGAAACTACTTTGATTTGTAAAGTTCAGGCAATTCTATGACAGGTTAGCTTTGCTTGTTCTGTTCTGTGCTGCCATCAGGAAAAAAAGACACTGCCAACCGTCCATGTAAATCAAAGCAAAACACTTTGTACTAGCAGCGCAGGATGAGACAAGTTAATGACGTTACTATAAAAAGTAATGCAAAGTTACTTGCATGCAATACTGGGAATCTGTACCTGTTAACAAAAGATGCAAAGCAGCCTCAACTGGATCCCATTCTACGCGGTCTCTAAGTAAACCATGAAAACTACCACCGCAATGACAGAAACTTCATCAGAAAGCACTGTTTGTTCCACACACACACACACGCACAAAAATGATTGAATAGTATGCAAAGCAGGAAGAGAAGTTTGAAATGATGTAACTCACCAACTGCAAGAGCGGACACAGGCTCCAGTTTCCACGGCCTTTTCAGTACTGGTTACAACACACGTGCATGCACACTTTGTATGTTTTCACTAAAAAGATTTTGAAATTACTTATACGGAGTTAACCTGAATCACAAAACGTTCACCGCTGTTCTTAGATCAGGATTGTGACCTAAACTGGTGGGCCGTCTTTGGAAATGAAGACCGTTTCCTGGAGGGCGTTCAGAAGCCAGAAGAATGCAGAGAGCAGTGAAGTGTTTGTCACTGTTCAGTGGCGGATGAGCTTTCCTAGGGCAGGTAGATGGACCAGAGCAGCTTACTGGTTGCTGGTTATTGTGATCCCAGGGAACTGCCAGCTGCCTGTAATTGCTGGCAACAGCTCAGTTCCTTCAGGGCAGGGAAGAGAGGGTAAATACCCACAGCTTTTAATTATGGCTTGTTCTTACTCCCCAGTTCTGAAGAAATGGAAGCTGCTGATAACACGGTCTACACAAAGTAGGGCATCAGAAGGGAACTTATTTTCAAAAGCACAAATAAATGTGTTTGTCACCCTTTTGGGGAGAGAGGGGCAATGGAAACTAATCATGGAGGTGCCAAAGAAAACATCCTGTGAAGACTGAATATTGCCGTGCCCTTGTTTGTCCCCTCCATCCCAACCCCACCTGAGAGGGTGTAATTATTCACAAAGTGCCAGCTCTATGGACGTATATTGAGGCCACATGGACTATTGTCATGCAAATAAGATACTTGTCCCACCGGTTTGTTATCTGGTTCAGAAGTCCTAATAGTTGCTTGGTAGCAAATGCTCTCTAGAAATCACAGCTTCTGAACTCATTCACAGCTACAGCAATACTGACGAATTGACCTTGATAACAGAGCAGTCCCACTACAGAATGACGATTATGAAGTGGCTGAGCTTTTAAACTTTTCCCATTTATAAATCCAAGATTAGCCCATTTCTTAGCTGAACTTAGTTCAGTCACTGTTGACTCCTGTTCTACTAACAAGGTCGCTAGAACTGGTGAATAAAGGCTCAGTAATTAACATTGTAACAAGATAGTATTCTGAAAGCAAAATTGTCACTGGAAACCTCCAAAAATTTAATAACAATTTGACAACATTACTTATCAATTTGAGAAATTTCACTATTTAACACTATCTGATAAAGCATTTACACAAGCTAAGTGTAGAGAAGCTTTTTTCCCTGGGTTGTTTCTGGTCTAAGATCACACTACTTCACTTCTTGCTCAAAATAGATGAGAATCAAAAAGACAGATGGGATACTTTTGTGAAAGGGTGGCAATAAGATTAATTTCATCCTTTTACATTTTCTCAAGTATTTTTCATATCTGATCAGTCACTGATACTCTGGTTTTCAAGCTGAAGTTTGTGGAACTGGTTTAAGTATTGAAACAGACAATGTGTTATCCTTTTTTTTTTTCATGTAGGTCAACCACTTATTGCTCTCTTCAGACATCTTCTGGTCTGATCTGAACTTTGCCATGAGGCTGAGCATAAGGTTACCCTACAAAGAGCATTCTGATCCAACAGCGCTGGAAGCTGAAAGCAACAGCCTGGGCAACACTTAAGCAAAATTTAAATAAAATCCAAACATTTTGGTAGTGAAACTTTGATTTAAAGTACTTGAATTTCCTGGAATTTCAAGTCACTTTGCATGTAAACCTTAGTCTGGAGTGAAAATTGGAGAAAGGGAGGAAAAAAAGATTGGATAGACTGCAAAGGAAAATTTTGAACTTACTGCAAATTGGATTTAGATGTGGCATCGTTTCTGAGGAGAAACCAAAAGTGGCAGAGGGAGCTAATTTTCAGAAATGTTATATCATTGGTATTTAAGCGGGTTAGTTTTTTTTTGAGAAGTGTTTGCAATGTCCTACCGGGTAGACACAGCCTGCATTGCTACCCCCGCCCTCAGGCCTGAAGGTCCTGCACGGACCCACTGGGTGATCATCCTGCTGGGAGAGGAGGGGCAGCAGGCGCTGGTGGGTTCGGTGGCAGAGGAAGCCTTGTGCTTCGCTGTGCTGGTGAGATGGGGGGGTGCTCTGGTACTCCTGCCTTCCGCCGATCCGTTCCGCCTGATCTTCATAAAAGAAGTTTACACATAGGATGTCTCTGTTATTTGAAGGATGATTTGGGAGAGGTTTGTTTGAAGGATCGGAAACCCATCTGTTATGGTTTGAGAAACCCACAACAATTTATTGTCATTAAGACAATTATTCTATCACACGATGACCCCTCCCCACCCAGGAAAGGGAATCGGGGAAAACCAAGGAAACACGGGGGTTGAAATACAAATAGATTTAATAGGATAAGACATTAATAATACTAAAGAACCGGTATTGATCCCGATACCAATATAAAATAAACAAGGATTATACTCAGCCAATTCCATCAGTAGGAAGCTGTGCACTCCCAACAGTGGACAGCAAATGTCGGACACCACGGCATCAGGAAGAAGGGAAGGGCTCAGGGGTCCGGCACCAGGGCACAAAGTTCTCAGGATGGCAGCCGTCAAGGGAGAGAAAGAACTGCACAGCAAACGTTCTATTTTATATTGAATGTGACATTCATGGTAAGAAATAATCCTGTTGGCCAACTCAGGTCAAGTGCCCGGGTCTCGCTCCTCGTCATCCCCGCACCTGGCTAGCTCAAAAACACTAAGACCTTGAAACCCACACACCATAGCTGGCTGTAAAGTAAATATTTTCACAAATTCAGACACTAAAGTCTTCTAAAAGTGCAGTCTTCCCAAGCATTAGAAGAGAAATTAGTCCTGTGTCACTCAAACCAGGACACCAGTGAAGGAATTTCTGAATGTAAGTTACAATTTTGGAGAACTAGTTAAGGCACTGCAGACACCAGAATCTGTTTCCTTAAACAACTTTTAAACTCCTGTGAAAACTCTGCACCAAGAAGAGAGCTGGTGTTGGTGGTAGCAGGTAAAATTAATTCGTTTCACTTGCCAGTCTTATCTATGACTATGCCCAAGGTCATCAGACAAGAGAATCCTCAATGCCCTTCTCTAAGGCAACTGCATATTTCAAGATCAGTAGTCCAAGACATATTAGTTTTGCATGGTTTTATAGTCTGCTGTTCTATGTTTTTATAAATCATAACTCGTACTGTCAAGACCGCTTTCATTATTAATTGTTCCGTTTGCTTTTGGTGCCCATCTGTGCTTTGTGCTTACTCTAACAGCATAAAGCATTGAGCAGCACTGAGCTAAGCCAGAGAGCACCAGTATGCACCAGCACTGTGCTGCCTCCCACCAGTTGCAAAAAGCTGCTTAAATTTGCTACAGAAGAGGGGTGGGGAATGAAACAAACCTGGAACTGACACAGAGTCAGCACCACCTTATATAGAATTCAGCCATATTAACACCATACCAGCCTGAGATGCCAATTTTTCTTTTAAAAGATAAATGTGTAATGTAATGTACCTCATGGTACAATTCTAATGAGCTGCCTTTTCGTAAAGAGTGATGAATGCAGATGTGCGGTAATGGTGACGGCGTTTTCAAGTTCTCTCGTTTTGGAATGTGCCTACAAATAGTCAACTATGATTTACAGATTAGAGTTGATAACTACACAAACTCTCTTTAGATTCCAAATTCTGCTGCACAACTAAAGCAGCCACGCAGGCTGTCCAAAACTGCTGCGTCAGAGCAAACCATCCCACCATAGCTACGGGTTAATCGCAGAAGACATTTAGCTTTCGGGGCAGACAAAGTTGTGTATCACTTTACAGCTAAGAATGTTTTGATGCTTGCATCTTCTAACCGTTTTAGGAGACATCAGGGTATCAGTCCCAGGATCCTGTTTCCTACCATAATTGTTAATCAAGGTAAAGAAGAAAAGCAGATGGGGCTACAATCTTAAAGTCTTTTGTGATCTTTATTATTTAAAACAGGATATCCTGTTGCTACAGAACAGTTCTTGCTGAAGTATACATGAGGTGCCTGACCCTGAACACAGAAGTCTCATCTTTCTTGCCTAACACCACGGGAGGAACTCTCTGAATTTCAAATGTGCTTTTGGGCTAATTTCTGCCCACAGTTACACGCACAAACACCTACTGATTTCATCCTGAATTTCATACATCGGGGGGGTACAATATCGTGATGGAGGCACAACTTGCTTCTAAATGTCTGTCTTAAGCCTCCTTCCTGAGATTATCTGCTTGAGATAACCTGCAAGTACATTTGCATATGATTTCTGTGGCCAGTAATCAGTTGTTTTTCTCAAAACACTGCTTATTACTTTCCCATCGAATTACTAGTAATGCTAAATGTTGGGCAACCTTACTAGGCTGTGGTACCAGCCCTGCCTGTGAGACGGGACTGGGTTCTGGCTTTGATTTGTTATCTACGTTTCCCAATAGGGAAAGAAGCTCTGAGTCGGCGTGATGCTGGGAAAGCCAGCTCTCTGCTAGCTGTGCTCCCTTTCTTTCCAGCACCGAGACAGGATCCTTCCCTCCGGGTGCATCTTCCTTGTCTCGGTGGGTCACCGCTGGGCCACCGCTGGGCCAGGACATGCTGGCTAGCTTGCAGCCATGATCCGTATGGAATGCAGGTGCACAACAGCTTCTGGTTTCCTCTTGGCTTTCTTGGCACAAGGAAAACAGCTCAATACAGTTGGGAGCCCACCGATCCGTAGAAGTGGGGGTACAGGACTTCAGAGCTAAACCACTAAGCAGCTGATCAGTATGGACTATGTTACTCTCTGATCCGCTTCGTAGCCTTTGTCTGAATTCTCTATTTACTGTAACCTCTGGGGTAGAGATGTCTTTCATCACGCGTGTACAGTGAGGCCTGAATCTCAGTTGGGGCCTTTCAACATTTCAATATCAAAAATTCCTACCAACGACACTGATCCTCCACTATGAAATACCCGGGCATCACTGCCATAAGATCCAGCAGCCCCAGGCTATTCCTTCGCTCTCCTCAGGGTCAGAGCAGGGTCTGGGACATAGACTAATTGTTGTAGTCAAGGAGCTGTAATTACATACAAACGTAATTGTACATGAAATGTTACTGGAAAAATTACATCAACAAATATTTCTACCAACAGTAATTGCTGACATCATCAGTGCAGCACACCACCTACCACGAGAACGCATTGTAAGGAGGTAACATTTCTCTATCAAAATAACTCCGATGCTCCCTAAAACTTAGCTTGCAAGAGGCAATCTCAGTGCTTCTTCTCACTGAAATACACGCAGAAACTCTACAAATGCACCGTCAGCTCTTTGGACTCTAAGTCTGCAACTCGCTGCTCCCTAAATGAACAGCTGAGATCTGCCACCAGATCTGTTGACCTTAATTGTACAGAAGGGAATTGTATTTTGGATTCAAGAGTCATCATATGACACCGACTCTAGTGGATTAATCTTTTGTTGGAGACAGACTAGAAAGAAAATGTCCAATTCAAGCGCTTTAGTGTCTGGGTCTCACCTTCAAATGTCAAGCCAGCTAAGAACCTTGGACAAACCTTTGTATTTCTGGAGACTCAGTTTAGCTAAACTCTTATAATATGTGCTAGAATTTGAGCCAAATTGCCTGCTGGCCCAAACTGGTGAGGCCTTATTGACTTCAGTAGAACGGCATTTCTTTACAAAGATAATTTGGCCTGCTGATTTTAAGGCTGGCACTGTTTGAGAAAACTGGGTAGAGTACATTCTTGCTTTGATGCAGGCTCAGACACACAATACTTAGTCATTTTAATAAGTTACCTGTGTCCACTGAGATCAGTGTTTACACAGAAATTTATACAGACAGCAACACCCCAACGAGCTAATGTTTTACAGCATAAAAATATAACCCCGTAACACAGAACCTGTAATAAAAGCATGTACAATATGGTCGCATAACAAACTAATGCTGGTATCTTACCATATATAACCAAGATAAATGCAAAGAGGACATCTATATTAAAAGCTTAGCTCCAGCAACTTGGGCTGGAATTAGATCGTAACTGCTTCACAGCTAGCCTCATTTTTGAAGGTATTGATACCAAGTACACAAGAACTGAAATACAAAATCCTGTGCAGTAGTTGGAGTAATTTGTGACCTGTTCATGGAAATCCCACCTTACTGGCATAATTCAATGGGTGTCCAAAAGGTGAAATGTAGGGCACAACAACAAAAATGGGTATGAATCATTTATCCTGTGCTACTCTCTCACTCATGTGGACTTCCGAACCCCTATGGAGTTAAAACACTGGTGATGCAGCTTCTCAGAAATAGGTCAATAACCATGCATGATACGCCTTAAGAAGTACTTATCATTTTCCTTACATTTGTGTTAAATAGTTAAATGAAAACTCTTCTGCAAATTTTATATTTATACCAATTATCTCCCATGGCCACTTGTTCTCCTACAAACATGCAGCTCTGCCACAAAGCTCTCTACTACCAGATCAACAAGATTTTCTTTAATTGGTCTGGGTCACAGTTTGAAACATAGTGAGCGAGGGTAATGTTTTGAGCCTTCATCACTGGATATCCACTTTTTTTCTTCTGCCAGAGGCGCTGTTTAATGCAATACAGCCTAGTACATTTGAGACAGATGAGTTCCTCATTCAAAACCTGCTTCTTCTAAAATATTTTCTAAACAGGAATGTGTTAATTTGTTTTTAATCTCCTGGGAAGGGTTTTATTTCTCATCCTTTTGCTTACATTCGACATAACAGAATGAATCAGGGCTCTAAGCTTTGGGGGTTATTTTTGCTCTTTTAAAAAATATTTGTGTTAAGGAAGTTAAAAAAAAGTTGAGTAGCAAAAGGAAAAACAAAGTTAAGAAAATAGGAGGAATCCTCGCAGCATCATTTACTGCATTCACTAGCAATGGTCAAAGAATGAAAATCAGCCCTGTTGAAATTGGAAGTCCTTTGTCTCTCTTTGCAAAATCATTTTCCCATTTTTAGCCAGTTGTATTTAATACAGCCTGGTCCAAAGGTCACACTGAAGGACAAATCCCAATAAACGATCTTCATTTCTTTGTAAAAACTAATTAAGAGAAAATCAGATACACTATTTACTACCTGTAATATATTCCTTAAGGAATGTGTATTCTTTCCTTGCAGAAATATAGACTTGAGGATCTGCAAAAACCTGGTTTCATCTCACTGCTACAATTCTAAATAAAGTCATTTCACCTCTTCTGACAAGGATTTAAGTTGCTTGAATGGCACCTTTCCTACAAACCAAACAATCCAAGATTTAACGGAGCTTGCAGAGTGCACAGATTATCTTTCTGAATGAACAAACCAACCGTTAGTGAAGTACAATACTTTCCCATTTTCCCTAAGAGCTACCAGTGGAGCGAGAAACTTTTCCTGTTTCATCAGTAAACAATACAACTTTTTCTTGTCTGTCTCATGTGCCATAGGACAGTGCTAGCATTGAACTTTGCCATGCTCCACAATAATATTCGGGTGATTTTTCCCAGTTTGAATGAAGGATGTAGCTCTTTTCAGTTAGCAACTAATCCAGAAATTCAGGTTTTAGAACCTTCAGACTGCTGCTTCTTTTTGCATGTCAAGACATTCAACAGTGGTGAATAGGGCATCATTTCATTGCAAGAATAGTAAAAGTCCTTAGTAAGCTTTTAAGTCTGTAAAAATTACACTTTCAAAAAAAAAACACCTCTAAGTAGCTGGGCTTTTTAATCCCAGAATATAGAAGAATCATTTGGTGATTAAGATACTTTCTTCTTAATGTAAGCCTCCTCATCAGCACAGATCATTGAAATTAATTTATGACACTTCACTGAAATTTTGGGAGCCACATCAGATGCTTGGTAGGATTACATGTGTTTTACTCCCATAGTAAAGGGAGTAAAACTAGGAGGAACAAATCCCAAATCTTGATTAATCTTCTGTTTCAGAAAGTTATAACCTAGTCTGTGCTATTAAAAAACGTAACAAATACTGTGATCTAAGTCACTGATCTTTCCTTCCACTTGTCTCGCACTGGGATTTATTGCCGTTGCCTACATTACTGGTGGACGGGGTACAGCTAACAGCCTGAAACAGATAACCGGTGCCTAATTTCTGCCTCGCTCTCCCTTTGGCAGTCGGAGGTGGAAGGGACATGAGCGAGGGCAGGCTGCGATGATGGGTTACTTTCTATTTTACATCCAAATAAGTGATATAGCTGAAGGTAAACTGAGGCAAAAGGAGTTAAGTGATATAAAGTGGACCTACTTCTCATGCCCCAGCCTGGAACACCAAAAAAGTAAATTTATACATTAAAAACAAAACAAAAAACCCCACATAGGTGAGTTTACTTAGGAAAAAGTACGATAATGTATATGATTTTGAAAAGTAATTTCAGAAAGAAGAAAAGGTAATTTCAGAGTATTTGCAGTTTTCTGAAAACCATACTCTTCTGTACATCTCCGCGTTCATCCACTCAGCCCCGAGGATAAGAACCTTCCAGGAGGCTGACGCTCTCCAGAGGAGGAGTCTAACAAGAGGAGCAATGACTCAGCCCTCTACCTCCATAAACACCAGCCACCAGCACGCCACTCACACATCTATCACGTCAACCTTAGTCATGCGCTCACCCCATCAACATGTGTAATTGCAACACGCGGACTCCCAAAGAGGCCGCCTCTCACAGGGCGCCTGCTACAGCAGGTTGCCTAAAGCCGCCCATCGCGTCATTGCAAACACAGGGCACAGGGCAGCAGGCACGGAACTGTCCCGCCATTGCCAGGGCTGCAGATACTGGCACCTACTTTTGGAAAGTCAAGATGCTCACACCGTGTTTGCGCTCCCCAGGCTTGGGCAGCAGCAAAGCGGCTAAGAAGAGACCATGATAACATCGGAGGATTTAAATAAAAAAAGCTTTTACCTACCAACCACATTTTATCTATGAAAACGTAAGTTTTCTAGAAGAAAATATTTTTAACAATACGCTTACATAGTAAATTAGTTTAAATAACCAAATTCTGTGAAACTAAACTTTGCTGGACACAGCAAGGAAGTTCCTGTCCTTGGTAATACCTGATCTCCTCGCTTTGAAATGCGCAGTCAACATTTATTAACTTTTTCTTTAAAAGTATAACATTCATCAAGAAAATGAAATGTGTATGGAATTATTCATACACTGTAGGAGTAGGAACTTTCAATGTTTTCTACTACATTATTGTGTGGGTGGCAGAGAAAAAAGTGTTAAAGCAAAAGGATAAATAATCTGTAAATATCCTAACTGTTTTATTTGGCTGGGCACAGCACTGGCCTTTAGCATAAACGACTCAATTAAATTTGTGGAGGTGTTCAGGGTCTGTTTATGTCACCCTCTGATGTATTTACTCTAGAGGAGTGATATTTTTGGAAACATCCATTTGGCACGTGTACAGAGCTGGGCAGGACAGCTAACAAAACCACCCAATGACACTAGGTTCTAGCTTCCATATCAATTAAAAATATACAGAGGAATCTGAGACTTCTTGTTTTGTTTGAATTGTAGATGTATTTCAGTTTGATTTTGGGCTAAAGTTTTGTATTTCCTTACAAAAGCCTGATCATTCCTAGCTGAAGCTTACAATCCTTACTAGCAAGCTGTGACATCAACAGTACCCATGACAGATTTTTCCTTCTACTACCAGCTAAAAACCTGTGGAAAACACCAGCCTGAACGTAATATAAAAGCAGTAATAAATATTATTTTTCTTGGAGCTGTAAGTGAAAAAAACATTTGGGCTTCTCTTCCGTCCCAAGCACGTTTTGCAAAATTCCAGCCAAACGTAACTTCTTTTCAAACAGAATGAGACCCGTTTGAGAACAACCGCAATGCCATCTTACGGAGTAGCTGTCTCAAGTGGGGTGTCCTTTATGACACAGCTCAGAAGCTCTCTGCACCCGCAGCCCTCCCTGACCCTTGCTGCCCTCCACGGCACATTTCACCTGTCCCCAACATAATATTATGCCAGCATAATATTTTCTCTTTTAAAGCCAAGTTTTAATTTTCAGATAAATACACACCAATTGGTCAATATCACGCTTTACAAAGGTCGATCTACGTTGACCCTATGTGACCTAATTTCCAAAAGCATCCTCAGTCACCTACATCTGTGGGCTGCTCAAAGGTAGTCATAAAGAGAAATTCTGTTTTATAGCATTTATTTAAGACTTAATATAGTAACATGCCTCATCAACTCACAGTTCCATAAATGCTAAGACATTTCTGACTCCAGCATTACTATCTTGTTTTTTTATAGAGGAGGAAACAGAGACATGCAGTGATTAAGGGATTAGGCCAAGGTCAAACACGAAGTGCGTGCCAGCTGCTGTTAGAATTTAGGTCATTTTCTACCTGAGTGAATAATACGTACATTGTACAAGTATGGGGAACTGTAGTTGGTTTTGCAAGTTTCAAACAATGCTCAGCACCATTTTCTTCAAAGCAACTATGACAGTCAAGCTCCATTACTTGTCACTTCAGCACATGGCATTACCTGCCTTCCCCGTCTGGCTGCACTAATCCACGCGAAGCCCTTCTTCCTCAGCACGTTTAGGCCTAGCTCCAACCAAGCCACAGCCACAGCCTGGAAATTTGGGGGTCTGAACAAAACTTTGTCCCTGTGAAAATTCAAACGAAAGCAAGTAACTACGCGAAAAGGGCTGATGCAATTGTTATGTCTTATCCACTAGCTGTACTCTTATTTGCTAGCGATTTCCTTCTTAATAAATATTAGAGAGCAGTCACTTTTGAAGGGGTAGTCCTAGACCGTTTCAGTGCTGTACACAGTGGGAGTCTGAAGCAGTACCTCGAGGGGTATCACTTGCCATGATATATTTCAATGGAGTACTCTCTGTCAACTGCCAAAAATAACTTGAATGCCCAGTCAGCACACAAAGTGGAAAAGTATTAATCAGACCACCAACGTAGAGATTGTAAGAAGTATAGAATCAATAAAGCAGAGATTATCTAGTCAGCAGATAATTTCTTTTTCAGATTCATCCTCAGGAGACTAAATCTCATAATGAGCAGCAAAAATCACTGGCAAACTCTTAAGTATTACAAATGTATCACAATGAAAAAAATCCCGATTCATGACTAAAGCTTAATACATTACTCAATACACCTCCTTTAATATAAAAAAAAAAATTATGGGATATATCAAATTGGGCAATTAGTGCAACAGGGCATGGAAGTATTAATGTTTAACCATTTAGAAATAAATATGTACAGGACTGAAAGCTATTCCCAGTATTAAGTCTTGCACTCTTACTTGATAGTATTTAAAATCTACAATTTGTATTCTTTGCATGTACAATTTTTAAACTTTTGATTTTGTTCCTAGATTGATCTATATTTTGATAACCTCATCTTCTCCACAGATAACCATGTATCTGTCCAGACACTTGAATCAGAAACTGCAGCCTATGTGAAGAATGAAAGATTTGTTTGATTTCAAAGGTTTTGGTTTTCACAATTGAAAATTAGCACCAAATTGGTTTTGGTCTTCAGGAGAAACGTGCAACATTGCTTTAACTGAAACCTCTCTTCACAATAAAAAGCAAAGGGAACTGTTCTAGCATCATGCAACAGGAGCGAGGTCACTCAGCAGATGCGGTTCTCGTAAGTTTGGCCTAATTCTCCTGCTGCTTCTGCACCAGTGAAAGTGAAAGAAGATCAAGCTTCTAAATTTAAAGACTGCAGACTCAGTCTTCCTACTGCCTCATGTCCTTAACTTTAAGCATTTAAGAAGTCTTACTGACCTCTGAAGGACAGGCATAGGCAAAGGATATACATGTAAATCTCGGCAGGGCTGGAACAAGCGGCCGTTAAGAGAGACATAATACGGTAAGACAGAAAGGCTAAGCTGCCTTAGAAATCAGAAATAGAGACAAAGGAACTACTGTTCTTGTTTTCTGAAAAAAAAAACAAAAAAACCCCAAAACCAAACCTGCAGCAATAAAGATAACACTTTCTAGAGGTGTTATTACATCAACACCAAACAATAAAAATTTCTGCATTCAGCAACTTTTAGCCAAGCATGACTGCTATTGCCTTTTTGTTCAGTGTGTCGTTTTAGCCTGCTAATTACAGGAAATGTCTATGAGGTAGGTAGGAGTGACATTCAAATGTACAATAATCTTATTTGCCGTACTTATATAATAGGCTTAAATTCCTTAGGAAAAACGCATGTCATCCTGCAGAGAAGGAAATTATTTTGAAGAGCCTTCGGTTTTAGTCCTTCCTTTCGAATTTATAGTAGTTTGCTATAATGTCCTTTTAGTCCTTCATTCTAAATTTACAGCAGTTTGCGCCCTTTGTTTCTTCATCACACGCCCAGGGAACCCAGGCAGCATTTGGCAGCGCGGGTGGCGGGGGGGGTTACCCCACTGCAACACGCCTCTCCAGCTACACAGTGCCGTTGCAGAATCTCCAATTCCCCACAGGGAAAGGGCGAGTTACAACCTCTGCTCTGGAGGACCCAGTACTGCCACGGTTAAACCCGTTCACCATCGCCCCTTTAATGGGGGCGCCGGAGGTGGATCAAAGCGTTTGCAAGAGTGGGCCCTGAGAGGTATAACTCCCCCTCCTCCCCGCAAATATAAATAATATTGAGGCAAATAACCAGAAGATGGTATGAAATAGAGTAATAATCCCCATGCAGCCAGGGACGGGCCTCCCCCGGGCCCGTGGGGCGCGGGCGGGCACGCTGAGCAGGCCTCCCCTCCCGCTCCTCACGGCCCAGGCCGGCCGGGCGCCCTGCGGACCCGGGACGCCGCTCCGAAGCCTGGAGCCGGCCCGCGGGGGGCCTCCCGGGGCCCAC
>NW_009648876.1:5122494-5209306 GCF_000708025.1 Charadrius vociferus | reverse complement strand
GGCGGCGAGGAGGGGGGAGGCGGTGCGAGGGCTGCGCTCCCTCGGAGGGGGCCGGGAGTGGGGAGGCGGCCCCCAGTGACCGCGCCTGGCCTGGGGCCCCTCTGCCTGTGTAGGCCCGGGCGGCGGGGGGCGAGGGTAGCTGCGGCCTGGCCCCTTTTCTGGTGCGGCCCTCCCGGGAGCCCCGGCCTCTCGCCCTGCTCTGTTTTTTTGCTCTGCTCGGTGGTTTGTTTCCGTCTGGTTGGAGCTCGTCTGGGGTGGAAGAACAGCAGGTGCCTGTATTGAGCTTACCCCATTTTCACTGCATTTCTTAATTTTCTTGTTTCTGTTGCCTTCACCCTTTCTATCCCTATCCCCCCCCCGCCTCCCGATCGGCCCCAAGTTAATAATTTAGTCGCGTTAAGGAGACGTACTATACTTACAATACGATTCCACTTGTACTGGCTGAAAGTAGTTTTATTTAGTCTTGGAACGGGAAATACAGTCTGTAAACAGCTCATAGGATCGTAGGCATTGTTTAAAGCACAGAACGTGAATTTAGTAACATTTGAATTCCATTTTACAGCAAGGCTGCAGCAATAACAAAAACACAAAAGGGGCAAGCAGTAATTGAGTGATCTATAATGTTGTTATGGTCCTAAGTTATAAAAAAAAAAAACCAAACACATATCTGTCATACTTTTGTCACATCTTTGAGTTAAAAGCTATTGTGAAACAGCACTGCTGATTCAGTGGATGTTTCTCTATCTAATACCAATTTCTTACTCCCTTTTGTAGATGTGCCCTTGGTGGAGTTATTTTTTAACTATTAACTCATTAACAGCAAGTAAACAAGTAGGCAGACTTTGTCCAGATCGAGCTCCCCTCCCTTCTTCCCCCCCCAGTGTGTGGGGGTACTGTCCATTCCATGCATTTCATGTTTACCTGTGAGTTTGGTGAGCTAATTCTTTTTTTATAAGCTGTATTTAAAAACTAGCCGTTTTTTCCTTGTATGTTTCATTTGGAGAGATTGGTTTCTAATTTTTGTTTTAGTTTTTATATGAAAATAGTCACGTTTCCTGTGTTCTTAGGCATGGGAGGTGAATTTGACTATTTGTTAGTAAAACATAAAGCAGAAAGCAAGCACGTAGGTCAAAAATATCTCTTAACGTTTTAAAGGGACTTTTTTGGTCTTTGGCTTGCATGTACAACTATGGCATTGGGCCAGCAAATAATGTTGTTTTCCTTATATGTACATGAATTATTTGAATTATTCACTGGATTTTTAAAAAATTAGCTACGTTTTTTTTTCCCTCTAAAAAAACCCAACAAAACAACCAACCCCTAACTCCTGAAAGCACAAGTAATTCTTAAATTGTCTGTTTTATCCTTTGACTTAAAAAGTTTATTTTCCTTATGTTTGGATGCTATTTTGAAAGATGAAGGATTAATAAAAGTTTTGCAAAGATTCTCCAAGTCTTTAGGTGTACATCTCATTTTTTTTGTTTTGTGGGTTTGTATTTAAAGTGTGATGTTTGAGGTCTCTCTCTGAATATTTTACTGAGGGGCTAACTAATCTTTCAGAAAGTTGGACACTATTTTAAAGTGGTATTAAAGGAAAGGGGATAGGCAAGACAGCATTATTTGTCTTTATGTTAGCTTTGAGAACATACAAAAGGGTTAAGCACAGTTTTTGTACTTAAGTTTTGAGTTATTTAATAAATAAGAGTAGTCTCAAAGTCTGGCTTGATTGTCAGCTGGAACTAGAGGTTTATTTCCAAACAGAACAAACTCATTACTGTTTCCTCATGTATAAAGCCTGAAAAAAAGAAAATAATTGCTGGTCAAATATATGGAAGTTTTCTTAATGTCAGCCCAAAAATATGCTATACCTTTTGGAGAGGAGCAAATCCAAAAAAGTTTAAAGACAAGATTGTGATGATGATTATTTATTTATTTATTTTTACTTTTTCTTTCCAGGTGAAAACTGCAAAAGCCTGGGGCTGGCTGAAGAGAGAGATTAATTGTGCTCAAGTTAGTCTGGCTTGAACAATTAAGGATATTTTTGGTACTTTTTAATTTAAGCAGAGGCAGCTTTTTTTTTTTTTTAATAAGAAAAAAACAACATGGCAGATGTGGACCCAGACACGTTGCTGGAATGGCTGCAAATGGGGCAGGGAGATGAAAGGGATATGCAGCTAATAGCACTGGAACAGCTATGCATGCTACTTCTGATGTCAGACAACGTGGATCGCTGTTTTGAAACGTAAGTAGTTTTGGCTTTCATTTATGGAATGTTATTTTCCTCTCTCGGTAGCTGTATATGATGTTTAACATTCCTAGAAACTTTCAGCCTCAAAAACGTTTTTACAGACTGAACTTAAGTGTAGATCACTGAAATGAAAAATCTCTGTTAATGTTGTGTGAAGTACTGTTGTCTGATTAAAAATGTAGTGTCCTGTGAGTCATCTGCAGTGCCTGTTCTGACACATGATCTGATTGTTTAAATTAAAGAAATGTATTCAGAGTTGCACTGTGAATGTGTTGGGTGTTTTGGTTTTGGGGTTTTTTTAATGATAGTGGAGAATTTTATTTTTTTTTACTTTAAAACTGTAATGATCACCTAGAGATATGTAAGTATGCAAACTGTTGCAACACTTTTATCAAGAGATACAGGAGGTTTTTCTCAACTCTATAAATCCAAACAAAAATCACAAATACTAACCACTGTTCATACAAATATTTTGCCCCTTCTTTGAAGAATGTTGCTGTTCATGTCACCCTTCTCAACTGCATTTGTACGCTTCACATAGCGCTGTCCCTGCTCTCCTTTTTATAGTTCTCACAGCACAAAATGCTGATGTAACCACTTCTGTTACTTAATCGCGTGTGTGACACTGCTTCCCGTGAGGGCCCACGAGTAGTACGGAAAGGAGGTAGCAAATTGTAAACAATCACAACTTTTATATCTGACATTTCTTATGGTTTTTTTGGGGGGTGTGGTGGTGGTTTTTTATTTGTTTGTTTCCCCAGTTCTTATTTTGATGCTTTTGCATCTTCTATTTTCCATCTTTTTTCATTACTCTTGCTTTTTTTTTTTTTGCATCTCAGTGTGTATCTAGTGTCTTTCTGATACATCCTGCTTCTTAGGAGTGTGGGTTTAGCAGCATTTAAGAAGGTAGCTGTTTGTTACAGTGTTTAGTTTTGTAGTCCTGACGAAGAGAATGGTTTTTGAGCTTATGTCTTAAAAGCTGTTCATATTTCATGACTTTTGTTACAGGAAGTGTAAAATTCATACATATCTAAAATTTGGGTTTGTAGTAGGTACAAAACAGTGAGCAGTTTTGTGCACTGCTTTAGAATTTGAAATTGCCTGATATTAGCCTTAACAAGCTTACAGGTAAGATTTTGGCTTGAAAGAGGCTTTAGGGAGATGCATTCAACTTCCCTGTATGTCCCTCAAAGTACTGATAGTGGTGGAGCACTATCTTTTCAGCCTCAGAAAAGCTGTTTTACTGACTTCTTAATTTAGTGCTGTAGGAAATAATTTGATAGTTAAGAATGAATTTTTCTGACAAATCTAGGTGAACTTCCTGCTTCAGTATAGAACAGGAGTAGAAGTTTGGGCCTAAGCATTTGTAAGGATGTCTTCTGGGTATTTGAGAATCAGGAATGAAGTGTCAGTTTCTAAAATATAAGCCAGTTGTGGGTTTTATGTACTTTATTTAGAATCGACTTTCATCACAATAGAAATTAACTGAATAGTCCAAGTGCTTTTTTTTTTTCTTAAAGTATAGCTAATGAATGCTCTATTATTGCAGTGTTGTGGTTTTAAAATTAGTTTTTATGTCTAAAAGAAGAAACATTTAAAATACCATTTGGCATTTTAATTTTTGTTTTGAGCCCTGGTATAATTTAATTTTACCGGTCTTCTAAGTTGTTGATCTCTTTTGCTGTTTTAAGCTTCCCTCAAAGACAAACGGAGGAGAATAAAGTGTAAATTGGGAAAAAGTTATCAAGGTTCCCTGCCTTTTCAGGTGATTTTACAGTAAAGTTAAAACTGCTACATTTAATTGGCACTGTGAATATGCTGAAGATATGGTTCCACAGTATTTGGTGAGCTGACATAGTAGCTCATTACATTCAAAAGGGAGAGCTACTTCCCATTTATCACTCACCATTTTTATTCCTCCCAACCATATTCTTGGTTCATGCCAGTGTCAGGACTCACTGTACTCCTGTAATTCACTAAAAGAGCAAACTGCTCTTTAAACTCACTGAAGAAGCTGGGTAGTTTTCTGCTGTTACAATGAATTACAGCAGATTATAGAGGTGTCTGAGCACTGGAGGTGGAACTGCTTAACTGGAAATATGGGAGAAGCAGAGAAAGGTATACACTCTTCAGTGCAGAACTTCTCGATGGGTTGTCTTGGGTGCCTGTGGTATCAGCCTGCATTTCAAGGTGACTTTATTTATTTTTAAACTCTCCGTAAGAAATAGGTGATGTCTTGAAAAGTTTTTCAGAAATCTTTCGAAATGACGGTACAAGTAGCCAAAACTGTCATGTGCTGAGAGACTGTAACTAAAATAATCTTTGATAATATTTTAAAGTTGCTTTTCAGCAATGCTTTTAAAGGAGTTATTGCTTGTCTAAATAGGAGATTTACTATGTGACAGAAGTGTTGCCAAACACATTTTTGAGGAAGTCATTTTGAAAATGGTTTCAATGTATGCCTGACTTATAATGTGGACATATTTTTCTGTTGGTAAGAAAACCAACCTCTAGTCTTTAGAACATTTGTTTTCTTCTGTTAAGCAAGAAGAACATTCGCAGCTTTTTGTATGCTGTGAAGATGTTATTTCAAGATCTTGGAATTGTTTATTGCTATTAATTATGTTGACTAAGAAAACTTTAAGAAATTTTTCAACTGTCGAATTCAACAATTAGAAGATGGAAGGTGGAATCTTAAAAGAGTCAATTTCTTGGAGAATGAAATGTGTTTTTCAGGAATCTGTTAGATTGACTTTAATTATTAATGAGTCAATTTCTTGGAGAATGAAATGTGGTGTTTTTCAGGGATCTGTTAGATTGACTTTAATTATTAAGCATTAGTCCACTTTTACATAAGAAATTATTTGCTCTTACGACATAAGCTAAGAAAAAGCTCATCATTTTAGTGAAGTGCATCTGGCGATTAAAAGCTGCATATGGTGAGGACTGGCAAAGCTATGAAAACAAAGACACGTGAAAAATATTGACATGAATGGTATGTGTTTTCCCTAAAAGCACAACACTGTTTCCAGGCTGATTTTTTAAGGACTTAAAGGCAATACACAGTCTCACTTCACAAAGAAAGATCACAAAATTGGAGAAAAAGAAAAAGGAAAAAAAAAAAAGCATTGAAATAAAGGATTCAAACTCTGGTACTTCATCATTGCAGTAGAGTAATAGGGTTACTTTGCAAACATATTCTCGAGGAAGTGGTATATTTAAAAGCTACTAATTTGTTTCTGTACAAGAGTGATGGATATTGAAACTAGTGTTTCAGATCAAATCAGAAAAACGGAAGTAGGCACAAATGTATGGTGGTGTATTTTGTAGTGTTCTGGCAGAGTTCTAGTGGTATCACAACAGATTGTGGGGTATGCAGCCAATAACAGGTAGTGGTGCCAAATAATTGACGTTTCTTTACTTGTCCCCAGATTTACATATTACATCTGATTAAATTATTTTTAGTGTTACTCATATGTTAGCAGTACAAAAATCAGCTGTATATTCATCTTCTGGTGATAATGAGTCACAGACACTGTTAGTCACTTAGCATTGAAGAATGGCTAACATTTTACCAGCAGCAAAAGCCAGTAGCCTCAACTGCAGAAGCGTAATGAGCGAATAGAAATGGGTCTGTTAAGTAGTTGAGTTGGAGTAAAACAGCTAAACTCGTGATTGTGTTAGTCCCAAATTGTAGTTAAACTGTGCTACTAAGTTAAACTGTGTGCTACTAAGTCAATGCAACGTTTTAAGTATGCATTTTGTATAAACATAATTGAAATGATATTTTTAGTGTTTAAATTGTTACAAGTCATTTCAAAGACAGCGTAGAGGCTGTTAGTTACAATCTCTCATTATTAATATAGCCCTTTTCCACATCAGTGTTTCAAGTTATCTTTTTCGCCCTGATGGTTTCACTTTATTTTTGGTGAAATAAAATGAGACCTCCTCAGATCTGGGCTTTGTGTTGCTATTTCCTTTCCCTATCTGGCAGAGTAAAAGTATTTAGCAAGGAAGATTTTATTTAATTATTTTCCTTAATTATAAAGAAAACTTGTAGAACAAGGCAGTAGTATAACAAGTAAAGTAAAACCTGTCTAAAATCTTTTCTACACTGAACAGAGGAAATAGGCCTTATTAATACTCAGAAGAAGAAAGCCTGTCTTCCCCTTTGCCTGTGCCCTGAATCACTTCAGTATATTTAGCATTAACAGATTTGGTTAGCAAAGAATTAGCAAGAGTTATCAGCTTATTTGAAAAATAAAACCAAAAATTATACAAAGGATCATAATTTAGTGTTCTAATGTGTAAAATAGAAATACTTTCCGTTTATTTTTTAGATCAAATATGTTTATTTTAATTTACATTAAACCTTGTTCTTTTCTGAGTATGTATCTACTATATCTCTACCTTGTGTTTGCTAACATGTAATAATAAGTGTAAGAGGAAATTCTAGTGAATCAAAGACTGTTGATGTGAGCTAGTGAGACACTGGTAGAGTAACACGGAACAGTTTAGCTTTGCCTCCACCTGATTGCTTCAAACTACAGGCTCCTGTGTTTATCAGGATTGTTTAACTTCAGTAAATCAGAATTAGATATAGATAGAAACCCAATTATTCTTGTAGAGATAGGGACAGGAATCCAAAGTAGTGGTTTTCAGGCCTGTTTTTAAAGTTTGGGCTGGCTTTAAAACCATCTTTGTAATTCAGATAGTGTTAAAGTGCCCTTTAACAGATCTAACAATCGTGAGAAAACTAACAGGCTGAGAGGGCAGCTTTGTCTGTATCAAGGTGGTTTACATGTTGTGTGCTCTACAGATTTGCTCATTTTGTTATTTGAAGGGAAAAAATCCAACTCAGGCCATTATTAGTTTTGTGCTGGAGCGCAGCCATGGGTAAATTAGGGTAAGTATTGCTGTCAACAATAGACTACAGTTTTCATTATTTCAAAACATGCAAAGCATATGTTCTTAGTGAATTATTGGTTTGGGCTAATGCAGACATCTCAGTAAATGAAATTTTGTAAGCTTTACAATGGGAAGACTCATGTGTTTCCTGCTAACGTTTTTTGCCATTTAATGAAGGCAGAGGGTCTAGCAGCTGTGAAATGCCAGCGCTGGAGTCATTCACTCTGTGGACTCCAATATAGTGGGATCTTCAGCATCCTAGAGGGCTTTTCTGAGATGGAAGTAGGGATTTGTGGTGTGTTTTTCAGCGAGGTATTTTGTTACAGCATAATGTTAAGAACTGTTTCTGATTTTTAAGGCTGTTTTTTGTTGTTCTTGGATGGTTGGGTTTTTTGCAATGCTAAGAATTTTAACACGCTAACATCTTTCTGGTTGCTCTTTGTAATATGTGAATTATGGCCTTATTGTCATGGGTATTATGGAGATTAATTAGCCTTGTCTAGTCATTTTGAGAATCTTAATAGTTGCAAAGGCCGGAAGGGAAGATTAGGTCATCTAAATTGACATCCTCTCTGTCATAGGCCCTATATTTTACCTGGTTATTACTGAATTGAGCATCTTGTTCGATACAAGCAGAATGTGTGGTTAATGCTTCCAATAGGGCATCCTATGTAATTTTACCCTCTGTTTTGCTGTTTAGTCTGCTGCCTAGTTGCCTTTGTTGTTGAAATTTGCTTGTCCTTTTCTATTTCAATTGGCCAGACTTATGCATTCTGTGGTGGGCAGTCGGTGGACCTTTTCTGATTGAATTAAAACCCAATACCATTGTTACTGTGAATGTAGTTGCACACAAATATCTTGTCAGCGCCTGATCTTCCTCCCCCTCTCTAACTCTTCAATTTCCAAGCTTTTCAGAAATATTTTCCAGCGTTGGCTTCATCCATTCTGTTTATAGTAGTGCATTTAACTTAACTGTTACCACTTATACATCCCAAATTTAGTTACATGTTTCCAAAACATTGTACAGGAAGTGCGGTTTTAGTTATTTATCTTCAGGCTTGCTTTCCAGGATATGATTGCTTGCTTCTTAGGCACGGCTTGATGTATTACCTAGACTAAGATCTGTAACTTGGCATTTGTGTGTGTTAAAACACGTTTTGTTTAAATGAGCCTGTGCCTCTGACTAGTTCAGACAGTTCTGCATAACTCATCACATAGTCTTTGCCACTATTTACTAGTCTGCCGTTTTTTCCACTAAAGTATCAGTAGTATCATCAAGTACCCTTTGTTTTGATCAGGGCTTTGTGTGCGAGATAAAATTGAAGTGGTTCTTGCAAGAATCTTCACACAAAAGATGGGTGCAGAATTTTAAGGCAGCGAGTTAATGACCTTGCAAAACATGCCATCTCCTGTTAGATTGAGTGAGACCAATAAAATAGGTGTTACAGGTATTGCAAATAGCAGGCTTCCTTTCTTGAATGACTGTACTGGTGGAAGTATTTTAAATAGCAACCTCTTACGAAGAGGCTGTGTGCGAAGCATAGGCAACATAGATAGTCAGTAGGTTGGTAATGGGGAAATGGAAGTTTTCTTGTTTAACTTCGTTCTCTTTTTGTGTACCTGGAAGTCCAGCAGAAGCTGGTGAGATGTCCTTATTTAGGCATGCTTACAAAATCATACATTTTGTTTTAATTGCTTATTTCATTTGGAAATGTTAACAAATGTAATGGGTACTTGAACCATTATGTGTTTACACAATTGACATTGCTACTAGTCGAAATGATAGGCCGAAATACCTGTGCTTTCAAGTTCTTTAATTTATTCAGCTATTGTGGACCAAGTTTCTGCAAAACATTTTCAAAATGCTGGAGATAAGACAACAAATGTATGGAATTACTACCCTGAGGCATGGCGTATCTTTTATAAGACACTGAAAAATGCAAAAGGCAGCCCAACACATCCTTTGTAAATTCAAGAACAAAGCTAATGATAATTTATTTAGAAATTACAGGTCCTGCAGAAGCTGTTTGTTCTTGTGCATTTTTTCTTTTGTTTCATTTTACGTAACTGATATTTTTTGAATGTGTAGTTGAGTTACTGACATGATGTGTTCCTTCCTAATAGTGAGCTCTCAGAAGAGGATTCAGCTGTTTGTCCTTTACTTGGCTAAAAGGAAGTTTGAAAGCATTTCTAAATGTTAAACTTATAAATTAATTTATTTCTAATAATGCAGAGTTTCTGCTGGAATAGATACAGAATGGAGCTGTTAATTCCCTAGCTTTATTTTATTGGCCTGAGCTGTGATTGCACTTAAGAATAGAGGTTCAGAGTTGTAAAAGTTTAATATTTTATAACAGTGGTAAAAGTTCCTAAATTAGTTGTTAATTTTTAGTTGCTTTTTCCTTGTACCTTTAAAATATAGAGTGGTATCCCTGAAGTCTTATGTATAAGTGGACATTTTCTGGCCTTTATTTGTTCTGTAACAGCATTGTAAGAAAACAGTGTAAAATACGTTTTGGAAATGGGTCCAGAAGAATACGTATGGGCAATGCAGGTATGCGGCAGTTCTCTTGTGGTTGATCTTGATTACTGATGTTTTTGGTTCATATGTGGAAACAAACAGTTTTTCAGCAAAAGAACCAATGAGGGAAAGTCTGAGATCTAAGATTTCCTTCCATAGAAACAACCGCAGAAAGGAAAAGAAATCATTAATCAAAAGTAAGTTGGAATGACTATTGCTTTAAGAACAAATGAAATGTACAGGATGTATGTTCTTTGAAACTTTAAAGTTGTGTGACACATTGTTGTAAATACCTAACTGGTATATTTTGCCTCAAAACCAGTTATTAATGAGATTTAAATTCAGTATTTTAGTTATTTAAAATAATTATGTATGAGATAATTATTAAATAGTGTAGGCACGTATAATTCATTATTTTCCCACTTTTAACTGGTCTCAGCAGATGGTGTGCATTACAGATCCAGCACAAGTGCTGGCAGGCAGCTGAGCTTGGTTTTCTGCCACAAGTCACATGCCTTGGACCCGCTGCCTGAAACCCAAGGCTTCCTCACGGGGCGGGTGCTCCGCATCAGCCCAATCCAGGGGTTACTCTGGAATTGAGTAACACACCCTAATGCTAGCAGTAGTTGTGTTAACCATTTTGGGAATGAAGTGGGGTTGTCTTTTGTTCCTTTTTTTGGGTTTTGTTTAAACACAGTGGTAGTCTTTGAACTACCATTATTGTTGCTGTTTCAGCTAAGGCTTTTAAGTGCATTTAGAATATGAAATGTAATTACAGAAATGAGTTTACAGTGCCTATTTTTACTTCCTCAATATCTTTTTACACTGGCCAGCTTTAAAATCAGCTGAGTCACTTTGTTCAAGTTTAAGGGCTTAGCACTGGCAGGAGCTTACTGCGGTAGCTATTTAAGAATTTTGCATCCATATGGATACTCCTGTTCCTAAAGGGGGAACAGAGGAAAGATTCAGAAGTGTGTTAGTGTATGGAGTTATGGTGATTATAATGCTGTAGTAATATAATTATATTGATAAATTTCCCTAGCCTTTCTTGATATCTTATCAACATGATTATGATATTTAGAAAATGTTTTTAGATCAATTACATTTTCTGCAGAGGAAGAATGTATATTAAATAATTTGTGTGTCATGGTCTTTACAATCTAATTAACTCATTTTGACACTGAAAGTATGATTTATTTTTTTTTAACAGAAATTGTACAGAATCAGCACTTTATGTGGTTTAGTTCTTTTCTTGATGTCAGTACAGGGAACAGAGAATGCCCTACTACCCTAATCTAAATGGATTTACCCCTACGAAGGGTAAATATTCATACTGAATAGTACTTATTTCAGACCTTTTAAAAACTAATTTACAAACCTGCCTTCCATTAAGATCTTTGAAACATGGTGGGTGGAAGACTCACAAGATAATAAGTAGCAGAAGTGCTTATTCTGGGAGTACAGGAATGAAGTTGAGTGGACATCCAGAACTGAGCGACTTAAAGTAATTAGGAAGAGCTGGAGCGTTGGTTGCAGGGTAACCTAATTAACTTACTGAAGTCGGTCTTTCACTAAAGAGTAACACAGAGTAACCTCATTAATTCACTAAGTCGGTCCCTAATCACTCTCCTTGAGAAGACTCTTTTAAAAAAAAAAAAAAAAGTCCTTTAGGAAGTGCTCAATGCGATGTTAATATAGCTTCTTAAAAACAAAAATCTAAGAATATTTTCCTTTCATTTTCATATTCAATTGAAGTGCCTAAATAGAAATCTTAGCTTTGGAGCTCCCTATGGGCTCCTATTAGCCATTATTTTCTAGTTTGAAAGAATAAAAAGTACTTAAAAAATACGTATTTTTTTTCTGTTATAAAACAAACTCACCACTATCTTTTTGTTTGTTCCACTGCAAATAGATCATTGTGAACAGAGTGATTCTCCCCTCCCGCCTCAACTGTGAGGATACAGCAACAATTATTTTTTTTTTCTGTCATAATTTCTTTTTTCTGAGATATATTGCTTCTTCTAGTTAATACATGGTGAAGCTGGTTTTGATATTGGATATTTTAAATTTAGAAATTATGCACTTTGTTTTTTTCCCTTGGTAGGAGTTGAGGCCTGCAGTGGTGAAAGGTTTATTTGTGTTCTTTCCTCTTGGAAATCAAAAGCATCATCTGTCAGTAGAGGGAAGTGTACTGAAAGCTGAACATCAGGTGCTGTCCTGTCCTGTGCTGTAGTTCTGCCCTCAGCCTCCCTGCTGGCCTGGGAGGTTTTGGCATCCTTGTATTTCCCATGTAGATGGTTTTCTGAAGGCAAATCCAACGTGCAGCCGCTGTGGTGCACACACTCCTGAAACTCTTTGCTTCTCTACCTGTCCAAGTATGTTTTAGTTCTGAGCATAGTCTTAGTTTGAACAGCAATAGTGTCTATATTACTGATGGGATCTAATCTTCTACAGCAAATATTTGAGACGATTTTAGGTCCCTTTGATCTATTTTGGCCTGCCTAAGGAAGCCAATAGGGATTTGCCTTGGAATTAAGGTGCAATAGTGACACATACGTAACATGTCTTGTCTGACTCACTCTTTGGTTGCTACTGGTGTTCACTGTACTTGCTTACCCAGTGCTTCCTTAAAAAGAGAGGCTGGTCCTGAGAAAGCGCTCTGGTTGCTAGAATTGCTTCTAGGTGAGCAGTGGATTTCTCTTCCCTGCGCTGCCTTCACTTACACTTTATTAACAAGGTGCCTTTACTCAGGATTGGATCAAGTGAAAACTCAAGGACTACTTTGAAAGCCCATTTGCACAATTTTGAGGTGTAGAGACCACACACTGAGTAAGGGTGAGACTTTCCCTTTTTCTTAGGGGTCAAGCGCCCGAACACAGAAATCGACAGCGGGGCTGTGTGACAGAAGGGAGAGGCATACTTTGGACACCTGCTGTACGGCTGCGGTGTTGCATCCCATCTCCCATCCCGCGCTGATGTGCCCAACTACCCCTTCCAGTCCTTTCTCTGGCACTACTCACAGATGCGTGTTCTTGTCCCTGAGACATGTAAAGCAGATGCTTATAGTTTCCACCACGAGAGACCCATGTAATAGCTTAGTCTGGATTTTGGGATTAGAGGGGGAGGAGCTCTATAAAGCTGACCTCTGTACTTCTGTTTGTAACACAGTTATTCATAGAAAAGTTACCTCCAGCATAATGACTGAAGTTCTTTGGAATGACAGCTGTACAATTCTGTGTTGCAATTACTCTAGCCACCTGTTTGAGAAGCCTGTGGCTGGAGCACTGGGGAAGTGTTGGTACGCCCTTCTCTGCTATTACAGGCTCGATCACTGATCTAGGCTGTGTGTGAATGACAGAACTGGTACTTTCTGTTCCCTCGCTAGCAGGAACTTTAGGGACTGCTAAGGCCTGAGTGGACTTCAGCAGGCAAAAGGAACATGAACTTGTCTGTATGGCATGTGTGTGCTTATGAATGTAATCTGCATGCGTTTTTTAAGAGTTCCTCTGTAGCTAACCATTCTTTGTCTACTGGAACACTAGTTTGTGGTTTTCACCATGAAATAAATACAGCGATGGTTTACTACAGAATATTGAAGTTTGTTTGGTTTTTTTGTTTTGTATTGAGGATGTTTCGTAAGTGTGTTAATCCCTCTGTTTAAAACTCTAGAAGTCCATGCAGTTTATCTAGTTGTGCAGTAAATTTGCTCTCCCTTTATTCAGGTGCTGCTGTTGATTCTACCTTCCAGTATACTAAACAGTAAATCGCAGTTGTTAAAACTGCTGAGATATCAAAATAAGATGTAATAAGATTATTAGTTTGCATTCTCTTGTCTGTATCTGCCCTATTGTACAATTGTACTTTAGGTTTCTAGGATGGAATCTGTTGTTGTGCTCTGGTAGTGCAGGGAGATCCTGATCTGTGTCAAGAGCCCTCAGATGCTACAGTATGACAGATACTAATGACTTGAATGTCACAGGCGATAGATTAGGAGAGGGAGGTGCTAAACATTATTAGGAACTTTTCTGGATAGGAGAAGGCAATGCAGTGAGAAGTCTGGAGCTAGTCATGAGCAAGGCTCAGTCTTGATCTGATGTGTCTAATGATCACAAGACTGCAATAAGTTAAAGTGGGAAAAAGGCAATATTATAAACTTGCAGACTATGCCTGTGTGTATGCATTCCTGGCTGCTTGCTTATGTGATAGTAACGAAGGCCGTCAATTACATTTGTCCACAAGAAGCTCCTGCTACTGGATTGTTTCCTTTAGTTCAGCACAGAAATTTACCATCTTATTCATCACAATCTGCACAATTGGGATACTATTTAAATTCTAGGAAATAAAAAAAAAAAAACATATTGGTATATGTAAATTGTCTTGTCTCAAACTCTTAACACCCACAGAGTGAAAGACTATCTGAAGAGGCTTGGGCACAGCTTCTTGAAGATGTATTTCAGAAATGCATACAAATGTAACTTGATAATTGTGTTTTAATAGAATTATAAAAAGTCTGTAGCTGACCGGAAAAGCTGTTTTATATGAATAGTGGAGAACCTTGTATACTTGGCTGGCATAGTAAACATATTTTTTTTTCTGCTGATGTCATTACAAGTTCAAAATGTTAAAGAACTGTGCTGCTTAGAACAAAGTGTAGCAATGTATTGGCCTGAAGTGATATTACAGAGGTCCTATCTACGCAAATTGGTGTATTGTGGACTGCATTGGCCAAATGTGTCTTTTGTATCTGAGAATACAATTGATGATGACTTTATTTTTGAAGTCAACATCAGTATTACTATCATCCTCTGGGGCTAGAAAAAACAAGTTGAATCTTTTGCCAGCTATGACATCTTTGAGAAAGAAGTAGCCATATATGATAGATTGTTAAGGCAGTATTCATAAAACAATAATAAAAATAGTTTTTGACAGTCACACTGGGAGAGATTCAGGGCTGATAGAATCCAGGTCTGTCTGTTTTGCTTTCTTCAGAAATACTTCAGACTTCAGCACACATTTTATCGCCTGGTATGACTTTAGGGATTATAACTTAATTTGTGTTACTGTACTGTGTAGAACTTGAACCAAATTGTTTGAGTTGAGAGAGATGTGAGGGGGAAGGAGATGACACAACTGTCTATACTGTGTGCTAAAATAATAAGAAGCAGCTCTCATTTGCTGTTTTGGAGACTAAGACAAAAATTCCAGTTTTGATTTTTTTTTTTTTTTTTGCCATGTTCCTGATAACAATGTCTGAGAAAAATAAAGTTTACACTTCCATTACTTCTAAATTTGCATTAGCTGTATAACGATGAAGCTTTATATTATCTTTATATGCAGCATTGTATGCCTGATTCGTCTTCATAAACCATCCTGGTTTTCACCTTTTTTACTATGCGTTTTAACACATTGATTAGATGATTTGTTAGATTAGTTTATAGTTGGTCCAGAGCATTCAATTGGAAGGCTAGACTTTTTTCATTTTTTAGATAACAGGCAACTATTTAAAATTATGTGATGAGTTCTGCATTGATACGCAACAAAATCACTTTTAAAAGGAAGAAAATGCTAAATGTCATATGCATCACAAATGCTTATTTTGCAGTAAGTTAGTGTGTACTGGAGTGGATAGCGCATAAAATTTCGTGCCACAAAGCTGGTGTGTTTTGTTGTTTTACTTTCAAGCGTGTGATTTCATGTGTGTTGCTTCTTGATTTGCTGCAGGAAAAAAGGGGGGAAGGAAGAACGTAAGAGTTAAATTAAAGCTTCAGTATTGCTTTTTTTTTTTTCCCTCTCCCTTTTTTCTCTTCAGTCTTCATTATTGTCATTAATAAATCTTTATAAAATGTTTTGCTGCCTCTTCTACATGGTGTAGTTTAGCTCTCAACTTCCTGCTTACTAGCAATATCCAGCAAAACTGGAGGAAAAAAAACCAAAACCAACCAAAACCCAAACCAAACTGTTAAAAGAAACAAGCATCAAGTACGTAGAGCTCAGAGGTTGAAGTAGCTTGAAAGAATTTTTTGTGAAAGCTCTTGTTAAAATCAGATTAGTTGCTATTTCAGAAACAAGTAAAGTTCTTATTATTGCTGCTTTCAGTGTGCATTAGCATGGTCTACAAAATTAGTTGAAGTCTGGGTGGCTTTTTACTTTGAGAGCCAAGTAATTCCCACAGGTTAAGTGTATGAAGAATCTACAGTTTCTTCCTGAAACCTTATGATACAGCTCGGTTACCTTATAGGACGACTGGACATCATTCCTCTAAGTCAGAAAACAAATGTTCTGACAGCAAGGGGAGGTTATTTGCCTCTTAACTGAAAAAGTATGGTCTCTGACTAATGTACCCAGAGGTTCTGGCCAAAAGGAACTTTAAAAAAAACCCCAAACCCTTAAGTTTTTGCCAGTGAGCTGCACTCTTACAAGAGCATTGCTGATACAGTGCACTGGCATTTGTGTGCTGGAAAAGAATCAATATAAATGATGGGCTCTTAGTAACTTTGGTTTTTTTACTGTATCTGCTGGGTAATTGGCTCTCGTGGACAGGTGTTTTAAGGACAAGAACAGATTTCTTCCAAGTTTTTAAATTTCCATTTTCAAAAAGTACAGCCAATTTCCATTTGTGCTGTGTCTTTTTATAAACTGTTAAATCAAAGAAAAAAATGTAAATATTAGATTTGCTAAGTATTGCTTTTAGCTCCCCACAAATCTAGAGGAGTTTTTCTGCTGCTATCTTTGGAAATCTAAGAAAAATGGTTTGCTACTACTTGCTAGTATTGCAGTGGAGACAGTGAAGCTCCTTACCTTCCGCTTGGTTATACATGTGCAGTTTTGTTTTGTTGTATTTTTTAAGATTTGTGTTTATTGGTAATTTTTTTTCTTGCAATATAATGTTTGAAGAACACTGTTCATAGCAATGTTTTAGTGATCTATCTGGTGTTGCATAAAATGCAGTGTAAAAGATCCATCACCAAAACATTTACAGGAAGCACTGTCCGCTTTAAATTTTGTGTACTGAAATGCTTCTTGTGTCATTGTATGGTAGCCGTCTAATAATAAGTACAAATTTCAGACTTTTTTTTCCAGAGGATTATGTCTTTAAAATGCAAAGTTACTGTGTAAACTCTTCGTGAAGAAGATATGGAGTTAAATAGCAATTTTCTTAAAAACAACAGACAGTATAGGCTGGATAGGCTATTAAAGTATTAAATATGTGATTTAGCTTGATCAAGGGTTCACTTATTAATTTATGTCATTAAAGATCATTGAGTAATGTATTTATTTGTCAGGCAGTATTATTTAATTACTTTATAAAGCATGGCTGTATATTTAAGGAAACTATTAGCATTTTGCTCTCCCAGGATTTGGTGCCTTTGTCTGAGTCACTGTGCATACCAGATGGGATACCGAATGACCTCTGGGTTAGTCTTCAGAATGATTCATCAACAAGTACTTCACCTGTCTTCCAGACCAAAGCATGTTATTATTTTTGTTCTTTCTCTTTGGATTTAGACAAGTTTTAGGCCTTCTTTTGCAGACTGAAACCCTAGTTTAAGAAAAAAATTGCAGTATTTGCCTCTGCTACACTTAGTTCTGATCTCCTACATCTAGGGATGAGATATCCAGTTATTTTGACTACTATCACAACATATGTCCCCCTCACCTAATTCCCCACCACCACCTTGGAAGTCTTCTACTGCTGCAGTGAACAATCATTATATTAAGTTATTTATTGCTAAGTAAGTATGCTATTGGAAGATAAATTATCTTATAGTTCCATGTCTTAGAACTTTTGATCCATCCAAATCAGTCTTAACCACAACTGCCGTAATGGTGAAAAGCATTATTTTGACCATCTGTTTTGGTTTGTATCCTATTAATGTGAGAGGGATAAAAGGAGGACTGTTGCGGCTTGCTTTTTTTGTTATGAAGTTGTGGGGATGTTCTTGACTGTCCTTGCGTATGGAAATGAGGTTAACAATAAAGAGGAGAGCCAGAGGCATGAGAAGGAAGGGAAAATGCAATAGAAGCAAGCTAAATGAATTAAATGTGTTCTCAGTGTGGTTAAGAGAAAAGAACAAGGCAGGGGGAGAGGAAACTGGAATAGGATAAAAAGGCAAGTGAGAGTGTTTATACCATAGGGAAGAAGGACCACTCAGAGAAGTAAATTGCGTAGCAACCCCCAAATCTTTAGTCTTTATATCGAATGTAGTATTTCATGGTTAAATAGCTATTTATCATCGTGAACCTTGAAGCTCTGTTAAGAAAAAATGCATTACTTTTAGTGAAGTGAGGTTAATTCCTAAAATGATTTCCCAAGAGGATAATATTTTCCCTGTATGATTTTAAACTTTCAAGAATTTTTTTTTTTCTGCTGGTTTCTCCACTAATACAGTGTCATTTCAGATCACTGATTTGAATTTCAGGGTGTGTATGAGATGCCTGCATTCTAAATGAATGCTCTAAACCAGCTATGAACTAATTGAGCAAATCGTGTCAGCATGAAAAGCATTAATTGTTAATGTGAAAGTGTATGAAATTACTTAATGTAGAGAAAGTTGCACAACTTAGTAATGTTTTATTGTGGTGGTGTTGTTTTTTCCTGCAGATGCCCTCCTCGAACGTTTTTACCAGCACTGTGCAAAATTTTTCTTGACGAAAGTGCTCCAGACAATGTATTAGAAGTAACAGCTCGTGCCATAACATATTATCTGGATGTATCAGCCGAATGCACCCGTAGGATTGTGGGAGTGGATGGAGCTATCAAGGCACTTTGTAATCGTTTAGTGGTTGTTGAACTTAACAACAGAACCAGCAGAGATTTGGCTGAGCAGTGTGTGAAGGTATGTATTCTGAAGAACTTTGTTTTTAAGAAGGAGCTGGAAAATTTGGTGTTTCTGAAGAGCTTCCTCGTATCGTAATCCTGTTTATTTCATTAAAATATGAAGCAAAACCGTAGAGTATGATAAAAGTGTACATGCCAGCAATGTTGCTTATCTTTACTGTCAGTCTGGTGCTCTTCAAAGCTGAGATTCCTTTTAAAAAAAGTATAGAAAAAGGAGCAAAAATATTAGAAGAAAGTTTTCCTATTTATCTTACATGACTAGAATGCTAAGGGCTAATTTTATGCTAAAAAGGGAATGAAGAATTGCTCCAGATATACATAAATTACCTGTTGGGGAAAAAAAAAAAAAGCTTGCTGTCTCTTCAGTAGCACTAGACACAGCTCCTCTGCACCCTTGTGAAGTTTTCTGAAAAAATTACAAGACCACTACAATCTTGTTTAAAGTATAACTCATGTCCATGTGATAGGGTATAGTTTGAATCCTTGATTACCACTGCATCAGAAATTATGCATGCATTTCCTATTTACTAGTTCACTCACAGTACATTACTGAACTAGTGGAGTAATGGTACTCTTGGAAGTTTCAGAGCTCTCAGTTGTGTGTTATCCAAAGACTTAATTCTCCCAGGAAAAGTTACTATTATCTAGCTGTTATGACTATGCTATTGGGAGATGTTCTTGTATTTGCTCCTCTATTTTTGAAGAAAACTAACTCCTGAAGTACTGGAGGCTTTCGGCCTTTCTGGGTGTTGAGGAAGAAACGGCTTTTTTTTGTTCTGTTGTTTCATTTTAACAAGTTCTGTTGATGGATATAAACAAGTAACTGAGTTTTTATGAGTACTTAATTATAACTAAATTTCATTTTGCTGTAGGTGTTAGAATTAATCTGTACGCGTGAGTCAGGAGCTGTGTTTGAAGCTGGAGGGTTGAATTGTGTTCTGACATTCATTCGTGACAGCGGACACCTTGTTCATAAAGATACTTTGCATTCAGCTATGGCTGTTGTATCCAGACTCTGTGGCAAAATGGAGCCTCAGGATTCTTCATTAGAGATCTGTGTGGAATCACTGTCTAGTTTATTAAAACATGAAGACCATCAGGTAATGTACTAGTTGGCTTGATATGCTGGGAATTTAACTTCCATTATGTTTAATAAATGAATGGCTAGGTATTTTTATATAGCCTCCACAACTAGATGTTTACATAGTAGTTGTTATATTTGGATGTTATGATCGTTTCCTTTACAGTTGTGTTGACAAGAAGATAAAAGTACTGCTTAGCATTTGACTCCAAGCACTAATGTGTGAATGTGATCTTATTTAACCTCTGAAAACTTTACTGAAAAATATCCTGTAACTTTTTTCAGTGCATTTTGAAATACTTTCTGAAGTAAGTATTGTTCTATGTCTGCACCTCCGTCACTATTAAATTGAGCATAAATAAGGGACAAAAATCAGTTTGATTTGTTTTTCTTTTGCCAAACTAAGAAGCAATAAAAACATCCACAATCAATGCTAAAATATTACACTGGAAGCCAGCTTAAATGGTACTATGATAGACATAGCACCACTCCTTTATTGCAGTTTTATTAACATGAGATGAAGTGATCCTTGTAAAACCTAGAAGATGAATCCTAGAGGAATTATCTGCCTACTAGTAGAATCCTTTTGTGTCTGCACTGCTTTGCAATAGCTATTTAGCCAAATTCTTGCAGTACCCTGACCAAGCTTCTTGTCCATACTATTTTCAGTCCACATTTTGCCCCCATCTCTGTCCTGATTCGTTTCTCTGCACCCCCACCCCAAGTCTGGTTTATTAAGCACATCATATTTGGGAGACTAAATCTTTTTGCCAGTGTACTAAATTTTTTTAATATATTTTTAGATCTTTTGAAAGGCCCAGTTGTCAGGGGGCTATCACACTAGCCATTTCAGAACAAGCTACTGTGGTTTTTAGGCACTGTGTAACTTTATTAATGCACTGATGATCTTAGGCAAGCTAATCCTGAAATTTAGACCATAAGTCCGTAGTATTATAACTGTTTCAGGATTTATAATGTGTTTGAAATAAAGCAATTGCTGGACCTGTTGGAGATCTGAGTGAGAGTTCAAATTAACTTAATCTTTTAGCAGTTAAGCTTTAAGTGTGCTTGAGATTGGAGTAACCCTGATGATAGTAAGTAAATCTGTGTCGGTGTCCTTGAGAAATGTGTTTCATGTGAAACAAGCCTCAGGATTTACAATGAATGTTGATGTGTATTATGGATTTGCCCAGTAATTTGCTATGTGAAGTTTGGTGTTCCCCCCTTCCTTTTACACTGTTGGATTTGGTCGCTTTTTGTGCGGGCTGCCAGTTAGTAACATCACTTGAGAGAAGAGTTCAGACCAGATGAATGTGGCCCCAAGAACAGCTTATCTATAAATTTGTTTTTTTAACCTTTCAACCAAACTTGCAGTTTGTGAGAAGAAATGTAAATATCTTCCACAGTACTCTTTTGCTTTGTAAACTGATGCTACTAATGTGATGTGTTAAATAAGCTGAACCTTTCGTGTGTATTTCTGACAGGGCTGTTCTGGTAAAAATCCATGGACTATATACAGATTACATAAAGATTGGCAGAATTGTTTATCCATCGTGCTGTCAAAGAACTGGAGCAAAATGCCAGAGGACATGAGTAGTGGCCATTACAAGTTAAAAAAAAAAAAAGAGTCCCTTGCAAAAGAGTTCTGATAAATCAGAATGCTTGGCATGCAGGGACCATGCCAGAAGTTTAGCATGCTTTGCATGTATTCAAGAGAAACTTTGGTTTTTCAAGTCCTTGCAAACTTAATGGAGGTTTAAGATTTTAACTTCATGAAGTCTGGCTAATACTCTAATCTTCTTCTGTGTGTTGACAAGTAACTGCCTGTAAGCTCTTGGTATGTGACAGCTGTCAATAATTTTGAAAATGGGCTGTGCTAGAAGTTGTTGACATTTTAGGGAGTAAAAACTGTAGTAATTTAGAGCTTGGTAAAGAATAGGTATTGTTGTTTTTTTGTTTTATGGGTTGTTATTTTTTACTATTTCTGACACCAATCTGGTTTGCTACTGCATATCTACGAAGGCAAATGTGCCAGAAGCAGCTCATCTTGATATTCCTGTGCAAACCTGATCTGAAAGATGGAGACACTTTTAGTGTATAGGTTAGAGAGATGTGAAAGGCAAAACCTCCCTTTCTTTTCAACACCGACATGAAAAGAATTTGGATCCTTTCCTGGGCAGTTGGCCAGCAGTATTTTTGCCGGATTGTTAAGAGGATCACCAGTAAGCCTTGTTTCCACAGTCTCACTGTTGGGTTTTTTTTCTTTAGTGAGAAACCTAAATTTGGGAGTTTATATTTTATTGTCACAAAAATACTTGTGTATCACTGGGTCAGGTGCTCAGTGGAAAATCTGGGTTATCTAAGGGTAAAATCTGCATTTCCCAGTTTGTCCTATGTTTAGGCCTGGTTCAACTGAAAAAAGGCTTTTAATTATGAGAAGTTTGTAGACCTTTAAATACAACTTGAACTATCAAGCTTCACTGTCAGTTTAATACTTTGGAGTTCTGAGTTGGTGCCTCAGCTAATGGCTTGTTTGATAGCATTTCTTTTAATAGAAAGCACTAAATTAATATAACATTTTGTAATATTAGCATAATATTAATTATAAATACCAAATTATAACATTAGAATATTTTATTTTCTATAAATGTAGAAGATAACTTTAAAATTTCTTTGCAGTTTTATCTTCATTGTTCTTGAGAAACAAAATTGAAATTCATTAAGTGTCCGAAAGTTAGGAGGCAAAACCTCACAGTGTATTTTCTTGGTGTTTTGGGGGTATTTAAAGTTTTTTGAGTTTTATTATTAGAAAGCTGCTTTAACAGTTTCTAATATCAGAATAACCAGAAGGTTAAATGCTCCGTATTTCAATACCAAGCTGTTGGTTGTTGGTTTTTTGTTTTGTTTTTTTTCCAAACTATATTGTCAGAATGGGCAATTGCTTGTGGGAGTTATAAATAGTTGTATTTCCTCTAAGAACAATATCTAAAACTAAAAACTGTTTTTAAAAAGTATTTCCAGTATCTGTTAATCTGATGATTTGATTATTAAACGTGTTTTTCTAGATTGGTTGGGGGTTTGCTCATATAGTTAAGGAGATGCTCACAATGCCGAAATCTAGACGAATAGTTTCCTTGAATTCTGTACATCATCAACAGAGAGAAAGGGGGGAAAAAACCCAACAGTACAGTCCTTCAGTGAGCAGATCAGAGCAATGTTGGGTTCTGACTCAGAGTTTCTGGCTTAAAAAGCCTGTTTCCTCCATTTATTGTCTTTGAGGGGAACCTGGAGAAATCTGCTTCTTATGTGTGTCCTGTATTCTTGTGAATTTCCCCTTAGCGTCTTCTCATCTTAAGTAACAGATTTTTCATCTTCTCTATTGCATTTCTTTCTTAGGTTTCAGATGGAGCTCTGAGATGCTTTGCTTCATTAGCGGACAGATTCACACGGCGTGGAGTTGACCCAGCCCCGTTAGCGAAGCACGGATTAACTGAGGAGTTGTTATCTCGCATGGCAGCTGCTGGTGGGACAGTATCAGGACCATCTTCAGCTTGCAAACCTGGACGGAGTAGCACTGGAGCACCATCTACAGCTGCAGACTCTAAATTAAGTAATCAGGTGTCAACTATTGTAAGCCTGTTGTCAACCCTGTGTAGAGGCTCTCCAGTAGTAACACATGTAAGAAATCCTTTTACACTACAGCTTTTTGTTCTCATAGAGTTTTTCCCTTCATGTACTTAAAATATGCAAGACTTGTGTTGCTATTTTATATATAGATAAATAGATTTATAGGTTGGGTACTTTTATGTATATATCCACACATACATATAGGCTATTTATAAAGAGGGGAAAAAGGAAACATTTCATATGGAAATGAAACCCAATTCTGATAGTATTTTCTAAAGCCCTGTATATTTTTTATTGTTCAGACTTTTAATTATTTCCAGGATCTCCTAAGATCTGAACTTCCAGATTCTATAGAAAGTGCGTTGCAGGGTGATGAGAGATGTGTACTGGATACCATGCGGTTAGTAGATCTTCTTTTGGTGCTACTGTTCGAAGGGAGAAAAGCCCTGCCAAAATCCAGTGCTGGATCCACAGGCAGAATCCCAGGATTGCGAAGGCTGGATAGTTCTGGGGAACGTTCTCATCGGCAGCTGATAGATTGCATCCGCAGTAAGGATACTGATGCGCTAATAGATGCTATTGACACAGGAGGTAAGCAAAAATACTCTGAAAATGAGGATGAGATAATAAAGTATCTTTTTATTTTTATAATCTATAGTGTCATAACAAATACTTAGGTAGTACCTTGAAATTCTTTATATATATAAATACACAACAGGTCTTGTTAGTAATAATTCCTATGCTACTCTTTTTTTTTTTTTTTTTTAATTGCAATTAAGGGCATAAATGCTTTCCTAGAATTATTGATGATACTTAATTTTTTTTCAGACCTGCCACTTATTTAAGGAACACTGATGAAGTTTAATTTATACTTCTGGGAGCTTTAATTATTTTATTTAATTGTATCTTTCAGCTTTTGAAGTAAATTTTATGGATGATGTAGGACAAACTCTTTTAAACTGGGCCTCAGCTTTTGGAACTCAGGAAATGGTAAATTAGTTTTACAGAATCTTAAAAACTTGGATTATTTATATAAAAAAAGATAAAACACCCCTAGTTTACTTTTTTTTGTTTAACAGGTAGAATTTCTCTGTGAAAGAGGTGCTGATGTTAACAGAGGTCAGAGGTCATCCTCATTACATTATGCAGCATGTTTTGGAAGACCTCAGGTAGCAAAGGTATGATTTAAACTGATAGTGTTAGAAAGCCTAACATACTGACTTTTTGCCTCATTCTGTACAAAATGTCTTTGCAATACGTTTAACGTGCACTGTCAAATATTTACACGTTCTTTACAATGTTTATCAAAATACAATTTTTTTGTTACGATAGGGCAGTAATATGAATAAAAGCTCTACAGATATAAAAAGCAAGGAATGTTCTAACTTTGCTTACAAGCATGAGAAAAGCACAGAAAAGATGTGTGAAAAACATGTTTATTGCTTTGGAAGAAGGAATCTTAATTTTTTTCCATATTTAAAAATATTTGTTCTTAGACTCTCCTACGACATGGTGCAAACCCTGATTTGAGAGATGAAGATGGGAAAACTCCTTTAGACAAAGCTCGTGAAAGGGGGCACAGTGAAGTAGTAGCTATTCTTCAGTCTCCAGGTGAGTGTAGTTTTTAATTCCACACCCTTGCTAGTAGAAATGTTTATGTATTTAAAGTAATTCAAGTATTAGTTTTACTTTATTAAGATTCATTTTAAAAAACAGTATTTTTTGACCAACCTTCCTTAACCTGTGAAGTACGTATAAAAACCTAAATATTTTAGATTTTCTTAAGGGATGGGGATTACTGAAGAAACTGTCAACTGGGCACAAACAGTGCCAGTGGTCCTGCTCTTCAGCTGTGGAATGGGGCTAGATTGGGATTTTGCTGTGGGTTCAGAGTATGTCAGCCTCGGCAGCTTCTCCGTCATCCTTTTCTGTCTATGTGGGAGCTGCACTTCACCTATCTGTGATGCTTTTGTAGTGCTGGAGCCACAGGTGGTTATGTGCTCATATTTAGTTCACTTTAAGAACTTTGAGCTTCTCCTATGAACTGTCTTTGGTAGTACTTGTTATCAAACAGTTTTCTCCAAGAAATCTTGCACATGTAAATTTACGTTTTTAGCAATGCATATTCGTGTTCAGGTACTTATATGGTAGTAAAGAAAACTTTTTACATTTATTTGAAGGGGTTTTTTTGTTTGGTTGTTGGTTGGTTGGTTGATTTTTTGCTGTTGAACATTTTTGGGGGAAAAAATATTTTCCAGGGGACTGGATGTGTCCTGTTAACAAAGGAGATGAAAAGAAAAAGAAAGATGCAAACAAAGATGAAGAAGAGTGTAATGAACCCAAAGGAGATCCAGAAATGGCACCCATATACTTGAAAAGGTTATTGCCTGTGTTTGCACAAACATTTCAACAAACTATGTTGCCTTCGATAAGGTAATAGTCACAATCGATGATTTCTCTGCATATTTTGAATTTCTTAATACACTGTTAAAAAAACAAACAACCAAAACAAGGTGGATTTGTTTTCAGTAAAAATTATAACATGTAAAAGTTCGAGTAATGCAAATGACAAACATATTTCTGTTTGAATAGAAGCGGTGGTTTGAAAAGTGTTGCAAGTCTGATTTTTACTTAGTGTTTTAAGTAGCATTTTTTCCTTTCTGTGGGGAAATGGTGTCTTGGAAAAAATATAGTTAGTTAGAAGCGGAAGAGAAAAGCATACTGTTGACTATAGTAGCGTGATGAAAGAGTACCTTGTATAAATTTTTGTATACTGTGTATTTGGTTGCAGCTGTTTGTAGCCACTATAATGAAAATACTAATTTAGGAAAGGAAAACTAATGAAGTGGTATCAAGATACATTCATTGGAAAATCAGGAAGGCTGGAAAAAGCTATTTTGGAAGGTTTTAGAAGACTTCTTAACAGCTTAAGTGTTAATCAACTGAAGAAGATGCCTCTTACTGAGAGAATTAAAAGAACATAATCTAATTTGATACTTAAAAAAAGAATACCGTGGGTGGCATAATCGTTGTGATTGTGTCTGACCATAACCTCTCAGGCTTTTACACTACGAATATAACATTTGCTTATTCTCTTATTTGTGTTTCCAATGTTTATAGGTACTTTGAAGGGTGAAAATACAATATAAAAAGGGACTCTCGTGGGGAGATGATAGGAAGCTTAAGCTACATAATTTTAAATGAAGGAAATAAGAAATTATATTAACAATCTGTGCATGGTTAACTGTTGTTGCAGATTGTGGAAAGAAGTAGTTGGCTCTCTGTATTTAAAAGTTTTCTTTATGAATCAGGTAAATCATGTTTTTAAAAGTTAGTTGAATAAAAAATTTAGTTTTAACCGTACAGAAGTGGTTGGCTTCCAGATTAATTGTCATTCTTAATATGGAAAGCTGCACAATCTAATAGTAATTTAGGGATCTCGCCAAAACATGGGAAGTGCGTGGCAGAAATGGAAGGCTGGATACCTGGGAGGAAGACGAAGTGTGCAGAAGTGAATTGCCATCACTAGGAGTGGATAAAGACAAAATGTAGAATACATTTGCCTAGAGAAGGGTTGAGGAGAGAAAAATATGTTGGACTCCTAGTGCTGTAGAATCAAAAAGGATCAGTAGGTGAATTATTCTTTGAGATAATCTAGGATATATTAACAACAACCAATTTTGGTTTCAATAATGAGGGCTGGAACTCGCTTTAATTTTTTTTATTTTTCCTTGAAAGCATGCATAAATGCAAAAGCAGTTTCATCTTGAACGTTTTTGTTGCTTTTCTTACTCCTTACTTTATCTTTATCTTTGTAAGAATTTCTTCTTTTTTTCCCCATGATCTCTTTTTAAAGGAAAGCAAGTCTTGCCCTCATTAGAAAAATGATACATTTTTGTTCTGAGGCGCTGCTGAAAGAGGTTTGTGACTCTGATGCTGGCCACAATCTGCCAACGATACTGGTTGAGATAACAGCTACAGTTCTTGATCAAGAGGTAGGAATAAAGAAAATGTTGTCCTTATATGAAATCAGTGCAAAAAAGGGAGTTATGATCATTGGTTCCACATAGTTGTTAATAATTAACCCTGAAGTGTTTATAGCATCCATCTGGCACTGCGTGTGAAGTCAGCATCTAAAGATATTTTTAAGTATATATATATGTATTAAGTATATTCTATTTCCATCCCAATGTATTGCAGGATGATGATGATGGCCATTTACTAGCCTTGCAAATCATAAGGGATTTGGTGGATAAAGGTGGCGATCTTTTTCTAGACCAACTGGCTAGACTTGGTGTAATTAGTAAAGTGTCAACTTTGGCGGGGCCGTCATCTGATGATGAAAATGAAGAGGAGTCTAAACCTGAAAAGGTAAGTACAGAATTGATAGCTTTATTTGTTCCTGTAAAACCAGCACTTCTAGTACAATTTTCACTGTTATTAGAATGTCCAGAGCAAGGTAGTTAGGTTATTAAATTCATGCTTATTATACACCACTTTTTTTAATTGTTTTTGTTGTTGTTTTCTGTAACTTCTTTTTCTGTTAGCACGTTATTATCTGCTGAGCTTTCCTCGTCATACTTACTTGTGGTCAAGCTGATTGATACTTGGTTTTGTCTAGTGTTTTGAAAATGACTGCTAAACAAAATGAATCCTTACTGAACAGAGTGCATCTCTTTCACTGTACATGCATCAAATAATTGCAGATGTTTTAAGCATTGTTATGGAATATATTAAAAATGAAGAAAATAATTTTCTGCATAATGAAAACCTTAAGTGCATACTGAAGTTATTTAGCAATTTCTGACAGTCATATTACTGACTACTCAGATGGACTGAATGGATAACAGACCACTTTTGTTATCCATTCAGCTAGGATTTATATATAGTTAAGCCTTAAGTGTATAGGTAAGCTTTGTTACCAAGGGTTTTGGGTTGTTTGGGTTGTTTTTGGATTGGGTGGGGTTTTTTTGTTTGTTTGTTTGGGGTTTTTTTAAGTGTTTAGATATTAAAAAGCTGTCTGGGCAGGGTCCTGGGCAACTGGATCGAGGTAGCTCTGCCTGAGCTGGGGTTTAGACTAAATGATCCCCAGAAGTTCCTTGCAACCTCAAGCATTTTATTATTCTTTTCTCATAATACAAGTTTTGAACGCAGGTGGAGGTCCCAGATAATACGCAGTTGTTATCATAGATAAATCTGTATCTGAAAGGAAACTTTTTAAATATCTTATTCTATTAAAGAACACTTTTAAAGATAAGTTTTACATACAAAAGAAGTATAGTTGCTATACTTCGGGTTTGTAATTCTTTTTCTCCTCAAGTCTTTTAAAATGTCTGTGTTTTCAGTGTTGTTTTTCTGTTGGTTTGGGTTTTTTAATGGGTTCGGGTTTTGTGGTTGGGTTTTTTATGTTTTTGGGTTTTTTTTTTGTTGTTTGGTTGGGGTTTTTTTTGTTTAATACAATTTTATTACAGGAAGATGAACCGCAGGAGGATGCTAAAGAACTGCAACAGGGTAAACCATATCACTGGAGAGACTGGTCGATCATTAGGGGAAGGGACTGCCTGTATATCTGGAGTGATGCTGCAGCCCTGGAACTATCTAACGGTAGTAATGGATGGTTCAGATTTATCTTGGATGGAAAACTGGCCACGATGTATTCCAGTGGCAGCCCTGAAGGAGGATCCGATAGTTCAGGTAGTTTCTTTACAATTCAAGTCCAAGTTAAGTTTTGAGACTGTTATATTTGTTTATATAATTTGATCGGAACTGTTTTGTTTTGCAGGAATTGGCTTACTAAATAGTAAAGGATGTAAACAGGTGGAAGGTGGTCAGTTAATTGTGATGCTTTTTATCAGATAGCATGTGACCATAACTTGACTTCCTTGGTGAATTGTGTTAAGTAAACATCTTGCCAGTAAAAGTGTATTAACTTCGTTTTGTTTTGATTCTTCTCCATGCATACTTAATTTTTTCACCCCAGTCATTAAAAGCACTTTGTAGTGGCCGTCTCAGGAAAAGCAGGTTGAAATGGCAATTTGTTGTTTGCTTCTAGCTAGCAGAATGAAATTGCATGTGTTTGAAGACAAAGTAATGGAAAGTTTCTCATCGAGACTGGGAAACAGATTACAGTGTCTTAATTGTTTGTCGGAGAGGATAAGGGAACAGACCTTATGCACTGGCAATGCACAGGTGGTTTTAATTTTCTGTACAGAATACACAACTTGTTCTGGATGCAGAAACAACCCTCCTTTATTGTTTCATCTTTTTTGCAACAGTTCGTGCATTTATGAACCAGCAGACATAAAATGCTTTGCAATATTATGATGTTTTCAACAAGCCATTGAGTGAAATAACAGAACATATTATGATTCAGGATAGAAATGAAGTGCCAATGATTTTATCCATCAGTTTTGGGGCATGAAGACAAAATGTGATATAGTGTGTTTGTAGATTATAACACAGCTGCAAACCACTTCTAGGTATTTTTTTTGGGGGGGGGTGTCAGAAAATGTATCCTTGCATTCTTTTTAACAAGGCTAATACCTTAAAAAGTAAACGATTTTTGTGTTGAGATAGTTGTTTATCATACGATAAAATTTTAAGAAGATCTGTGGTGTTAATTTCTTAAATCCTCATAGCCCCTGGATGCCAATTCTGCTTTCTTCCTTCCAAATGATGGGGGCATGGGGATGGGCTTTTACTATTCCTGTACAAGATGAGTGGAATGGGGATGGCTCAGATTAATTTGGAGTGAAGAGAACTTAAACCAAAAAAAGTTAGATTGGAAATTTAAGAAGATATCGCTTTATATCAGTCTTAAAAAAAAAAAAAAAAAAAAATTGAATAAATCCCAAGTTTTTGAACAAGATACCTAGCATGGATATTATGGGAGGGAAGGAGCTAAACTAGGATTAAATGAGGCTTCTTGCAATTTTTTCTCAGACGGACATGTACTAAGAGTGCTGACATTGCAGTGTAATTTGCCTGAACTTTAACCATTAGCTCTTAAGTGCGTGCGGCAGCCTCTCTTTTCCTTAAGAGATAAGAAACTAGTATTTGTTAAGTTTAACTAAAGTTACTACAGTACAGACTCAGAATAGTATCATTAAGTCCTGAACTATACTATATGTTCTGCTCTCCTAAATCATTAATGATTATCTCATGGTGTACTTTTTAGTAACTTCACGACTGGCAAGAATATAGAGGGTTGAGTAATGGAATTTGTAAGTGTGTATCGCATGATGAAATCTGGGGCGGGAGGGGGAAATATATATACTATGAACATTTTTGGAAGGTCTGTACTCACCCCTCTCCATGTTAGCTTAATACTTGTTTTGTTTGAATTTTTAGAAAAAACAAAAGTTCAATGCAAAACTTGAAATTTAATGGTAATCCTGAAGCTTTAAGTGAGTCTCAAAATTCTGTCTAAGGGAAGTGGAAATTGTTCCCAACCATGTATAATCATCACATTTTCAGTGTGACATGCTATATAATAAATTTATTAAAATGTAAATATGGAAATTTGGAAAGGTTTAATTAACAGAATTTTAATTTTCTATATGAAACTTCAAAATTCTTTTTATAAGCTATCTCTGTGGATGCTATGAATTTTAAGTAATAAAGAATGCTATGCCTCAAGTGCATATTTATTTTTGCATAGAGATTATTTATTTTTGTATTATACCACAGTAAAAATGGCAAATTTTAAAAACCTAGATCATAAGTCATTGCAGCAAAAGGAGAACAGCAATTTTACAAGTGCATGGACTACAAAAGCTGTATTTATCAAATCAGTATGCTGAAAGATGAGGATACTTTTTAACTTTGAAGTTGAGATGTAATCTTTACATTAATGAGGTTATTGCATTTTTATTTTATATGAAATTTTTATTTTTAAAATTATGAACTCATCACATTTTCTGGAATTATGCTAATTAACATTTCAAATGTAGTGTGCAGCCTTTTAATTACAATATCAAAATGCAATTTAATTAAAACTGAGATAGTTATTTGGAATAATTTCAAGCTAGATTACCTACATATCCTAAAAAGTAGGATATGGTCCTGTTTATCATTTATTTAATATCTCCATATAAATATTAGCTTTTCATCAAGTCTTATGTGGTGCCATTATATTTTTTTTATTTCATGTTTTTCTTTGACATATAGAGGTCCTTGAAATTCTTGTAATTACTAAAAAGGAATAGGAACATCTGCATAATAACTTGAATTAGCACAATGTCACTGTATTAAGTAACATAATTGTGGTTTCCTTACTTTCTCTGAGGTGAATGTAGAAGTTCTACAAAAGAGATGAATAAAAATTTCAGTATAGCTGATGAAAAATATTTTTGGGTGCCTTTGTGACACTTAATCTGAGCAAATAGCTGTTATTGCAGCTCAAAAAATTTTTTTAGCACATGTTGATTGTCAGACTCTATAAAGTTTTGTGAGTGTTTTTTCTGGTTTTTATATGGCTTCAACATTTTTTCTCCAGTTGCTTTAAGCTATGAAGTTGATTGCTGTTTTCCCGTTGGAGGATTCATTTAATTTCCTATTTCTAAAAACTCCCTTTTGAGAATAGTTCATGCTGGCAATAATGACATAAATTATTTTTGCAAGACTAAAAGTTTATCAAGGATTTCTTTGATCTTCCTATTATAACTGTAAAGATGATTAATACATCTGTGAGTAGCACCATTCAGAAAGAGTTGCATTGTCCACTTTGATGTGATCGTGGAATAAATCACTGTTGAAGTACATAAAGTGTTCTAAATTTCTTCCCAGTATATTTAAGACCCTTAATTTCAAACTTAATTTTGCATTGAATGTACTCAGTTGTTTTGCTCTTGGAAAAAAAAAATAATTGTTTGAGAGATGGTAGAATCAATTGTTGGAAGAAAAAAAAAAATGTTTGTTTCTTTTTCAATAGAAAGTAGGAGCGAGTTCCTTGAGAAGCTGCAAAGAGCTCGAAGCCAAGTAAAGCCATCTACCGCAAGTCAGCCAATTTTATCGGCACCAGGGCCAACTAAACTTACTGTGGGAAACTGGTCGCTCACCTGTTTAAAAGAAGGAGAAATTGCTATTCACAATTCCGATGGTCAGCAAGCTACAATACTGAAAGAAGATCTGCCAGGCTTTGTGTTTGAATCTAACAGAGGAACAAAGCATTCGTTTACAGCTGAAACCTCTTTAGGTAAGTATGCAGGCATGTGTTATGTGCAGGTGGGAGCAAGTGTATATGAGGTAGTTTTTCTGTTTGTTGCTTTTCATACCTGTGAGAAATTGTGACTTATCTAAAAATGTGTTGCAGGATCAGAATTTGTGACTGGATGGACCGGCAAAAGAGGAAGAAAACTGAAATCTAAACTGGAGAAGACAAAGCAAAAGGTTAGTGAGCATCTGTGAATTTTATACTTAGAATTTCATTGTTCATTTTATTTTATAACATGCTTATAGAGTTGTAGTTTCCTCTTAGAGGATTAAAATCTTCTGATTTCAACTACACACAATTTTATGCTAAGCTTGCAATGGAAAACTTCTCTCGTAACAAAGCACTTCTGCAGGTGCTTTTATCCAACAATCTTAGTAAACTATGTGGTGTTCTAGACGCGAACTAATTTTCTTTTAAAAACGTAAGGAAATCCAATCCTCCTGACCTATATTTATATAATTCTATAGGTTTTTCTTATGCAAAAAGAAAAGACGTTATGATCAATACTACTGTTGTATCAGAAGCATACGTTACTTCTATTCAGTAAATTCAGATACTAATTTTAGGCTGGGTATTGGGGGGGATGGAAGCAAACAGTCTGCATGCTAAGAGCCATGGTAGTGATGAAAACGTGTGAAGGCCCTCATTTTGGACTGCTTTAAGATTCTTCTCAAACTGAGGGGAGAAACAGAGGAACTAGGAAGTAAAGTATTAAGCTTTTCACAAAAACATAAAATAACACTACATTCTGTGGCCTGCTGATGCCAAGGGCTTAAGCTAATCTTCAGTCGTGACCTCTCTTGCAGTTTCTAACAGTGCAGCTAATATGTTCTGTACCAAAAATCTGTACTTATATCTGAGGAAACGTGACACTAAATTGAAAATTAAAGTACTGTGTAAATGAGGATAGGTGGGATGATAAAAGGAAGGCAGTGCTCTTTCATACCTGAGATTGCACTGTGTAGCTCTGAAGCTTGTGAAACGTATTATTGTAGGACACATGATGAAAATGAAAAGGAAAATGTTGTTTAATAAGAACTTATTTTGTCAAATCTCTATCTTGTGTGATCTGTACTTTGCAGAAGAAGTACTTTTTCTGCAGGAAAGAACTTAAACTTCTTAGTGTAAGTTCATATAAGGACTTTCTGCGTGAATTGGTCTAAGGAATGTGAAGAGAGCATTCAGAAATCATATACAAAAGCCCCTTAACCTGACCTCTAAAAAGATTACCAGATCCATGAAACAGTTCTAAAGAAACAGATTTACACATTGAGAGTCTTGTCTTTTCTCCTACCTTTGTGATTTAATTTAATGTATGTTTGTAAGCGTAGCTTCTGTAAGTTTCAATAAGATTCTGTGTATTTCCGCTTATTCTGTTCTTTTATCCTTTACAACCTTTGCTTTTCATGATGTATGATAGGTTTTGTTCTTCCTTATTTGTTTGTGTCTGTTATGGACTTTAAAAAAGATGACCAAGTTTCTAGTATCTTTGAGAACAATAATAGTCTCATAACAGTAAGGTATGACTTCTGATTATCAAAATCCATTTGTAGGTACGCACTATGGCGAGAGATTTATACGATGATCATTTTAAAGCCGTTGAAAGCATGCCTCGAGGAGTAGTTGTAACACTGAGAAACATAGCAACACAATTAGAGTCTGCATGGGAACTTCATACAAACAGACAGGTAAATGTATCTCCTTTAATTTATAATGTGTGATGACAGTGGAAATCACGTAATAACGTTCAGACTAATCTGTCACGATGTAAAGGGAAGTCACAGTATGTCTGTCTGAAATGCAGGGTTTCTTAATGCATGTAATTCCTAGTTATGTACTTTACTGGGACATTATTTTTCAAATAAAACAAGTGGAAAAACTGCTACCTTGTTGCACCATAATTGTCTTTTTGTCTTGCAGTGTATTGAGGGAGAAAATACTTGGAGAGATTTAATGAAGACTGCTCTGGAAAACTTAATTGTACTATTGAAGGATGAGAATACTATTTCACCATATGAAATGTGCAGTAGTGGCTTAGTTCAATCGTTGCTTACAGTTCTAAATAATGTGAGTTTAAAATTTCTGAAAAAAAAAAAACAAAAAAAACAAACGTAGGCATATGCCTTGATTTAAAAAAAATCCATTATAAATGTGTTTTTTTCCCATCTTGATGAAAATCAGGCAGACTTGCTCCAGTTAGTGGTCTACCTGTTGAATATATGCTATCACAATAGATGACTTCAGTTTGAATAAGCTGTTAAAAATCTTTAAATCAACACTGGTCAGTTCTAATGGGGGATACCATTTAGCTTTCACATACAGATTTTAAATAGAGGATTCAGTGAGCCTAAGCAAGTATTTTTGCCAGTATAAAGAATGAATATATTGATTTGTGTTAGAAGTAATGTTTTATTTTTTTTTTCCTCTTAGAATGTTGATTTAGATGTGAAACAAGACTGTAGTCAACTGGTAGAGAGAATAAACGTTTTTAAAACAGCATTCAGTGAAAATGAAGACGATGAAAGGTAAAAACAAAACCAAAACAAGAAAAACCTTTGCATCTGTGAAGCAGTATGGTATGTTTAAAATAATTTACAGACGAAGGAAGAGTTCTTTCCATTTCAGTTTGTCTTTCTCTGGAATAGAAAATTGGACCTAAGAGACAGCATCTGCTATTGAAGTAACAATTAAAAATTTTACTGAATTACTTCTGTCTGATACAAAGGTGACTTTTATTCATCACTGTGCAGATGAATATTTTTCTTACTGTGCTGTAACAATATGACTAGAACAGATTATAACAGTAGAAATAGCATGCTGAGATATTTGCTACAGCTGGGTACTATTCTCTGAAATACTGTAGGATTTTTTTTTTTCCTCTGTGTATGGTAATATAGTAACTGTTCACTTTCACAGTCGTCCAGCAGTTGCATTAATTCGGAAATTGATAGCAGTGTTAGAATCTATTGAACGTCTACCTCTCCACTTGTATGATACACCAGGATCTACGTATAATCTTCAGGTAAATGTACAACAATAGCAATATGTCACGCTGAGTGATACACAACTGAATACCATACGTGATTTTAAGGAAAAGTTGCACACATTAAGTCGGTATGAAGCATATTCTTGTAAAGGTGGACAGAATTAGGTAAAGAGCAACAAACTTTTTGGCATTTATTTCTTCTAACGCTGAACCTAAATGTATGGGTATTCCTTTACTGTCCCTTTTCCACTGTGAAGTGAAAGCAAATTTTGATTGAATAGATAATGTGATTGTTCTTTCTTTTGTTTTCAAGTATTGTTCTCTTTATATGGGAATATGTCCCCTAGTGAGTGTCCTTACTACTTGAATGAGCAATTTGTTGACGGCAATTATAAGACACGTTTATTTGTGGTGACTAGGGATGGGCAATAACGGCTAAAAGGGTCCCTTCTAGGGCTGTGTTCTTGTTCGGTAATACAAGACACCTGCAGGATCAGCAGCTTCTTATAAAGGAAAGCTGTAATTTGGCTAAAAATATTACTTGTTTTTGTCCAGTTTGTGTGGAGTCTTAATTTTTTCCATTTGAAAGCACGCTTCAGGATTTTACAAGATGTTAGTGAAGTGTGAATATTTTTGTTTTGATGTTAAATTGTTAGAAAATTGTTGCAGGAAGTTGCAAAAAACACTGCTGCTATTGAATATTTTGAAAAAGCGCTTTCAATTTTTATGTTTTTGTAGTAGATAGTTTACAAGATTCACATGAAAAGTGAGAACACATTAGCCTGAATGTGTAATTGACTTATACATTGACTTCATATTAAAGAATTATTGGTTATTTGCAAAAATTGAGTACTGGGGAATTACGTTTTAAAGCATTAAATTAGAATATAGTTTGCTTAAGTTGTGCAACAAAAATACTTCATACACCACTAAAACTGTTGTAGTGAAATATATCACTTTTCTTAAAATTACAAAACGTAAATAGACGAGCCTACGTTAATCTTTGACTACTCTTCCAGATATTAACAAGGCGCTTGAGGTTTCGTTTGGAACGTGCCTCAGGGGAGACATCTTTAATAGATCGAACTGGTAGAATGCTAAAGATGGAGCCACTGGCAACTGTTGAATCTCTAGAACAGTATCTCCTGAAAATGGTGAGCGACATACCACACACACAGTTCACAAGGAATGGTTGGATTCTGCATCTCTAATATTTGATTTCTTTTCATTCATATGTAGGTAGCAAAGCAGTGGTACGACTTTGATAGGGCTTCATTTGTTTTTGTACGAAAACTCCGTGAAGGCCAAACATTCATTTTCAGGCATCAACATGATTTTGATGAAAATGGAATTGTTTACTGGATTGGGACAAATGCAAAGTGAGTTTCTTCAAAGCTAAATATTTTGATGTTAGATATAGTAAACTGTGATCCATGGAGTGGGATGGAGAGAGACAATTCATAATGAAATTAAATCAGTTATAATTTTTTAGGAGTGGGAGGTATCTTTTGCTTTTACTGTTGATCAATAGAATTATATTTCTTTTCCCTCTACTTAAGTAATAGGCAAATACGAATTTCTGAAGTTGTGCTGAGAATTTATTTGTATGCTTACCAAAGAAAGGAAGGGGTGGGGAAGTTTGGGTCCTTGGTTTTGTTTGTGGTGGTCTTGTTCAGGGTTTTGGTTTGTGTTTATTTTGGGGTTGGTTGGTTTTATTGGTTTTTGAGGTTTGTTTTTTTTGTTTGCTTGCTTGGGTTTTTTTGAGACCACTGTGGTAAAGATGTTTGGAACATCTCTAAAGTTAGGTAATTATATAAAATTTTAATAACTTTGGTTTGTAATAAACTCAGCTGTAATCTACAATGTACAGTAAATGTTAAATGTTATTGATACCTGTTTAGTTTTTTTAATATAAGTAATGATTAAACAGTACATTTCTCTTTTTAATACAGAACTGCATATGAGTGGGTAAATCCAGCAGCCTATGGGTTAGTAGTGGTTACATCCTCAGAAGGAAGAAATCTACCTTATGGCCGTTTAGAAGACATCCTAAGCCGCGACAGTTCAGCGCTCAATTGTCATACTAATGATGATAAGAATGCTTGGTTTGCCATAGATCTTGGCCTTTGGGTTGTACCATCAGCTTACACATTACGCCATGCTCGAGGTTATGGACGATCTGCTCTCAGAAATTGGGTTTTCCAGGTATCTAAGGATGGACAGAACTGGACTACTTTGTATACTCATGTTGATGACTGTAGTCTCAACGAACCAGGGTATGTCAGTGCGTTTACCACTTTTTATAAAACTGGGCTCAGTTAAAAATGTTCTTGGCTGTAGACTAGTGTGTACTGTAAGTGTAATAATGTAACTATATAAAGAAATGGTAGGTGATCTAAATTATCAAGGATGTGCTGGAAAATAAGTGATTTATAAGTTCTGTGTATGGTTCACATAATGGTATTTGTGCTTTTCCATCACTCTAAATTTTGCATTTGGTATTTTTTTGAGAAAATAGTAACACCAGCACTCATCCAGTTTGTCCCTAATGTTAATAGGTTTTATGTATCTTGTATTTTTGGCAGCTTTCTGATTTTATCCGTACATGATCAGCATTATGGTTTTGTTTGCTTTTGGTACTAAGCGTTTTGGGTTTGCCTTTTCTTTTTTGTCCCCCCTCCTCCCCCACCCCAAATTTAAAGGTCTACAGCAACATGGCCTTTAGATCCTCCAAAAGACGAGAAACAAGGTTGGAGACATGTTAGAATAAAACAGATGGGAAAGAATGCCAGTGGGCAAACACACTACCTCTCCCTGTCTGGATTTGAACTTTATGGCACTGTGAATGGAGTATGTGAAGATCAGTTGGGTAAGGAAAAGAATGCGTACATCCTATTTGTTTGCTTAAAATGCTAATGAACATATAATATAAAAAGCAGGTTATCTTTTGCAATGGAACTTGCTTAGAAACTTAAGCTCAAAATTATTCCCCATTCAATACTTTTAAAGTCTTTTCATTTCAATTTGCATTTCTTGTAGGAAAAGCTGCTAAAGAAGCTGAGGCAAATCTGCGAAGGCAGCGACGACTAGTCCGTTCCCAGGTGTTGAAATATATGGTTCCAGGAGCTCGTGTAATCAGAGGAATTGATTGGAAATGGAGAGATCAGGATGGAAGCCCACAGGGTGAAGGCACTGTTACAGGAGAATTGCATAACGGTGAGCATGAATTGCCTGAATTTGTGAATGTCTGTAGCATTAGTTCATGTGGAATTGGTAGCATTAAAGTATTTCCTTTGTAATGTCTTGAAGAAGTTGATATAATTTTAAATATTTGGGGGAGAAGGAACTCAAATATTACAACTGTTGTGGTCCATTTGTGAAATTCCATTTTAATGCATGAAAAAAATTCTTGCTATTAATGAAATTTTTTTAGAGCTTTGCTTAATTAAAATACCAAGTTGTTATTTAGACATCTGTTACAAAGAAGAAAAAATAAACAAAGGTGATTGATGCAAACTGATTAATTAAGCTTCGGACCTGCAAAATCTGTAATTACCTTCTTCATTTCTTCTAGCTTAGCACTTGCAGTTATTTTTCTTGACTTTTGTTGTATCCTGTACCTTTCCTACCTTGCTAGCTTCATTGGGATCAAGATGTTGGTTGTTTTTTTGTTTTTTTTTTTAATTAAGAGCATGAAAAGTAATTAATGTATGGAGCAAAATAAAAGCCTGCAACAGCCAGGGAAGTCAGTGTTCAGGAAGCTAAGATGCTGAAGAGGCTCCAGAAGAGGTGATGATCTTGTCAGCTGACATGCTTTCCACCTTTTTCCTGCTTTCCCCCTATTTTGGGGTATATAAGACTTGCCTTGTTTCTGAAGCATCTTCAGCCACTTTTAGGCTCATTCTTAGCCAGTTTTTTTAATTTCCTCTAGTTTGAGTTGTCAGCCTCTCAAACGTGGAGAAATGTCCAAAGTATGTCTAATGTCCAAAATGTCTTAAAATGTTTTGAAACTTTGAATCTTATTTAAGCCGTTCAGTATAGCTTGTAGGGACTTCTTCCGTCATCTGTGTATTGTTCTTATCAGATGCAACAGTATCCATAGCTACATTCTCACTTTGAAGACTTTAGGTATTATTGGTGAGTAGTATTCTACTAAATCAGTGTTTTTGTTCCTATGTTCCAGTAAAACTTTCCCATTTAAGCATAGGTGAAATTGAGGCTCGTTTATCTAATGGTGATGCCAAACTGTGTGAAATGTGTATGAGCAGGCTCTTATTTCTCACAACAGTTGTCTTTCAAATAGAATTTTGAAAATAGCATTCCATTGACTTTTTGTCATTATTCACATGTTTAGACAAATCTTGAGTTGGTTTAGGGCTGTAATGATGGAGCAGTAAGACTCCAAGTACATAATGTGTATTAAAAAACTGTGCAGATTTAAAACTGTTTAATTAGTATTTTAGGAAAAGGAATTATACGAAACAAGAACAGTTATGTAGTTATGCTTTTACAAAATACCCTGCTCAGATATTCATAAAGGGGAAGAATGATACTGTTTAACTACAGTATGGAACTTCTTTCTTTTTCTTTTTTTTTCATATTTAATAAGAAAGGCAAATAAACTGTAGAAAAGCAAAAATTCAAACTTGCTTCACAACTTTACCCTTCAAAGGTTTAGTGACACGTAGCTACTCAGATATAGCTCATGAAGGTGGAACAAAATCATACAACAACATGATATAAACCTCCTGATGGGGGGATGAGATGTCTGTGTATTGTATCTGAAAACTTAATCCATTTTTAAATACTCTTCCACCAGAGTGATATTTTTAAATAGAAAATTGCCTGTGATCTTCTGTTTTGTCTAGAAGTGATGATTTTGCATTGTTATAAGGTAAAAGTGCACCTGATAGTACTAAAAGAATGTTTTATTTCAAATTAGTACTTTTCTTTTTTGTTAATGAAAAATGTGTGTGCGTATGGACCTGATATCTTGTTACAGAAGATGACTGAGGTTTAGAGATTTTATTTTTAAAGAAAATGTTCTTGAATTAAAATAGTGACACCAAGTTTTGTTACAGTTAACATACAATGAGAAATACTGGAAGGATTTTTTTAGGTGATCCTGAAAATTGTGGGACACTCTTGGACAAGCAAAAATAAATTCTATTTTGCCCCTAGTTCTGTCCAAGTTTGCTAAATTTTGCATGTTACCCTCATTATTGCGGATCTATTACATTTAACTGTTACAAAAATTCTGGTACTCTAAATAATCATTTAATAAAGGAATTGAAGACTAGCATCTCTTTTCAGTGGAAGCTTGGTCCCAGTATAAACGTTTTTGTTTTTTTTTTTTGCAACCCTGAAATCTTACTTGCAGTAGTCCTTACCTGACTGCTGTGAGGCTTTTCCTATGAATAAGAAATGTTTGAGTCTTTGTAAATTATTGAACTGAAAAGATGAGTATCAGTACATTAATTCTTCCATGTTACAGGACAAAAATAAGAAATCCCAAACTAATCAGTTTTGTAAAAAGTCTTCTGTCAGGTAGAAATGCTCATACATAAGCATCTAACAAAGAAAAACACTGTAGAATGCCCTTGCAAGAATTACAGTTTCTTGACAGATATTAATAAAGTCATGATGATACATTTTAACATACATTTCTGATATTAGAGAAACTAATAATAAAATTTTGAGAGATCCTAATAGGTGAGGTTCTTTCCTGAAGGAAACTTTACTTTTGGCTGGATTCTGGGACCGTGAAGATAGAGGCTGATCATGCTTGCTGCCTCAGTGTTAACAACATTTTAAAATACCGAAATTGTTTAGATTTAAACACTTCCTTTTTAATTGGCATTAGGGGTTATTTAGTGATTTTTATGAACTCAGACATACAGCCCATATGAGAAGCTGATCCCACGTTGTGGAGCTACTGTCTGACACGCTCCTGTCTGCTTTCTGCTGGATCTCACACACTCCTGTCCCTTTCCAGGCTGGATTGATGTCACCTGGGATGCTGGTGGCTCTAACTCTTACCGTATGGGCGCAGAAGGAAAGTTTGACCTCAAGCTTGCACCAGGGTACGACCCTGATTCAGCGGCATCACCCAAACCTGTTTCATCCACTGTTTCAGGCACAACGCAGTCATGGAGCAGCTTGGTGAAAAACAACTGTCCAGACAAGACGACTGCTGCTGCAGGCTCCTCAAGTAGAAAAGGAAGCAGCAGTTCTGTGTGTAGCGTGGCCAGTAGCAGCGACATCAGCTTGGGTTCGACCAAAATGGAGCGGAGATCAGAAAGTGTAATGGAGGAAAATATAGTTTCAGGCACTGACGTCCATGAACCAATTGTTGTTCTGTATTCCGCTGATAGTGTGCCTCAGGCTGAAGTAGGGTCATCTTCCAGTGCAAGCACCAGCACCTTAACAGCGGACATGGGAAACGAAAATGCAGAGAGAAAGTTAGGTCCTGATAACTCAATACGTACTCCTGGGGAGTCCAGTGCTATATCCATGGGAATTGTTAGTGTAAGCTCTCCTGACGTGAGTTCAGTCTCCGAACTGACTAATAAAGAAGCAGCTTCCCAACGACCTCTAAGCTCTTCAGCAAGTAACAGACTCTCAGTCAGTTCTTTGTTGGCTGCTGGGGCACCAATGAGCTCCAGTGCAAGCGTTCCTAACTTGTCATCTCGAGAAACTTCCAGCCTGGAGTCCTTTGTACGAAGAGTGGCAAACATTGCACGTACCAATGCCACAAATAACATGAATTTAAGTCGAAGTAGCAGTGATAACAATACTAATACTTTGGGAAGAAATGTCATGAGTACTGCAAGTAAGTAAGCTATGTTTATTTTTGGTCAAAGCTTTTGGGTTTTGGTTTTTTTTTTGGCTTTCATTAGACTTAAAGAAGTTTGGATTCTGTTGGCCTAATAGAGAAATGACCTTAGAGCAGCCTCGACCTTGTGTGTACCTGTAGAACTCCTGTCAGCTGGAAAGTGTTATGTTGCCCTATGATGTCAGATTACACTGTGGTACCCATCAAATAAGAAATAATTTGAATTTGATGCCTATTACATGCTTAGGAAGAGAGAGGACGTGGGTTTAGATCAAGAGGCTGGAAGACTAGCAACAGCAGCTAATGTGGGATACTCTCGCTTTGTGGTCTGTGTAGATTTAGCATACTTACCCGGTATCTGCAGATTTCTGTTATTTTTCCATTTTCATTTGGAAAGGCAATTTGTGCATATTGTGAAGTCTCAGAGCTAAGAACACAGCAGAAAGAAAAAGAAAATCATAAACTGCACAATGATGACATTTTAGTAGATTCCTTCATTCTGTCAGGCTGAATAACTTAATGTACTCTAATACTGTGTATGTTTTCTAAAGATGGTATGGTCATTCAGGCTTAGATTTGGCAAACTGTTCAGGCATAGTAAGAGTAAAGAAGTTTGTAGTTAACAATGATTTCATGGGTTTATGTACATGCTTTAACTTTTGCATGTTCTCAGATTATATGTAGGATCGCTTATTAGCAGTAAGTTGTAAACCTGCTTTGTTGTGAGTTCACTCTTCTGAATTTTCAGCCTGCTCCCTTCAGAGTTGTTACTCAACCAGTCCTGTTAGTTGTTTTGTTCAGTGTTGGGGATAGTTTTAACCGAAGAGCTGCATTTCGTGAGGTAGGCAAGTCAGAAGAAGTAAAATTACCCAAGCCAGAAAGAAGCACTCAGTTTCTTGTTAAACTTTCATGCTTTTCTAGGACTTCTGTGCTTCCTTATTTAAAAATGTGGTGTTTGCTTTTAGCATTTTTAATTTTTTTTTAGTAGTGGTTTGTTTTTTCGTTGGGGAGATTTTTTTTTTTAGATGTATTCTTACATTCATATTGTGAATATGGCAGACGGGAAATGTTTGTGCCTGCAGTAAAAATGTAAATACGATACTTAAAAGGGATCAGTTACTGGTAATCTTCCCTTTAGGCAGATAGTTAGTGCCTCTGGTTCTGAAGTATTTTTGTGCTGGTGGGAGAGAAAGCACCTTTGAAAAACGTAGTGAGATACTTCAACAGATTTCATGAATGTTTGATATTATACAGTGCTAAAGCTACAAATAAGAATGTGGCAAATTCAAATTGGATTTAATATTAAAATACATTAATATTTTAAAATTATCCCTCATGTAGGAATGATTTTGTTTTATACATTTTATACAAATAGAAACTGTAAATAGGAACTTGTGACCCAAAAAGAGATTGGAAACTAAATTTGTGCAGTCTCACTGAGGTTATATTAGAGCATTGTTAAATGCCTGGATTTTTTTTTTTTATTATTATTATTTTTCTTTAGCCTGTCCAGGTTTGGGGGGGGGGGAGGAAACAAACCAAAAAAAAACAACCCAAAAAAAGTCTGGAAATCATGATTAGTGATGTAAATCTTCTGGACTTGCTGTAGTGGTTGCGTTTAAAAACATCAGTATTTGCCAGGAGTTAAGTGGTGTCTAGGGTAGCTAGTTTCAATTTGGTTTTTGAATTCAAAGCAAATGAAATGCTGTCACTTAATGGTTTTTTCTGTTTATTATGACAGCAAAGGTTCACTGTTATTAATTAGAAGAGGGTGGAAGATATGAATACTGAACAGCTTACTTTCAAGTTCTTAAACAATGAAAGAAAACCCTTTTGGATTGGAAATTTCCATGCTTTCATAGAGATGAGCGTAGGCTTATTAACAACCCTAAATTTAAACTTCACTCTCTCCTTCCCCATGCGTAGAAACAATATCAAGTACTATACCTGCTTGGGTCACTTCTGATTTTTTGTTTGCTTTTTTATATTTTTATTTACAAACTGTTACTTACATTCCTAAGGAGGGGGAAAAAAAAGTATCTGACAAACAATGAAAATAAACAGTAATGCTTATTTTTCTCAAAAAGCTACCACTTAGGGGAAGAATCTTGGTTGTATTGTATTCTTCTTCAAGGGTAGTAACCTTTGCAAACCTCAATAATAATAGTCTGAAGTTCAGCATCTAGATTTTTTTTTTTTTAAGAAAGCGATGCCTCAGTTTGTGAAATTAAATATGTTTACTTTAAAACCGCAAAACTTGCATTTGATAAATTTGAGAAAAGGTAGATTGAAAAAGGTAAGGTTTAAATTTAAGTATAGGTGACCCCTCAAATTTGCAGATGCAAACATGTGACTAACCTCCTGTGTTTGAAGATAAGCATGTGAGAAAACATGTTGAAGATAGGGATGTAAATGTGTAGTTGCACGTAGGTATAACTTATACTCAGTTATGTACACTACCTGAAATTCTTTCTACTGAGTTTACAGTTAATTCAGTCTTGTTTCAGTTGTTAACTAAAATGCATTTACTGTGTTTTATTTGTGTGTGCAGTAAGGTAAATTCTTAGTTGTTGCTTATTCTGAAAATTATTAATAGAAGTCATCCAACATGAGTAAAGTATAAAGTCACGTGTTTTGCAGCACTGCCAACTCAGGCTTGTTGCCCATCGTGAACACATGTGCTAATAGTAAAGTGAAAGATAACAAGTCAGAGCTGCTTTAAGAACTTTAGAAAAATGCTCAAAAATCACATTTCACGTTTGTCTTATGTTCTGTTCTCAATTCATTTATATATAGTTAAACTGTTTTCCCTGTATAATTTTAATTATATTGCCAATAAGAGATTAAGTTACACTTTAGGCTTAAAGACAGACGCAGTATTGGAATTACAGACTTCAGAAATACTTTTCATATGTTGAAAATGAAATTAAGTCATTTCAGATTTACAGTGGGTTTTGGGGATTTATTTAATAAAATTGTTTCAAATGTATGCAAGGGAATATGCTCAGAAATAGGCATCTGCGTTGTAGACTGCACTTTTAAAATGGGAAAGCCTTCCCCTTTAGTCTGTTATTCTTTATTGTGAAATAACACATATGATAATTTTTCAACCCCAAATATATTTTTCAACACAGGACTCATGCATGTAAATTGTACTCTTCAAGTCATCAAATCATTTATTTTATCTTACCATATCTTTATCTATAGCTTCTCCTCTTATGGGTGCCCAAAGTTTTCCTAATCTGACTACAACTGGTACCACATCAACAGTGACCATGTCTACATCCAGTGTTACTAGCAGCAGCAATGTAGCTACAGCAACTACAGTTTTATCTGTTGGTCAGTCGCTTAGTAATACTCTAACTACTAGCCTAACATCAACATCTAGTGAGAGCGATACAGGGCAGGAGGCAGAATATTCTTTATATGGTAAGTTTCATTTTTTAAATGAACATAAGCAGACTTCCCATTAATGACTCTTTCCTTTTCTCCCATTGTTATGATTTTTCTCATGTAGTAGTTTATTTACTGAAAAGTATTTGAAAGTTGAGCTGTTCATATGTTACTAGTTCTGTAAGGCAGTAACTAAAATAATGTTAACATAGCAGCATTTCCTTATGTTTTCAGGTCTTTACTTAATAATATTTATTATTATTATTTTATTTTATTTTATTTTGGCCCTTAATCTTTTCCTTAATCAAATGTAGTTTGCATATGAACCTCTAATTAAAGTAAAAATGTTATTTTTCATTGTGTTGTGTAGGCATGCTACATGCTCAGTGTGAGGTGCCTTGTATTACTCAGTGATTGAAAAGCCTCCACTCTTAGGCACATTATATACTTAAATCAGTATATGAGGTTCCAGGTAACTCAATACCATAATAGTAATTCCAAAAAATTGGAAAGAACAAAGAAATGAAAATGACACAGCGAATGGAATGATATGATTTGAGGAACAAATTCCAGAGTTACATGGGCACTGTACGCTAGAAACAGACTTTAGGACAGAATTTATTTGCAGAATATGAATACTATGAAAGAAGATTAGTTGAAGAGGTTGATAATAATCTAGGAATTAAGTTGATGAAATGAAGTCGAGAAAAACCTGGTCTAGATGTGGGAAAATACTTCCTAATGAGAAGTTTTTTGGGATTGCAAGATGTTCTCAAAAGAGAAGATACTTGATTTGTTTAAAATTTGATTGGATTGTGTTCTATTTTGCTGCCCCTCCTAAAGCCCATTGAAATTGCTTGAAAAATATCCAGTCGTTTCAATGCATATTGGAATTGAGCTGCTTGGAGGCAGTTAATTAAGATATTTGCATATGTCATGTCCCTTTATTCTTTTCATTTTTAAGTCTTATTTGATATTTGATTGGATGAAAAGTCTTAAAATCTATCATAAACAACTGGGCAAATAGAGTTACCCTGAAGTTGCTTTTGAGGCGTTGGCAACAATTGAAAGGGTGTTTGGGTGGTATAGATAGTTTATATGTGTACAGAAAAACGTAAAAGTTCAAAGATTCATCCCAGTCACCTTGGATTGCTGTGAACTTCTTTTCTGGTTTTGGGGGGCTGCTTTTTAAGTCTTAGTACTTAGGTGGGTGAAATTGAACTCTCTACCTGTCTTCAGCTTCTTGTTACAGAAACTAATTAGCAACTGAATCTTGGAAAAATATAACTTTAAAATGTTTATTTTAAATGTCATTTACACTGTAATTTGAGGTCTAAGCCACACATTCTTAGTGGAAATTACATTGCTAACCTATTTTTAAAATAATAATATAAACATAGAATCAGATAGCATACATTTGTGTGCCATTTTTTCACAATCTTTTGTCATTTAAAATAAGTGTAATTGTAAAACATTTGATACAAGCAAATGAAAAACTGATCACACTTGCTGATCACTCTTAATTATACAAATGTTAAGTGCTGCTTTTGTTAGTTATACTATTGACTATACCTCTGGACTTTTGTCAGGTGTATGCTTTTATCACAGCTTTTAATTTTACTATGCCATAAGCAATGTTTTAGTTCTCTTTTTCTTGTTTAAGTGAGATTTGTTTTTTCACTGTTCCCAATGCTTTTGGTTTTTAATTTTCAAAATTTTGCTTTAAAAGTTGTTCTTTCTTTTTGTTCTGTATGTAAATATATATGTGTATTATAGATTTTCTTGATAGCTGCCGAGCTAGTACTCTGTTGGCAGAGTTAGATGATGATGAGGATCTACCTGAGCCAGATGAAGAAGATGATGAAAATGAAGATGATAACCAAGAAGATCAAGAATATGAGGAAGTTATGGTACGGTATAGCTAGCATAGATGATATCTTAATTGACTAATCGATGCAATAAAAATCCACAGATTTTTTTGGCAATATGGGGTCCTAGCTATAATTTGTCAATTAATTAAAACAAGTGTATTTTAATTTTGTACTACTAGTTTGGAGTAGCTGTCTATTAAGACTCTTAAGTGAAATTCCAAAGTTACAGTCATGTTATACTTTTCGGGGACTGCAGACTGAATACTACATTATGAAGACATTGTGCTCTTTCCCCATTCTTGCATATATTTTGAGTATTAAGAAAGCTCTGTTCTCATGCATTCAAATGAGTGTTACAAAATTGCAAGACCTCACTAGATACTACAACTAATCAGGCAGTCCGCTGTCTGTACAAATTTGATTGTACCACCTTCAACATTTATTCCAGAGAAAAGTATATTTGAACCTCAGCACACCTTGAGACCTTATAGGTCAGAATTAACATCTTTAAAACAGCCCGGCAACAAGTTGACAGATGGTAGAAATGATGGATCGCTAGTTCACTGGCTGATGAAATGGTCTAACTTTGTGGGTAGGCTGCTGATTTTTGTAATAATACAGTTCTGGGATGTGTTTAACTGTAGGCCAGTGTGAAGCAAGCTGTAACAATTTAAGTACACCAGAGGAAATTTCTCTTTTAAAAAAAAAAAAAAAAAAAAAAAAGCCAGACAAAACCCAGCAGGTTAGTCCATGTGGGTCTTGCCTACATTATTGTGAGTTCTGGCTTTTCGTTTGGTACTTCTTTAGTGGTTTGATGAATGCTTGGTCTTCTACCACCATTGAAGTGATCAGAGTGGATATTGCAAGGTCTGAGAGGAAAAATGTAAGATGATAATTTAGTGTTTGTTACATAAATTTAAATATTGTTTTACGGAATTATAGAAACTTCCTCTTGTAATTAATATGCACAACTTTTAATCCTTTGAAACAAAATATTTAGCATTTTAACCTACTGTGACTATGCTTTTAATAGAAACTTAAGGACATTACTAAATATTTTGTTATTTCACCTTCTACACAAAGATATGAGGTCAGGAGTGTAAAAGCCAGTACTTCTTAAATGGATCTACAATGCAAACAATAACCTTAGTTTGTAGATTCTTGATCACTTTTCAGTAAGTATGAAATGGAGTTACTATTGTTGTTCATGGGAAGAAGCAGAAATACCTAAATTAGTCTTTGCTTAAGATTACACAGCAAGAATTAGATCTGGAAAATAAAGCTTTCCTTTCTTGGGTTCCAGTCCTGTTCCCTCTGATACAGTGTGTAACTCTTCTCAATGAGGAATTGAACAGACTAAAAGCTTCTTGTAGAAAAGTCATAAGCAATTAATACTTGCTAAGGCTTATTGAAAATTAGATTTCTTCCCACCATAACCAGTATTTTGGTGTTTGATTGAATCTCTAGATAAAATGTGTATACATGATATATCAATATACGTATACACTTTCAACAAAATACTTCTTGGCTTTAGAAGAGTTGTTTATTTTCACACCATTGATTTTATTTGAATCTTCGATATTCTAAATTTTGTGGAATACACAAAATACCTACATCAAGTTTGCTGGTCTCACAATACTCTACATTTCCCTATGTTCTGGTGCTTCACGGAAATTTTCATTCTTTCCAGAAATTGTAAATACAATTGTTGTAAGGTTAGCCTATTTGTGTTGATCTCTGTATGTGTGTGTTTTTGAGAATTCTCTTGATTTCTGCTTGACCAGTTAAATAAACTAATATTGTTATGTGCCAGCTTTGATATCTTTTGTGTCAGTTTTAGTTTACATGACTGCTTTATTCCCTAACTTTTAAATTTTTGATCAAATGAGTCTTTGTAGGTAGCAGAATCTAAAAAACAACTACTTTTTTTTTTTTCGTTAGGAAGAGGAGGAATATGAAACCAAAGGAGGCCGTAGAAGAACATGGGATGATGATTATGTATTGAAACGGCAGTTTTCTGCTCTGGTTCCTGCTTTTGACCCAAGACCTGGTCGTACTAATGTTCAACAGACAACTGACCTAGAAATCCCTCCACCAGGTATGCTGACAAGATATTTGTGATACTTGATATGGCTTTAGGATGGAGACTCACTGTTAAGGGCACATTGGGCTCCTGTTACTATTAACCAGTACAACATGCTTTTGTGGCTGTGTGGGTTTCTCAGTTTGAATGAGAGTTTCATCTACCTCTGCAGGTCAAAGCATTATTGAGGGAAAAGTAAATTAAGTGCTGTGTAAAATAGGCATACTCATGAATTTAACTTGGTTTAGTGATAAATCTCCTGCTACATCTGCAAGGAATAATCTGTGTGTTGAGCTACCCAGGATAGCTTTGACTGGAGAGGGCTTGCTGAAGCAGTCCAAAGCAGAGGCAAAGGGAAAGCTAATACAGTAATTGAGCAGTCTGTATAACCAGCAGCATAGCACCTGATCTTGCTCCTTGCTTTGTTCTTGTTTAGCAGTGTGGCTGCAGTCAACGTTGATTACAGAAAGGACCATGTAGGTTTAGCTTATGTGGAAACGAGCCGTTGTTGATTTTGATGAACTGAAATGAGTTAATACTAATTTCATACTGTGTATGAAAAGAAGAATGCATGTGCTGTGGTAATGTTAAAGGGGGAGTTATCAAGACATAAGCATCAATAGGGATTTCAAAAATTCCTGTTAGCTTTTCTTAGAGAAGTGCTGCAGTTACAGCCCTTAGATATACTTCATAGTTACAATTCAGTATCATCTCTTCGGCATGTGTGCAGGAAGTCTTCACACTTCCTTATTGAGCTACTTCATTATGTTTCAGCCACCTTGTCACGCATTGCATATTTTGTATTAACAGCTTCTCAAATGATTTTTCGCATGCAGGTACCCCTCATTCAGAACTCTTGGAAGAGGTTGAGTGCATGCCTTCGCCACGTTTAGCACTTACCTTGAAAGTTTCGGGTCTTGGAACAACTCGAGAAGTAGAACTGCCCCTCACAAACTTTCGATCTACCATCTTTTACTATGTACAGAAATTGTTACAGCTTTCCTGTAACGGCAATGTGAAATCTGACAAACTTAGACGTATTTGGGAGCCAACATACACGTAAGCTCTGGAGTTTGTTATTCTTTATAGAGAACACTGTGACCGATTAGAAAATGTGTATGAAACAATGTTAAGTTTTTCTTCCTCCTCTGTAGGAAGCAATGCTAGAATTAGTTTTTCTTGCATTTACGTTAGGATGTTCTTAATGGTTTTAAAGCTAGTGCTGTGACTACAAAACAAAAAAAAGTCGTAACCCCTAATGCTCAACTGTGACTTGTTAATAATATTTCAAAAGTCAAACAATTGACCAAGAGAGCAAAATTTGGTCTGCTTGGGGATCTGCTTGGAAGAATCCCATGGGGATATAATCCTAGAGAGAAGAGAGGTCCAGGAGAGAGGATAGATTTTTCAAGGATCACTTCCTCCACGCTCAGGAACAATCCATCCCAGTGTGTGGGAAGTCAGGCAGAGGCAGTAGGAGACCTGCATGGATGAACAAGAAACTCCCAACAGAACTCAAAACATAAAAAGGAAGCATGCAAGAGGTAGAAAAAGGGTCAAGTGACCCAGAAGGGATATAGAGATATTGTCCCAGTGTGTAGGTATGGGGTTAGGAAAGCCAAAGCCCATCCAGAGTTGAATTTGGTGAGGGGTATGAAGGACAAATGGTTAGGGAACACTTGAAGAAACAGGACATACAAGTCCATGGGATCCAATGGGATGCACTCACAAGAGCTGGCCACTCTTGATTATCTTTGAAAGGTCATGGTGATTGGGAGACATTTCTGAGGACTGGAGGAGAGCAAGTGTCACTCCTATCCCTTAGAAGGGCAAGAAAGGTCTGGGCAACTACAGCCTAGTCACCCTCTCTTTCATCCCTGGAAAGGTGATGGAAATGGTCCTGGAAACCATTTTCAAACAATGAAGGACAAGAAGGTGATTTGGAGTAGGTGGTATGGATTTATGCAGAGGAAATCATTCTTAACCAATCTGATAGCTTTCTGTGATAAGATGACTAGCTCAGTGGATATGGAGAAAGCAACAGATGTTATTTTCTTTATCAAGGCTTTCAACACTTCCTCCCTCCTTGACAAACTAATAATTCATTGATACGAAGTCAAACTGGAGGCCGGTCATTAGTGGTATACCTCAAGGGTTGATACAGGGTCCAGTACTGTTTAACATATACATTAGTGAGTTCTATGATGTAACAGAGCAGACCCTCCACAAGCCTGCAGACAAACAAAATTGGGAGGCATCACTGTTGCACCAGTTGGTTGTGCTGCCATTTTGAGAGATCTCATCAGGCTGGAGAAATGGGCAGACAGGAACTTCATGAAGTTCCACAAAGGGAAATGCAAAGTCTGGCAGCTGGGGAGAAATAACTGCATATGCCAGTACAGTCTGGGGGCCAACTGGCTGGAAAGCAGCTTGACGGAAAAGATGCTGAGGGTCCTGGGGAACATAAAGTTGAACTTCAGCCAGCTATGCGCCCTGGCAGCAAAGAAGGTTGGCTGCATCTTGTGCTGCATTAGGAAGGCTGAGGGAAGGGATCTTCCCCCTCTGCTCAGTGCTGGTGAGACACCTCTGGAGTGCTGTGTCCAGTTCAGGGCTCCTCAGTACAAGAGAGACATGGACACTGGAGTGAGTCTAGCTAGGATGATTAAAGGGCTTAAAGCATCTGCTGTACAAAGAGGGTCTGAGACTGTCTAGCCTGGAGGAAAAAAAAGGCTTGTGGGATCTCACCAATGTGTACAAATACGTGATGAGAGAAGATAAGGAAGACAGAGCGTAGACTCTTCTTTGTTGTAACAAGTGAAAGGACAAGAAGAAAATGCCTGAAATTGAAATACAGGAAATTCCATTTAAACGTAACATTTGACCAGGGGCATTGGACTAGGTCTCCAGAGGTCCCTTCCAACCTCAGCTAGTCTCTCTGCCCTAATTTGACCTTACTTGCTTTATACTAATAGACAGAAATTATAAGACTATACGATTGTGTGTATTTTCCATTTACTACACAAATTTCTGTCATACTAGAAAAATAACCTATATGAAAGCAAGAACTGCAGTAAGGTGGTTGCAGTTTTTTTAACTTTGGATTTCAGATTTCAGCCGTGCTCGTGTGTTGCACTTGTTTTCTGAGTTGTCTTGTGCCAAAAATTGTGTGCTGTAACAAAACTTGTTTTCTAGTTAGCACGAGAAATAGTTGTAAATGTGCATATCTCCTAAGGTTATACACAGCAAACTACCCTAGAACATCCAAATTTCCAAGAGCTAGTGCACGTGTAATGAAGAACCTAAAGCTGGTTAGGGAAATCTTGCACAATGAGGGTTGTTTGATTACTCTGACCTCACTTAAGGAAACCTAAATTAAATACTTTGCAAGATAAATGTCAACATAATGAAATTTAAATATGAGTTTAAGAACTTGACTACATAGAACATCTGGGATAGCCTAATACAGCAGCAAAGAGCAGCCGCTGCTGTTGGCTTACATCATTAACTAAATGTCATTGATATCTAACAAGTCAATGTATAACTTCAGAATTTAGAGGATGTGTTCTGAGTATGAAATATTAATTCATTGTTTTGGTATCTAGAATCATGTACAGAGAAATGAAGGATTCTGATAAAGAGAAGGAAAGTGGAAAAATGGTAAGACTTACCTTTATGCCTTTGTGTATGTTTTTATGGCTGTTTAAACAAAAGCAAAACAAATCTTATTGCAGTTTTTGAAATGCTACATTAAAAAAACTAACAGTTTTCAATTACTTTAAGGATATGAGTGAGTATATTTGTAAATGCATGCTCCTTTAAAAAAGGCAATACATAATGCATGTGAAATCTTACAGACTTTACAATCAGGAAAAACCAACATTTGGTGGTTCCTGTTGTAGGGTTGCTGGTCAGTAGAGCATGTGGAGCAGTACCTTGGCACTGACGAATTACCAAAGAATGACTTGATAACCTACCTGCAGAAGAATGCAGACTCAGCTTTCCTGCGCCACTGGAAATTAACCGGCACTAATAAAAGTATTAGGAAAAACAGAAATTGTTCCCAGCTCATAGCTGCATACAAGGTATATATCTGCATCCAAACTTTTTTATTATGAATGGCTGTGTGCTTTGTTTTGCAGCTTTAAAGATTCTTGTGGAGGAGGGATATGACATGGATAGGAAAGTTGAATGTTCACATGCCAATATCAAGTTTAGTTTTTGCTGCTGCTTTTTTTTAATGTCTTCTGTTAAATCTGGTCGTGTTAAAATGCATTTGAATCATGATTTGAACCATCCACAATTTAGCTAAGTGTTAAGGTTAAACATAGAAATCATTCTGATTTTTCATATTATTAACTCGGAGTGCACAGTCCTACAGGTACACATGCAGTTTTCATTCTTAACAATTCCTTTTTTTACAGGATTTCTGTGAACATGGATCAAAATCTGGATTAAGTCAAGGGGCCATCTCTACTCTTCAAAATTCTGATATCCTTAGTTTGGCAAAGGAACAACCTCAGGCCAAAGCTGGTAGTGGGCAGAACTCCTGTGGAGTAGAAGATGTTCTGCAGTTACTTCGCATTTTGTACATAGTTGCCAGTGACCCTTACACCGCACGAACTTCTCAAGAAGGTAAGTTAGTTATCTACCAGAGCTTCTTACATGTTTTAATGAAAACAAAATAAAGAAAAAAATATTCTCTTTATATTTCAGAAGGAGATGAGCATCCTCAATTTAACTTTCCACCAGATGAATTCACAAGCAAAAAAATTACTACAAAAATTCTACAACAAATTGAGGTATTATATTCATGTATTATGCACAACGTATATATGTAATATTGTTTTTAAGACTCTATAATACTCTTCCTTACTTTGTTTTAAATTATTAGGTTTTTTTCCATTTTAACTTCTGAATTATTTCATACGGTATTTACTTCCTTATATTTTGGATGAGTATATTCTGCTAAGAACAGGCTAGTCTGAATAAAAGCATACCAAGAAAAAATTTGTAATAGAATTGTATCTTTTGGTTGTGAAGAGTAATTTTTTTTCTGCACCAAACATTGATGTTACCATGTAGTGTATGTTTGTCTGCCTGATGATATTGTAACAAAGGCAATTAATTGTGTTGGGGTCCACAAACATTTCATTGTTTATAAATTCCACATAAGGCTTTCAAAATTAGCATTTAGAAAACATATTCCTGATACCAGGTCAATTAGGTGTGTTAAAAGGAAAACTTTAAGATGTAGTTCTTCAGTAGGACTACATTTTCTTTAACAAAGATTTAAAGATGAAGATTCTTGACTTGCTTGGCTCTTGTATGATTTTTGAGTGGTTTGGGTTTTTTATTACAGTTAAGTTGCCCTAATTATTCATTACAGAAAAAGTTCAGTTTTTCACGTTCTTTTAAAGGCTGCTCAGGCACCCTGAATGTCTTTGTGTAGTAATCATTTCTGCGGTCTTGTTTAAGTATACTTGTATTTTAGAAGGGACTATAGTAATATTTCAGTGGGGATCATCTTTACTACCACCAAGTTTCTTTCATGTCTTCTGGTATTGAGGAGGTGGTATCTAACCACTCTGGGGCAAAACTCGGAGGTAATTCTCTCCTAGTAATTGTATACTCGGATCTCCCCCACAGGGCTTCGAGTAGTACATATCCCAGAGATTTACTACAGCTTTTAGTGTGTTTGTGCCACAGCACCCTGTGTTCACTCTTGAGTCCTAGAAACTCTGTGAACTTCTCATTCATAGTATTTAAAAGGGGGGAAAAAAAAAACCAAACAAAAAACAAGTGGCAGTTGCTGAGAAGGAAGAAACCTGCTCAAGCACAGGTCAAAACTCCGTACTTGTGTATGAGGTGTCTATATACTTAGTTGCAAACTTGTTGGGACAACCTGAGTCTGATATTACAAACACTATTTTATTTTCCCCCCACCCCCCCATTAAACTACAGGAACCCTTGGCACTAGCAAGTGGAGCTTTGCCAGACTGGTGTGAGCAGCTAACGAGCAAGTGTCCCTTCTTAATTCCATTTGAAACAAGACAGTTGTACTTCACATGCACAGCATTTGGAGCATCAAGGTAAAAATACTACTAATGATATTAAAAAAAAGGAAGCAGCCTTATTTATTATTAGGTTTTTTTAATTGCTAATTCACAGAAGTACCTTAACCTAACACGACAGATTTTGCTTGCCAAATGTAAAGCACTTTAGGTAGCAGAAAAAAAGGAGAGAAGATGGAAAACTTCAGAAAGACTTTTGGACACTTGAAACATTTCTTGTTCATTGTGTTAGAGACTTACGATGAGTAGCCTACTTTCTGTTTGATATTATTCGGGGAATTCCTTTGAAGAAACTTAATTTTTCAACTTCAGCTGAAGACTTGCTTGTGTACCTTTAGCTAGGTTATCATACCAGGCAGTAATTCAGCTGCGTTCCAGTTCATTGCATAAAGGAATAAGAAACAAAATAAAAAGCATGCTGAAAATGAATATGAATTAAGTGTTTTTTGAAAATGTACACCAAAGCACATATCTTTTATAGTTCATACAATGGTTTGGTGATTGCTTGTTTTGGTTAATTTGTTTTTAATTCACTAAAGTCTTCACAAAATAGACAAAATTAGCAAAAAGATGTTATTTTGAAAGTTAGCATTTACTGCATATTGAAACTGTAACAAAACCAGACAGGGAAACGTTTTAGCATACCCCCTGAAGTGTTTCATTACCTAGAAATCCTTAATATTTTGACTGCAGGAGTGATTACATGGAGAGGATGTAGGCCATGTAAACCTTTTTGCCACCTTACTTTTATATAATGAGAAGGATTAATTAGTTTTTGTGGGTTTTCTTGGCTGACTTTGTTTCTTTTCCAAAGAGGAAGAAAAGTGTAGACAGTGAGTTGCAAAAATTACTGTTGTGTCTAATACACAGTAGAAATGCCTCATGAGAGTGTAAAATGAGGCATTTAGAAAGAAAAATGAGGAGAAGCAAAGGTATTGTCTTGCAAGACATCAGTTTAAATCTTAATATGGAAAAATTGAACTTCTATGGAAGAATGGTCCAGAAAACTGGACATGTGTGCTTGGTGTTTTGTTTTGGTTTTGTTTGGAAAAAATGTAGTGTTTTAGAAAAATTGGATTTTAAAGAGATCCTTCAGGAAACATTGCATGGTATTTACTTGGCAAGTAAAGAGCCTTCTTAAGCTCTTAAAATACCGGAAATGGTAAAAGTCAGATACTCTGTATGAACTCTGTGTGTACACGCACATGGGTGTGTACACTCTGTGTCTGTCACTTGTAAAACGACCAACAGATGGTACCTTTGTAGACAGTTTATTGCTGCATACATAACAATACATACAAGAATTTTGAACTTTGACTTCAGGTGAGTACTGCTGTTCAAGGCATCTGTTCTTCCTTCACTGCTGTGGGTCTATACGTGTATGATTGCGCTTCAACTTCCGTTCTGTTTCTTTAATAAGTGTGTAAGTAAGAAAGTCTTGCTGTAAAACTTGGTGAGTTTCAATGGGGTGAGGTACAAGTGCCCTGCAGTATATAATAGAAGTTGTAGTAAGTATCTATGAACAGTTTTGAGAATCTGTGATTAAAAAGTACTACAGCAAATGCTGCCCTCTGTTCATTCCACTGTAATTTGAAAACTATAGTGATTCCGATCAAGAACTGTATGTTTTCATTGGTACTATTACATCAGAAGTTACAGCTGGCCCTTCATAGTAATTAAAAACTATGTAGTTTGCTAAACTCATAAAATATGAAGCAGCCCATATTTGGGCATTTCAGATATGTCTGAGAAATACTTTGGTATATAGCTTAAAAAAAATAGAAGGTTAATTAGTACTTAACAAGGTAACTGTTTCTTGGTGGCAACTTTAAAGTTTTCATGCTGGTAGACATTGAAGTTTTAAACAACTGGGGTTTGTTTTTTTTCCAGAGCAATTGTATGGCTGCAGAACAGACGTGAAGCCACTGTTGAACGGACAAGGACCACAAGCACAGTGCGACGTGATGATCCGGGAGAATTCAGAGTTGGACGCCTCAAACATGAAAGAGTGAAAGTTCCGCGAGGTGAATCCTTGATGGAATGGGCAGAAAATGTCATGCAGATTCATGCAGACAGAAAATCTGTTCTAGAGGTAAAGCACATCTGCCTAGCAGAGCGAGGTTAGATAGCTATTTCTAATGTACTGGCCGGGATATTGAATATCCTGTTCCGTAATCTACACTGAACATTTCACTAGGATTGTCTTTTATTTTTAACATTCCGTGTGTTTTTCTAGGTTGAGTTTTTAGGGGAGGAAGGAACAGGCCTGGGTCCTACCTTGGAATTTTATGCATTGGTGGCAGCAGAATTTCAGAGGACAGATTTGGGAGCTTGGCTTTGTGATGATGATTTTCCAGATGATGAGTCTCGTCAGGTATATTTCATTCATTTTACATTTTAGACTGAGTACTTGTGTAAAAGACAAATGAGCTAGATGTCCAGGAGGGGAAGAACACATGATCAGTGAGCAGCCACTCATCATGGTCACTCTGTTCCACAGCTTACTTTCTTACCTGTTTTTTTTTTTAACAGAGAAGTAGAGGATAAGTTTAACAGCACAGATATATAATAAAATTCACCTTTAGCAATGTCAATTTTTTGTGTGTGTGTCTCTTAAATCAGGTTGATATTGGTGGTGGATTGAAACCCCCTGGCTACTATGTACAGAGATCATGTGGACTCTTCACAGCACCATTCCCACAAGATAGCGATGAACTTGAAAGAATAACCAAACTCTTTCATTTCCTTGGAATTTTTTTGGCTAAATGCATTCAGGACAATAGACTTGTGGATTTACCCATTTCTAAGCCTTTTTTTAAACTCATGTGTATGGGGGACATTAAAAGTAACATGAGTAAGTTGATATATGAGTCACGGGGTGACAGAGACTTGCACTGTACTGAAAGTCAGTCGGAGGCTTCTACAGAAGAAGGGCATGATTCCTTGTCAGTGGGAAGTCTGGAAGAAGACTCCAAATCAGAATTTATTCTTGATCCGCCAAAACCTAAACCTCCTGCCTGGTTTAATGGGATTTTAACATGGGAAGACTTTGAACTAGTAAATCCACATAGAGCTAGGTTTCTAAAAGAAATTAAGGACCTTGCAATTAAGAGGCGCCAAATTCTAAGCAACAAAAGCCTGTCAGAAGATGAAAAGAACACAAAACTACAGGAATTAATGCTGAAGAATCCATCAGGTTCGGGGCCTCCACTTAGCATAGAGGATTTGGGGTAAGAGTTTTCATGTTTATTTATAAATACACAAGCAGTGTTGCGTTGGGCACAAATGTTCACACTTATAATTAAAAATGAAGATTTCTTCATTTTAAATAGTATCGTTGCAAGGGGGAGTCGTTAGAGATGCAGCAGGATCCAGTTTGCCATCTGTAGCTATATCCTTGTTCCCTAGTTTGAGGATTTTCTCTTCTCACTTGCTCAATTTCCTAATGTCTAAACTTAAACGTGGCAGTGCTGCAATGCTGTATGACTCTCCAGAAACACCCAAAGACCTTAAGAAAAGTGTGAATCGGTAATTTCTTTGCTGTGATAATTACTGAAATTTATCAAGTTTTTTGGAGAGCTTTTCAAGCAGACAGATTGAAATTCCAGCTTGTGCTAATCGACGCGCAATGCAGTGTTTGAATCCATGTTAAACAGAACATTTGCTAAAAGTTAGCAAATGGTAAAGACATAAAAGTGCTCGTACCTGTGTAAAACTTGGGTCAGCTTTTGTAGTTTTAAATGATTTCTTTTGAACCAACAATAGTTTTTCGACCGTTAATATTATGGGCTATTTGTTAAAATCATGTTGTGCCACAAGGATTGAGTTTGCGTAGTCCAAGGTCGGTAATTGCTTATGGCCTTGGGGACTGTAGCATGGCTTGTGACAGGGAGAAAGCAAGTAGCACCGTTGAAGGGCCTAAATGTCTAATATGTTCAGTGGCTCTGTAACTGGTAGTGCTGGAAACTTATGTAAAGAATTTTTTGAGTTTGTGAACTGACTTAAACAGTTTGAGTAGTTTGAAGCTGATAACTTAAAGGTATTGAACTCTATGGAATTGTCAAGAGTTATCGAATCCAAATAAATAGTGGGTGAGTACACGCATGTGCATACCATAGATTTGAAACCTGTATTATCTGTGTAGTCCGTTACTAATTGTAGTTCTGTACTGTGGCAGCACTGTTCATGTATATACAAGATGATCCACAAACAGTGGTTTGAAACAGAGTGAGACGCTTTGGAGTGTAGGGGGTGCAGTTTATAAATCTGGTGTTTTTGCAAAAGCAGGAGCAGACTTGTTTCCAGTCAGTAATTATCTTTGTATTTTGAAGTTTAAATTTTCAGTTTTGCCCTTCGTCCAAAGTATATGGGTTTACAGCTGTGGATCTCAAGCCAGGTGGTGAAGATGAGGTAAGGAAGCAACCTACCTTTACAATTCAAACAGCAGTTAAATTTTTACTGTCTCAGCAGTAACTCTAATGCAAAGTGAATTCTTACAGTATATATCTATTGTCTTTTCAGACTGTAACAATGGATAATGCAGAGGAATATGTAGATCTCATGTTCGACTTCTGTATGCATACTGGTATACAGAAACAGATGGAGGCATTCAGAGGGAATTTTAAATATGGCAGAATATATATATGCAATTAGGTGGACTAATCGGTGTTTGGGGTGTGCTGTTTTAAAGTAATGGCATAGAATGGCTTTCAAAAAACAAACTTTTAAATTAAGATTGCAGTAGGTCAGATACTCATTTCATAACACCTTTGCATTACTTATGCCATTTTTAATCATTAAGAGGTTCCATTTACCTTAATTAAGAAACTGTTGATCAGTTCTGGTTTGATTAAAATATAAGTGAAATGCTGATGTTATTTTAGAAACATGCGTTTGACTTATGTTTGTAACTGTATCTTGTGCAAATTGAAGATGGCTTCAACAGAGTCTTCCCAATGGAGAAGCTGAGTTCCTTCAGCCATGAAGAAGTTCAGATGATTCTTTGTGGAAATCAATCACCTTCTTGGGCAGCTGAGGATATCATCAATTATACTGAACCTAAACTGGGATATACACGAGATAGGTACTTATATTTTGAGTGGTTTTAAAATAGCAGCTAAAAGTTAAGTGATAAAATGTCCAGAATGTTTGTTAGATGAAGATGCCAAATTGGATAGCTTTGGTGGTCACTGAAGAGCATGTGATTGTCTAAAACTACATAAAATAGCTATTTATGGTACAACAGGTAGGTTAGAAGGTACTTGGTGTTTTTGTGATGTGAGAGGATAAGAAAATTTAAAATACTAAAATGTGAACAACTAGTGGAAATGTAATGGCAACTAACTAATACAGACTATTAAAAATAGCACTTTAAAGTTTTTACTTTCATATAATTTCTGTTCAATCAGGTATAGTTATTTGTCCCTTCTTTCTCTTCAAGTGTAGTTAAAAAAGAAAATGTACTATGCAAGGAACAAATATACTGGTGATTGTCTATCAGGAGGGGGTCTCGACGTTTCAGGGTTTGTTGGGTTTGTGGGTTTTTTTTACTGTTTGTCATGTTTGGTAGCACTGACATACAAATGACTTCTGCAACTGTGTTAGTATAAGCGTGTTGAAGGATCCTAATCAGTCCAAGATGCTGTGTGGAGCGAGTCTTCTCTTGACCCTGCCCTGCACGCAAAGATGCAGCTGAGATTACAGTGCCCGATACCCGAGGGCATGTTTCAGCAGGCGGCACTTTCTTCCTGCCCTCTCCTCCTCTTCATTCCCTGGGCGGCTCTGGGTGGAGGCAGTAGTATCTGGAGCGTTCTTTGAAGATCTATTGTAGTCTTACATTTTTCCTATTTTTTTACATGAGGGTCTTTAACAAGATAGAAATCAAAACATACATAAATTGAACTGGCTTTATACTGCAGAAGTGTTACAGGAAAAGTTCTATTATAGTCAGTTGGATTCTTCTCACAGAATAGGTCTGAGCTCTGTCGCCTTCTCTACCCATTCATCCACAAGATACCCAAATAACACTCCAAGATAAGTATAAAGAAGAGTTCTTATTTACCTATGTTTTTCTGTGTAATACTCAGCAAGGAGATTAAAGAAATATTTTTATGGGTTTTATGTTTTATTCTTGAACTCAACACTGAATAGGCACTAGAATCTTACAGTGTCTGCTTAGATGTGACCAAAGATTGTAATTGTACTGTCTCAAGAGAAATTTAAAAAAAACACTCGCTTGTAATGTTGTCGTAACTCATTATTTTAATTTATTTTAAGCCCTGGATTCCTTCGCTTTGTGAGAGTCTTGTGTGGTATGTCTTCAGATGAACGGAAGGCTTTTCTCCAGTTCACCACTGGTTGCTCAACACTCCCACCAGGAGGACTGGCAAACCTACATCCCCGGCTCACTGTTGTACGCAAGGTATGGCTTCATCAGGCCGCCATTCAAACAATTTTTTTCTCTTTTGAACATAATTGTTGCTACATTAAGAAATAACACTGATATTTTAATTTTTTTTCTCTTTGGCTTTTAATTTATGACATTATGCTAAGCATTCAGTACTAAGCTCTGTTTCAGGTCTGTTCTCTGACTTCATATTTTAATATCGAAAAATTAATGTACGTATAAAGTAAATATATTTATAAGTTGGTCTGTGGCTTTCCAGATGGTGCTGTTTCTTGACAACTGGTGTTACATATGCAGTAAATGCCACGAATTAGAGGCCCTCACAACTTCGAATTTCCATATCGAGTGCGGTGAACAACCGGGGTAAAAAAATGTTCGTTCGTTTCCTCAGGTTGATGCTACAGATGCAAGTTATCCATCTGTGAACACGTGTGTGCATTACCTAAAGTTGCCCGAGTATTCTTCTGAGGAGATAATGAGAGAGCGTCTACTCGCTGCTACAATGGAGAAAGGCTTCCATCTCAACTGAGCCGCTGCCTGCCACGTGGGACACGAGAAAGTGTTTTTTGATACTAGCGAAGCCTCTTGTGTTTGTGTGCAAAAAATATGATCTCCACGCTGTGCTCTGATGAGACTTGCCTTTTTTTTCACCTGTGAGGCTTTAGGAACATGTGGAATAAGTTTGTTAGCTGCTAATGACAAATAAATCCTTGTAACTACACAGCCAGCAAGAAATTGGCACAGAACACTGTGTGATGCTTCAAGGGCTTGCACAACCGGAAATTAAGGTGGTTCTGTTTGACTGTTCCAAAGAACAGATCATCAGATTTTCAGTGTTCACTGATACAAATTTCTAACAGTGTATTTGTGTAAAGTTTGTCATTTAATACCTTGTACACTACAGTTGCCATCACTGATCCCTGTTTCGCTGGCTTTAAGCTAACTGGTCAGAAACTTGCTTCCTTAAAACTTAGAGTTAATGGGCATCTCCAGCTTTTTCTTTTTTAATGGTGCCTGCACTATTGGAGTATTTTAGTGGGTTTTTGCATATAATCATGCACAACCTTTTTTTTTTTTTCTTCTTTCAAGTGGGAATATATTTTGATTTCTCAAATGCCCTGCTATAAAGATCAAATCCTTAAGTGTGTTTGTGCAGCTCAACAATAAAGCTATTAAAAAACACTGGTTCCTAGTGCAAGGCACACTTAAAGCAAGTTTTACTTTTGGTTGTATTTTCTTTGTATATTATAAACATTTATTTAACTTGTTGCAGTTTGAAGTTTAAAAAAAACACCCGATGTGTAAGCTCAAAAGTAATCATTAAAATGTTTGCAACATACAAAATTGTCTCCTGAATACTTCATTAATACTTCCTATGTTGTTAAATCTCTGTACGTGTTCTGAACGTTTTTCAAGGTTTAAAAGAACTACATGGCAATAGTTGATCTCTCAAACTCATCTCTGTGCTCCAATCTTTTCAAAATTACATGGTGCAACTTTGTAAGAACTGGTCTGGCAGTGATAATATTGCACGTGGCAGTTTTTGCTTCTCTTCAGAGATGTGTGTGACCTGAGGATACAGTTCTTTATTACATTGGAATAAAAACTGTGTCAGATGATGCAGCCGATTCAGCTTTACTCAAGATGGAATGCCTGTCTTGGTTTCAGCATGTGATGAGGTATTTATTGGTAAAAAGTGGCTTACAGTAAGATTAAGCGAGACGCTAACATGTCTTCAAAGTTATTTAAGTACTTGATACCAGGAAAGAAAAATTATTTTAGTTGAATCTGTGTGGTAAGTTTTGTTCTGCGCCAGTTCTCTTTGGTAACAATCTTTGCCCGGACCACTGCTGAGGGAGGGCTTCCCAAAAGATTCTGCCTCACACATAAATCAGGTTGATGCCAGATTTCTTTTCCCAGCATTATTCACAGGACTTTACAGGCACCGTCTTTGACATTTTCCCCAACGGAGAGGGGAATCTCCATCCCCCCCTCCTGTGACTACTCTGCCTCAACAAAACAATTGCATAAACCTTGTGTGCAAGTACATGCTCCAGATCCAACGTCAGCACGGTTTTTTGAATGTTACTATTTTAAAGCTATGTGCATTGCTCTCCTACACAACTCTTCACTCTCTGCTCCTTCGGCCCTGGTTTGTAGGTGCAATTTAGATGTGACCGTTATGTGCTTTCACACGTAAAGCTCAGTATCAAGTTATGCCTAGTGTCGGCTGTGGGGGTTAGGAAGAAGGAGCCAGATGCCTCAATTCTAGAAAGATAAGTGAAAGTCAGCTCAAACTGCTAACTCGAGTGACTTCCAGCACAGTACACAGCTATGAATCGGCATGTCATACGCCTCCGAAGACAAGTTAGTGTGGCTACGTCCTCCGACTCCAGAAGGAAGATGTGTTTTGGTACCTAGCTTGTACGCAGAAACTTGCATAGCTTTTGTTATTTGTCTTTTGTAAACATTTTAATGACACGTGGATACAATATATAACAGAGAAAAAAAAATACACTGGTGTGCAAAATAGAAAATATTTTCTGTAATTTATGAATTCAACATGATAAAAGATGATCAAAGTTTTTATTTTAATTATGTTTTATTAATGTTACAATATTTGTGTCAAATACTTCCAGTTACAACTTAAACAGTATGCAGGAATCCTAACTACACTATTTTCATTTCTTTTGTAACAATGACTTACGTGGAAAAGGGAGTGAAACCAGCTTTTTGATGAAGGCTGAATCTAGTTTAAAGGTGGTCATAAAAGTTACAGAACTCTAATTTACATTTGTATAAAAATAAAAAAATCAAGTTGGTGCTTAAAGGAAGCACTGAAACTCAGTTTGAATTTATATTTCCATATTTTCTGTCTTCTAGGTCTGGCACAAAGCTACGCAATTCAAAGTGACACCTAGATGGTCACATGTAAGTGTCCATGACTTTATTCCCAGTCAGTTTTAAAACATGTTGATTGTTCCAGAGATTTCTGCTGTGTCAATATAGCTGCATCTGAAATGGAATGTTCCACTTCATGTTTAGCTGTATCTTTCCATTAGGTAGGTCAGGTATAGGAGAAACAGGAAATATTTCCAACTAATTTGAATATTGCATGAATCGGTCTTACGACATCAGAAAAGGGCTGGCAGTACGCACGCGCCTGACGATTGCACTGTCAATTGTAAAAGGCTGAAGTCGGTCTTGCATCTTCCTAGCTTTCTGCCACTTTGTCAAGCACATAGAGAGGGGCGAGAATTCTGTTCCTGTTTGTTTCCACGATGCAACCATTTAGCACCATTTCATCCAAAATGATGTGCACTCTGTCCAAATTGAACATGATCTAGAAACATTTCAAGTTAAGTATATTTTGAACAACATAAAGATACTTCAGAGAAGATCTTGGGCACCTCAGCCTTTTATCAAAGTTTACAAAAATAGATATTTCTGAATTAATTTTAGTTTAGGTGGCTATTTATTGTAACAGAGCTAGGGAAACAGTTAACTGACACTTCTTTCTGACCACAGAGATGTCAAAAGTTTGTAGTAGAGAAGTTGAAGCCCAGCAGTATCCCATCCTGGAAAGTGGCCACATAGCAGTAAAAGCCAGGGAAACTTGAACTTAGATGTAGGTGGTTAATTTTACTGTCTGCCTGAGCACCACATATTGTTTGAATAGAAAATGTTATCAAGGGATAACAACCTTCAATGTGAAGATGCAAATATGCTGCATTCCTTCTTAGAAAAGTAATTGTCAGTCAAATTCTTAAAATTTGATTCTCATTTTCCTTACGCTATGTTACTAACACTATTTGATCTGCTTGAAAATAGCTTAAGAGGAATTTGCTGATATGTAAAATTGAGTCATTGATCTAGTAACAAATCTCATAAAGAAGAGCAAAAGTAAATAAATGGTTCATATTTTAAATACTTTCTAAAGATATTTATAATCTCTAATATTCACCTAAATAATGTGAAACAATATGAATTTATATTGTTGTGATATATGAAATTTGTCCATAATCATGTCTGTTTCTGTATAGCATCTAACAGCGTCTGTCTCAAAAACCAAACCAAACCAAAACAGGCCTTACTGGGTATTAAGCCGTGGGCATTCATCTGCATCCACCAGTGTTTTGTGTAGCCACAGAACAACTGCAAAGGGTTACTTGCGGGGGAAAAAAGGACTCTTACGTTGCCATTTATCACCAGAACCTGCAATGGAAACAGGCACAGCAAAAAGCCTGCTGGGCGCATCTGTTCTGCCTGACCGACATGCATACGCATACCCATACGGGGGAATAACCCTTCACGTTCCTCGCTCCCCACCTGCTGCCGCTCTTTAAATGTGCTCTTCGCTGTGCTCAACAGATCAGCTTTGCCTTAACTTTGCTCCTTCTAGTTCTTCCCTGTGTATTGCGGACTGCTGCAGTGAAACTAGCGAGACACTTCACAGTAACTTCTAAAGACCTCGTTCAACACTTTTTTCCCAACTTTGATATAAGTCTCTTGAGTGCCTTCTCGGCCCCTTATGCTATTTTTGACATTATGGTTTGAGCTCAGGAAGCTGGTCTGGCTTTGCTCTAGTCCTTGTATTTGTGTGAGTGGACCTCCATTCCAATCTGTGGAGCTGCAAGAGCCAGGTTTTTGAAGGCGTCAACGTTTGCCGCTGCTCAGTGTGGTAAAGCTTAAGCCTCATTTTTTTTGAGCGTGGTCAGGGATTTAGGAGGACTGCTTTGTCTCACGAGTTCTAGTGGATCCAACTACAGCAATCTGTGCTGCTGCTCTGCCGCAGGGCAGGAACGGTGGGAGTACTGAGCTGTATCTGACAACAGCGGAGGAACCATGCATTTGTATGTACTTGTTCCTCCTAGGTGGTAAATGCAAGTGGTGGGAAGACAACACCTTAAACCACCAGAGCTGCAACAACGCGGGCTCACGACAGTGAACCGTCTTAGGTCTGAATTCAAGAAACATATTTAAGTTAAGTAACGTTGAACATCGCCATGCCTAGTTTTTTATCACCTGACTTTGAAAAAGGAATTCCTTTTTCAATCTGAGTTAGGTGTCTTATTTTCCCTGCGGTGAGTGGTGAAAGCCAGACCCATCCAACAACTCCAAGGTGAGATATAGAGAACCAGGGCTGAAGCCAGTACTTAGGAATGCAGAGAGGGGTTTTTCTGTGATGCTTTCTCTTGGATTCAGAAGCCCAAGTCATTACTTCAGGTAATGATGACTGGCTTGGCCTCTTCTTTTTCAGTGTTGCAGTAGAAATGTTGCCTGCCTGAAAGCTGTAGAGGACAGAGGCTGAGCCTGTCCTCAGCCTGGCGGGTTCCAAACTCTCCTTTCTCCATGGGCGAGCCTACCTGAGTTGGTAGCAGCTGCACCTACTGCCTTCCACTTAAGGTTCTCCTGCTGTGGGTAAAAGTTGTTGAGCATGATGGTCTAGCCCAATGATGAGAGAAGCTGAAGTTTTTGTGTCTGTCTTGGTGATTGCTTCTGCTGCATAAGTGAAAGCAAGAAGAGGGCACAGAGCACCTCATGTCGCCTTACCCATGACCTCCCTTCTAAGAGATGAGAAGTAGAAGCTTGAACTTGCTTGGGCTGGATTGTAGGATGTATGTTCGAGTTGATGAGAATACAGCTAGCGGGCTGTCACCTTCCTCTGCCGTTTCCAATGGCCGTGGGTGCTTTGGGCTGAAGTCAGTGCTGCCGTGTATTTGTGCCAAAGGATCACCAATTGCACCGCTGCACCAACAAATGCATTCTGCTTGACCAAGAGCACCGCACGCCTAGGTATGGGTAGGAGGAGAGTTCAGGCACCCAAATAACTCTACTACTAGTTACTGTTATGTGAGGAAGAGAAACTATAGCTGTCAAGAGGATCTTGGGTATGTCCATGGTTCATCAGATAGCTTCTAATTTGCTAGCCTAAACTTAACCACCTAATTGAATTCCAAGTTGTATTTTAAATACCAGACTTCTTCCTGAGTCTGAGCATAGGCTTAAGTTGCTTCTAAAAATCAGATTTGTGCCTTTCAACACTAAGAAGCAGTACTGTCCTTAAAGTTTCAACAGTCTCAGTTTCTGTGGTTGCAGAGACAAAGGTAGTTGTTTTACTTCGCTTGGCAGACTAAAGACTTGAAACAAATTTCTTCCTGTAGTATGCTTTTCAAGTAAATCAGTCTTTACACAAATATTTTAATCTGAGAAGTAAGGATTTCTTTATTCCAGTAATATGAGAATTTTTAGGAGACAGCTCTTCTACTGCTGCTTAGTTCACCTCTGGCACTGCGCTACATAGGGCAAGAGGTTCTGTTAACGAAGTTAGATAACATTCCATTCAGGTTTCAACAAGTGCTAAAACCAACCCTTCCTGGCTTTTCATTTTTACAGCCTACCACTGATTCACAGTGGAGCAAGAGCTCCCGTCTTGCCAGGCCTTCCTCATCCTCTGAGAGTCCCAAGGATTTTAAAACTCAGAAGACTGGATCAACTGGGATCAGTGATGATGCAGCAAATTATCACTCCCACCTTATTTTTCTACATCACCTTGTTTAAGAAAACATTTAAACACATTTAGCACTGCTTTTCCCACTGCTGCATTTCCTAAAGAGCTGATACCATGTCAAAGGAAAACTGCACCCGCACCAGTAAGTATCTTGCAGCTGTTCCACTCAAACCCAATATGGTTAAATGAGGCATTAATTCCCCTGCAGGGCCGTTCCAGGTTATTTCAAAACTGACCTACTCCATTACAGAAAACAGTGGTATGATTTCTGTCCATCTGGAAGCTGTTAATCTCAGAGTCATCATTCCAGAACCGGTGATTTCACTTGCATTTTGAATGGGGATACTAATACCATTCCAGAAAGATCCATAACCTTGATTTTGGAAGGTCCCAAAGCATTCTTTACCCTCTACCCTCAACCTAACACCCTGACTTCCTTTTTCAGTTCCCTTCCCACCTCCCTTTACCATGCTGTTCTTGGCAAACAGTCAGACTGCGCAGGGAGCAACTCTGGCTTTTTTTCCCTTCCCGTAAGTCTCATGACTGTGCTCTACGGTTACATCTCGTCATACACACACCGCTTAGCCACGCACGTCTGAATGCCCGGCCCAGTGAGGGACATGTATCTCTGAGCCTCAGCGAGGCTCATCCTCCCCACCTGTCACTGGTTTGGCAAGTGACCCCAAGTTTCAGGGTTTAAAGCCCTGAAGTCATAAATCCACACCCAGCTGAAAAGCAGGAAAGCAAACCAGTTTGAGCAACTGGGAACAGGAAAAAACTATACTTGGTGTGTGCACTGCCATGTGCTCCACCCAGAGCTGTCATTTAAGGTCCTGCCCGCAAAAGCGCGCTAAGGAACTTTCACTAGGTCCGTGCAGAGGCTAACAGTAATTTTTAAACAAGTATGTAGATGAAAATCTCTGCAGATAAAAGTCCGTAATAAAAGTTTTCAGAGCACCCAGCTAGGAAATACTCTTAAGTTGTCAGCCCAGGCAGAAGGTGAACCCTTACTCCGGTTTACAGATTCCAGTCAATGCCTCTACTCTAGGTACGCTGCTGCAACAGTAAATGGCACCCGCTACAATTGGTATTTAAATGTTACGCTGGCTTTTGGTAACTTCAAGAGCTGCCCTTATTAAAGATGCTGCTGGTACTTTCTACTATCACAAAGAGGTTTTATGGCACATACGTACTAAGAGGAGGTAAGTGTGACACGTCTTGTGTCTCTATATAGGCAGATAGTTAAGTAGGAGCGAGGGGAAGGAGAAGGGAAGGGAAGGGAAGGAAAGGAAGAAAGGAAAAAGGCACGTTTAGGACTTGCATATGATAAATAACTTCTTCATAGAGAGACATTGTAAGATATCTCTGGATTTTCCAGGCAAGTAATTAAGGGTGTGTACAGGCTTAAAAGATGATAAAGTGCAGCCAACACCTTGTGATCAGGTAACACGCCCAGGAGCACAAACAAAAGCTTTGTAGATTACAGCACAGGTACTTACGGGGCAGATGGTTTGCTACTGAATATATAGCGTTACAAAACTTTGATTTCCATCCTGGACATTCATCTTCAACTAAAGATTAATTGGAATTTCTTTTTTTAATCCAGAGTCACACATTCCCACTCGTTCTTTGCTAACGCTTGCTTGAAGTAACTTTTAGCCTATCTAATGGCAGGCAAATTTTAGGCACTGAAATGCATTTAATGCCTTCTGACCATTTCTTCCTCAAACGACTATGCTGACATTAAAGAGGAGACAAACGGTGCCTTCAAGTTCTGCGATATTCTAGAACAACAGTTTTAAGCTAATCCTTAGAGGCTTCCATTTTATCCACTTATTTTACAGTAGAAACTGAAGTGTATCCTTATAAACTCTCAGAATAAATTCATCATTCAATTTTCTTACTACTTAAATGCACTGTATTCTGAAAGCGTTGTTCCACGAGGGACTGAAGAATACAGTTGATTGACGCAAAGCATTCCCTGTATCAAAGCTTTCTATCTATCCTAGGAGCAGCAGCAGCTAGCTGCAATGGAATGTAATGTTTTCTTTGGATCAAGACAACATTCTTCAAATGCTTCGTCCTAGAGCACCCTGTCTGCCCCCTCCCCTCCCACAAGGGGAACGTAAGTATCTGTTTCTTCCGTAAGTTAATAACGTGTCTTCAAGTAAGCTTTGCTTCACCAGCTCAAGCAATAGAAAAATCAATTTTTTGTAATTTTAGAACCTCTCATGCTTAGCAGCCTATCGTTCCCTACAAAGCTGTTGTGGTGTCACTTGCATTTTTATAGTCTCTTTTGTCACCATCACACCAAGAAAGTAGCTCCTACACTATCCAAGCTGGAGTTTTAGAGCTCCAGAAAATCCCACCCGCTTATTTCATACAAAGAAGTGAGTCTCATCTAGTGCTATTAACACATTAGGAAGCAACAGCCCTAGGGCAATTTCAGTACTTATCCATTCAACCGGCCCAACAATACGACTTACAGATACTCTAAAACCAAACCAAACAACTTTAGAAATGTTACGTCATGCTCATAGGTATGCATGCTGTCAAGTATGCAACTGACTCAGTATGAAAGTGGACATCAAATAATGGCTGAACGCTTTACGATTCACACGCAAAGGCTTCTGTAAAAACCATGGCTACTCTAGAGTTAAAGCAGTTACTTATTTGGCTGGTAGCTAATCGGTCTTCACTTTTGCAGTATGCATGAGATGACTTCGCAATTGTTTGTGCATTGTTTAGCATCACACACACCTGCGTCATACATACATATACCTATTACACCTGAATGCTGTTGGGCAGGATTCAGATTGGACCAGGTCTCTGCCTTGTGCCCAAGGTGCCCTTCCTGACATCTGACTCCAGGCTCAGCCCATGAGGCGAGCCAGGATGCTCGTGCCCTGCGTGAATTCGGGTGTTTTGACCTAAATGAAAGCTGGAGTCCCGCATCAGCAGGAGGTGTTGCCAGGAATACTGGGGTAATGCACTGCAGCTGGGGAAGCTTTAAGAATCACTGCACTTGCTGGAGGCTTAGCGTGGGCTCCAGGACCATTTTAACTGCGTGACGGGCTCAGCCTTTAGATTTAACTGGGGTTTGCTCTGTGCATGAGTGAATAGCCTTCAATGATTATGATCTATTTTTCATGCTGTTTGATTTCATGTAATTTCCTACTATTTTTTCATGTTAGTAAACACTACTTTCTATATAGAATAGCCACTATCACTTTTGAAATAAACTTCCCATGGATCTGTACACAAAAATAATAGCACGGAGACAGGAAATCATGACAGTCTCCCACCAGATACTCTGTATACAAAGATGCTGTAAATACTACTTGGTGTTCGCTGTTACAGACCTTCAGACAGTACATCCCCCCTCAGATATTTTGCATCCAAGCTAACGGTACTGAATGTAAGAGTTAGCGAAAGACTATTTGGCATAGGAAATGGTTTAATCCCAGGTGGGGATATTATCTTACACACTATGAAAGGCATATTGATGAATTATTGCTTGCACTGCATTAACATCTGTCTAAGACACTTGTAGTCCAGATCTTATATTGTTCTTCTGGGTCTGCTATTCAAGCTGTTGTCAAAAATAAATACAAGCCCAAACAGCCCACTTCTTCATCATTACACCTCTGCTTTACGTTTAATGTTGAGGGTATCTCACTTCATTTCAACTACCTTCTGTATCCTCTCAACTTATGAAAAGCCCTTTTTCCTAAATGGGAGGATTATTTTGTACGTATATAGAACTAAAACGTTTTATTTTGAAATTGTTCCCGAAATGTACACTGTAGAAAAGTGCATTTCTGAATAGAAAATTATGTACATCATTCATGTCATACATGTTGAGAGACATATCAGACATGAGCTTTTCCAATATTATTTCTAGTATTATCAAATAAGACAGTAATGCACACTCCTATTTTCCAAATATTTATATTCACACCCTCGTGCAGATGAGACCCATGTAGAAGATGAATTTCTACAAGACTCGTTCAGACACCATATTGCACCCATTGCAAACACTAGTGTTGGCATATAATGCAACAATTTCTCTAAACAACGTAGACTAGTGCTGTATGCAGAAGCTTGCTGGATATGCAGCAGCCATTCTCAGCTAATAAATGGGCTACTGGTGGTAACTATAAGCGTATAACTACAGGAAATTCTTCTCAGTATGAAAATGATGACCAAAGGCAGGCAGAATTTAGAATCATCACTACTCCAAACCACCTAAGATAAAGAGAATCAGGTACTTGCAGACTCACAGTACACCATATGAAAACACAGGAGACTATTTTTATGTATCTTTACTGAATAGGTCAGATAAGTCTCTAATTCAGCAAAGCTCATACATATGTACACAGAGTTCTAATCCTCAACTATAATAACTGAATACAAAAAAGTGGTCATACAATCGCTCAGAGACCTTAAGAGTCCCCTAATACTGAAATTTCATTATTGCTCTTCTATAAGTGAATTTAGGAGTGTTAGATTAATACCACAGCATTTTGCAAATTTCAGGAAGGATATACGGTCTATATAAATATGTATGTGTGTATATGTATGTGTAAGTTCAGTAAATGAGACAGAGTTCCAGCATGTAGCAAGCACTAAAACATTTACAAAGTGAAATTAATTATGTCCTTTGTTTTTTTTTTTTCAGTAAAGATGTGGGGACAATTACAAGAAAAATCAAAGACTTTTTTTATGCTCTTCATACGTTTTAATTCTTAAATAAGGTAAGTAAACTAAATCACTATACAGCATTTGATTCCAGGGTGGCAACTATATTTCAGGTGTATAACTGAAATTATTTCTATCAGTAGATCTGCATTTAACTAACAACAAACATCAGAATAAGGATTGCTGGAGCACAGTGAGCAGCTTTGAATTCAATATTGTGTTTTATTTACTTGCTCTTTGTGTTTAATTGTTTAGGACCGTATTTTGAGTATTTGTTTATATTTGGTTTTAGTTAATTTTTAAAATTATATTTTACTTAGTACTCTGCAAATCATACACGTGAAAATACAGTTCTGTAAGGGAAGGGGCAGGAAAAGAAAAAGGTATCTGTGGCAATGCCTAGTTTCCCAAATTGCTTCCTCCCAGGCCCTTCTCTCTTTCCACTGATAGAAAGTAAAACTCACCTAGACTTTCATGAAGCAAGGTCAAAGCGCAAACCTAATCTTACAATAACAGTGCTGCTATTTGGCTCAAGACACAGCTGTAACATTCAGTCCTCATTATTGCAGTCATTTCGGTATCTATTTTATTGTAAACTTAAAGAAAAAAGTAAACCCTTAAGTAATAATTAATTAAGTCTGAAAGTTCACCAGCGAATGTAAACGGTACTTAGTTGTCTCTAAGCAAGCTCTCCCTGTCTTACTTTAAATGGTACCAGGCTTACCTTAATGACTGAGGATTTAAATAGGCGACCCTCATGATCATCAGCCATGCTTTCAGAAGTTGCCAAAATGATGCTACATACTGGAAGTGCAAAATTTGTGAGATCTCTGCATTGTCTTGACTGTTTGACAGTCAGTGCTTTGAAGACAGTATGAACTGGAACATACACCAAAAAGATATAGACAAATGGATTTCTGAGACTGAAAAGGATACATCTAGCTCACTCTGCAAGGAAAAGAGATAGACAACCATTAGTTACAATTTGATCTCTCATCTCATAGTCATTAAACATTACACATCCCTTTAGAGGATAACAAAAGCCTTCAAAATAACTATATAAAATTTTAAGGAGATTCAGATTTCTGTTCTGGATTATACAGTTACATGCTCTTTCTGCAACACTGCTTTGCCTTTGATGTGTTCCCTGCCTCCGTAACAAAAGCTGAAATTTTCACTTAGAAAAACCCACTGAGATCACCCACAAGTAACAGTTTAAGTATATGCAGTGCCACCTGAATGAGTGGGTGGAAATCCAGTGTCTCTAATCATGGCAACTCCAGCCCTATACTCTCTTTTCCTCCTTCTGCAAAAACAGGATGTTAACGCCAAGCTTGCAGTTTATACAAAAAAACAATTAAAAATGTTGCTGCAAATCATTTCAACAGCAAAATCTAGACATTGTGTATACCTATGGCTGTGGTAGCCGTGGCTGGATACGTTAGGAGAGGGAAGGCAACTCCAAGCTTTAGACCCTTAGCACTTGTAACTGTTCTCCAGCCCCAGCAACACAATTCTTCACAGTCATCATTTCCCTTCTAGTCTTGGCCTGGATTTACCCCAACTGGTTGTACTCCTTTAACTGAAACATTTGAGTTAGAAGCCCTTGTGGTCTCTCTGCAGCCAACAGAAGAGATGGTGTCTTCAACAGTTGACTCAGCACACTTGAGGCATGACTCACTTTCTCAAGATACTCATCGGTCTCCACTGCCGGTAATGGGAGCTTAGGATGACCAAACTTCTAACTTAGGTGCCTCAGTTAAGTGTCTAAATTTAGAAACAATTAATCACAGCCTCAGCACTTAAGATCTTGCACAGCTGGGGTGGAGCTTCCCCAGTCTCTGCTGAAAGAGGGAATCTGTATCTGCTACCAAGGGAACTGAGTTTGCTAACATGGTTTCCATTCACAGTCTAATCCTGGAGTTTTAGGCAGAGTTCCCAGTGGTAAAATTGCTACTACTTCTATGGTCTGAAGATGCTCTAAAACCGGACCAGTTCTAGTCTGCAGGCCTCTGTTGAGTGACTCTGCCATTCCTCAATTTGAATTTTTTCATGCATCACAAAAATTGTATTTTAAGAGCCTGATCAACCAGTTTAAGCTTCCTCGGCATTAAAAAGTAGTTGAAAACATTGGAATATGTATTCTGAACAGTATGCAGTTTTCCCTGGGTAGCCATATAAACGTGAGGGGGACTCAGAATTACATGTCACAACCAACTCTGAAAGCTTTCCCCCTAATTCTGCTAATGTTTGTTCTGATATCTGAATTCAAGCTCTGTAAACTCCATTAGGTAAAAATAGAGTATGTGAGAATGTTTAAAGCTCACAAGCCTAAAAATAATAGATGACAAAATGTCCTTCAAGAGCAGGACAGATGTTCTTTCCTTTCTCAGAGTTCTGTCTCTGTTGTCATCATCATAATTTGGGATTCTGCTAAAATTCTGCGAATCCTGAACATTAATCCATAATAGTACAGACTTATACTTGCTCTGTGGTTTCTGCCAGAAACCCCAGCTAGAATTATAGCCCTCTTCTTCAGTGCTCTGCCATTTATCATGTTTTATGCTATTAAAAACAGAACCACTGAATGGCATGAGATTTCTTTAACACCCCCCTATCTCCTTTTGGTTCCCCTAGTTTCAAACCTGAAATGCTATGGAAAATACAAAAAACTCCGGGATGATGAATTCAGCAAATTTCTAACAACTATCAGCGGTTGGGTTATATACACGGTCAAGGAATTATACATACTACATTTATATGTGAGAACCACATCTATTGTTGCTCTGCCTCAAGTGAAGAAAACAAATAAACTTAAGAAGTGGTTGGCAACTATTAGATAACTAAGATGTGACTAAATTTTATTGTGCATTCCTGTGCTGCCGGGATCAAATTCCATTCCCAGTTATTACTGCTTAGGTTGGGACTGCAGTCATAACAATTTTAAGAGAAAAATTCTGAACTTAATACAGTCAGAAAGTGATACACTTAGTACCAGTAGTTTCAACAGGCTGGTGTGACGCTAGTTGAGATAACAGCCTAGAACAATTGCCAGGCATCTAAGTAGTGAAGGGTGCAGATGACTTTTTCAAGCATGTCCTTGAATCCACAGAGGGAGGGAGATCTGCCATGTCTGCTGTGGTACTAGGACTGGAAAACCAGTTACAGACACATAGTGATCTCTTGTATGCATAACTACCAACGTAATAACCTTAAGCACATTGACTATGGAGGAAATTCTATCCGGTCCTCTTTTCTGAGAGGGATATCCAACACATTTCAGCATAGATAAACCAAAATTGTGCTGAAGTATGATTTCAGGAAAATTTGTTTATAACAAGATTGTTACAAACCCTATATTAAATAACATGTGTTCTAACCAGGATTATAATGCTGCATTTTCAAACTTTGCAAAAACAAGCAAACAAAAAAATCTCCCACCAAAAGGAGTAGTGTCATTTAACTGGAGCCATGTCTGATGTTGAATCCTTAACAAAATTACTATCTATGTAATAGCTGTTTAATCAGAGATCCACTGCTGCATGACAACAATATGGGGAGCACAAGTACAGACTGGTTTTTGAGGTTTCATTTGCTCCATCCCTCTGATCTCGTTCAGTGAGAGTGACGTCAGCTCCCTGCCTAACGCTTACACCATCTTTATCATGAATGAAGTTCATTTAGGGCAAGTAATGCTAAGCACTGCAAAAAAGAACTGTAAAGAAAAACCTCTTTATTTAAAATGTATAAAATGCCAGTGGTTCATTTAAGAGTAGATGACCCAAAGAAACCCCTGAGTATAAGCATATAAAAACATGCTTTTCTAACAGAAATATTTCTGGTATTCCTTGTCTGAAAATTTATAACCCGTGTATACTTTTACTTGAAAAATCAACTAATAAGGCTTTTTTTTTACTTCTTTTTTATTTGTCTTCTTTTTTTTTTTTTTTCCCCCAGTGGTAACATGCTAAACTATTCCAAATTCTACATGAATATGAAAAAAAAATTCTTCCTTTGATTTATTCCCCAAAATGACATATTCACTAAAGCTTTGAAAGACAAGAAATATTTCATAATAGATTCGGTGTCTCACTCACCACTCTGCTGAAGTATTTGTCCAAAACTTCCACAAAATTATGAATTAGTTCATATACTGCCATCTCATTCTGAAATTAAATTAAACCCAAGTGAATATTAAATGAATAGCTAGAAAAATGAACTCGTATTCTTTGTGTTATTTCAGTTTGTGGTGTATGAAAAGCAACTAAACCTACAATAAAGTGCACAAGCTCAGCCCGCCATAGCGAGAGGTGGTGCGGTTACTCAGCGGAGGTACTGAGAGCAAGGGAGCGCGCAGGGGCAGAAGCTTCAGGCCAGCCACACAAGTAAGCACTGCAGTACCCAATGGATTTTTCTCGCCTGGGCTGCTGCCATCCCATTGCATCCTTTGTTCCACCATCACCCAGGTTAGCTAGACAGACACAGCTAACCAGGCTATGCCTACCCATGCTGAAGTCACACCAGCCAGCTGCAGCACAGAGCCAGGCTATGCTGCAGCAGTGCAGATGGGCAATTTTTGTAAGGTGTAGCAAAGCCACAAGGATTTGCCCCAAATGGCATGCCGTTATAACCCTGGCTTGAAGAGACTGTGGTAGTCAGCAGCTACCTTCCACACCACCCTATTAAAGTCTCCAATAGTAAGCTTTGAATTCATTTCTGAGAACTGGGAATCAATGTAAACACTAAAGCCTTGCAGGCTCAGCCTGAACAGTTGAAACAACAGTACTTGTCAATTTTCAGGCAGATACCTCCCCCCCCCCCTTTTTTTAAAAAATACAATAAATTGGCATCTTTTCTAGCTGACAGTATGAGAATTTTTTCTTTGGCCAAGAAGGTTGAAAACAGTGAGCAGCTGGGAAGTCACCACAGATGAGACAGCTGATCCAGCTATAATGCTAACATTTGTTCAGAAACCCCACCCTACATAAATTTGTTTAATCAAGCATAAATTTAGAAAGCTGAATCAGTATAAGGCTCATGAAGACTGCCTCATGATAACAGTTCAGTCTACTGCTATAGAATGAAGTAAAACATACATTTTCTTTTATACCTCTTTTTATTTCACAGCAATAAAAATGTCTTCTTGCAATGACTCCTTGAAATTCTGTAACTGCTATTGCAAAATTCCATGCTGGCAAAAGACTTGAGTTCTTGCCCACGACTACTACAAACTCTAATTTCAAAGCATATATAATTTCTTACCTCAGTCTCATTGATTCCAACGACTACAAAAAGGGCTGCATACTGTCGGTATACCAGCTTGAAGTCCTTATACTCAATGAAAGAACACTAGGCAGAAGCAAAACGAGTCAAACATAGCAGCTGCCATTTAAGCACACAACAGTATTAAGCACAGAGTGCTCAGAGAGCCTAAGCTCTCATGTTTGTAAGGCCCACAAAGAACAATGGATTTCCCAAGATCCACCCAACAATTTTGACGTGAAGGAAATTAAGTAGAATAACTGTTACACAAAACTTTTCATCTACTGGCAGAAAACATGCTACCGCTTTTTACATGGAAAAAATGGAACTTACAGAACGGAATTGACTTGTTTGGCATTATAAATCAATACGTCCCCTAAATTTTCATTTGGGAGCACTTCCAAAAGAGACAACCACAAGGTACTTGTCATATTTAAAAAATGATCAATATTTTTATATAAAAATTAAGAGTATTAGACGTCCAGACCCAGAGGGGCAATTCAGGTCTTTCACAATAAGACAGAAGCCAGCAGATGGTGCTGTTATACACTGCTTTACAAGATGCCTCCTTGGTTTTTTTAAAGTATTGTTTTGCGCAATCCTTGAAATGGCAGCATACCCGTTAGCTCTTTTGGCGAAGTTTCTGTTTGGAGATGCTCTTGCAAGCAGGATGGAGACGGTTAATTTCTTTAGCCACTGTCAATTCTGTGAACTAAGGTACTTTACAGGAACTACTATTCTTTTCTGAGGTTTTCTAGCATAAAATATGTGAGGACCACTGTTCAAGGACACGCATAATTAAGAAAAATAAAGCAGCTGACTTCAGAACGCAAACCAAAAAACTCCACTCACAGCCCAAGTCCCAGATTTCTCCTCCAATGCAAGTCAATGTACTCAAAAGTTTTGCTAAATTTGGTACTTTTCTTAAAGAACCAATGGCTTAAGTGAGCCACGAAAATCTTAACTTTCATTTAAGAAATTTGCCAACTTCTGAGTTTTCTGGCTTTCTTGAAGAAAGTGTGAACGCTTTTTAAAAATAAAAATGCCTAATACACAGGCCTAAAAAATTGTTTCCAAAAACCATTGTGTTTTAAATACTAATTTAATGATTTGAAATCCTTTCTCGTATGTTTTTTGTTTAAACTTGGAGCCATCAGTACGATTCCTACTATCTTCTAGCAAAGCAAGAGTAATATCTCTCTCTCAGTCTCTACTGAGAAGCAATTAACAGGATAAAATAAATGCTTCTTGGACTTCTGAGCTTCTTCAGACAAAGAGAAGGAATCTTCATGATGGTGATAGAAAACTCCAAAATCTCTGTAAGCCTCAGAAAAACATACTTATTCAATGCAGAATAATAGGTAATTTGAGTGAACATATAATCTAGAAACAGAATCTTTTACTTTATGGGTACAAATGAAAGAATGACCTGCAATGGAAACTGATGTGGTTTCAGAATTATTGACAAGAAAGACATGAGATATTGATAAAATAAAATGGCTAGGAGAAAAACTACAAAACTTACCTGATCCTTTGAACGGGAGAGACAATTTTTGATTACTTCAGCTTCCAGCATTGTCCGTTTATTAATTTCTACATGCTCATAATACCTAGAGAGCCTTGTTTGACCTTGTTTGTTTACCATAAGGAAAAATTTTATCATTTCTTTTCTGTTTATCTCAGTAGTAGATTTGAATATGGGGCGCAGGAATCAAGAAAAGGATTTCTGTGAGGAAAAAAAAATAAAATAAAGAAGTATACATAGGAGTTCTAAAAAGTTCCTAAAAGCTAGCCAGCCCAGATCTGCATATATTTAAGACTGAGTTTATTGCCAAAACATAGAATATAGGGGAAAAATTGTCTAATCTTTTGCATGCATCCCATGAGTAAAACTCCATTTTTTCCCCACACAAATAAACACGAAGTATCTAATAAATAACAGCTTTCACATCGTCAGGCAATTTATTTTCTTTGTAGAATTTGGGGAATTGGAGGAGTAAACAATTACTTTCTGAAAACCATAAATCTACTTACCATTTTCTACCCGCATGCTAACTAGTTTGAGAACATTATCAGAAATTTACCCAATGACAAAACATAAGGTTAACACAGCTCATAACAGCAAAATCGGCCTTTCAGTACTTTTTCTTTTTTGGTGTGACTTGTATATAACGATTTCACTCACACCATCCTTACATCAGATTGAAGGGAGAGAGGACAGAGGGAAGTGCACGACCATTTCTTTAATGCAGAATGAGAGCCTCCTAAAGATCTGGGTATCAGCAGTATTAGCACACATCCTGAGCTGGACCAGGAGCCACTGAAATCTGTCTTCTCCTGTTTAATTTCCCACACTGATGTGAAAGGTAGAGTCTGTGCTAAATGAAAACTAAGTGTGGGTCTTTGATAGCTAAGGAGAAATCTGTTCATGTTAATTACTCAAAACAGATTAATCTCAATCTAAATAAATATTAATCCACGCAACGCCACTGAAATGTAGTTGTAGAATATAAATATGCCACACTTAATGTGGAAAAGGCTATTAAAAAGAACATAGCATATATCAGAATCTGCTTGCTAAACAACTGAAATCTTTCATGTTTTGAAAAGCAAGCAAAAAAAGGTAAGCTGCAGATGTAATTTTTTAAAATAGATCTTCTGGGTTATTTTCTTTAATGCCAGAAAACAGTCACTGTAATGTTTTCCATCTGACTCTATTTGGATCACAGATTTATTGGCCCAAATGTTCTTGAGGTTTATGCACTGGAAATACAGCAACTACCGCAAAAGCTATTTCTTTATTCCAGTTCTGAGGAATTGCTCCTTGCCTGGTTCTTTACCAAGGTATAACGCAAATATTCTCTCTTAAGATCTCATAGCTCCTCTGAGAAAGTGCAAGATGAAAAAAACCACCCCATATCCGGAACTTCACAGAACGATACAGTGTAGCTCTTTGTGTAGAAACACTACAACTTAATGTAGAAAAGCGAAAAGGAAAAAAAACACCAAACCCCCCAAATAGGGGCCTGAGTCAGCAACTTCATAGATATTTAAACATACACTGATCTTTTATAACAAGGCAAGCTCAATAGGTACTGCCTCATATTATTAACAACTTGAATAAACTGGCTATATACCATTCATGGGTGATACCATCTAAATCTTTCACGACAATGATACAAAAAAATCCCAATATATTGTGCTGACATTAATTATTGCTTATTTCTGATTCATATTGGCCACCTAATAATTTTCTCAAAGAAAAGCCACCTCTTCTATCATCACTTGGATCTCAGGAAAGTGACCCCGTTCTCCTAAGTGTACTGTGATTTACTTCATATGCAGAGATTAGATTTCTATACTAAATATATCTTCACTAATTAGACCTGATACTGAGAATTCATTTCTAAACTAAGTGAAGATTGTTAATTTATGTATAGTGTTATCTACAGCCTCAGAAGCATTGCCAGTAAGGAAATTAAAACCATATGAACCACTGAAATTGTAACTGTAAGAGCTAAAGAACTAAAAAAAATCCGAATTTTTACCAAATATGCATTATTACTAGTATAAATTAGTATAAATAATAGAAAATGTAATAGGGGCATTTCTTGTCCTTGAGAAAGTACCATATGATTTAAATAGTTTTAAAATTAGATTGGGTGGGTGTGGAAATCACAGACCAAATTCACAAAAATCAGCAAAAAATAAAACAAAAATTCCTACAACTGACAAAGAAGTTCCCACAGACCTATTTCAGAAAAGCATCCTGGGAGCAATTACGTTGCTTTAAAGAAAACCACACCAAAAGATTTAATTTTTTGACTAGATACTTTTCTAAGAGACATGCTGCCCTTTGACAAAAAATATAGCCTTAATTGTGAATTAGTATCAGAGGCAAAGAGTTAGATCCTCTTCTTGCCTTTACTATCCCCTGCACATAACTCTTCAAAACAGATGATGCATTTGAATGGGCATAGGATGAGTAGGACTACATTTTCTCCCTTAAATCTTTGCAAGCCCCTCAGATGAAGGAAAATATCAAGGGATACATCAGCTAGCAGGGAGAACTCTTCCCATGCATTATCCTACATCCACAAGACAGCTTTTACACCTGTTATTCTGTAAATCCCACTTTGATCTGCTCTCGACCGCAGGACACCTCCAGGGAACAGAAATCCAGGATCAATCCACAGGACAAGACAGTCTGTTTGGAATTGTGACACTCTCAGAGCTTTCTCACCTCTACCAGGCACAGTGAAGTCTCTTTACATCCAGAACAGGAGTGCCCTTCTGTTGATTCGCTGCAAGAGAAGAGTCATGGACGTTGGTCAATGTGGTCAATGCTGCTGCAGTGGTGCACAGGGCTTGTCTACTGCACCCTGCGCTTCTGAACTAGCACAAGTGGGTCTCTGAAAAAGAATGAACCAGGTAATTAAGACAAAAAAAGGACCCAGATGGAAATGTATGATGGGATCTTCACTGTCGGATGGCAACTTAGGCTGACGTTTATGACTAAATGGGAGAGTACCAACTATACAATCTTTTCTGAATTTCATGTGTGGCTCTTTTTTTTTTTTTCCTGTTTTGTTTGTATTGCTGCAAAAACCACGCAAGCATAGCTATGGAATCTGACTTTGAAAATAACTCCAGTGTTAAAAATATCTTAAGTTTTTTATTTGCTTTATAAACAATTCTGAAAAAAATCACCTGTAGAAATAAAAACATATGCTTGCACAATTTAGGCAAAAAAAGGAAATTGCTGAGTTTTGTTTCTATCAAAGTTTATTTCTTCTCCTTTCATCTTAGCTTTCAGATACAGACAATATGCTAAGATAAGTTTTGCCTATGTGAGATGTAAAGAGACCTATGAAGTATAATAAACAAACAAAAAGCGTATCTGTGCATGTTGATGGGTGGAGAAACTTCCATTCCTTCATCAAGTTCTATCTATCTGAGAAGCTACCTTTTACAATCAATAATCAGTACTCTGCTTACAAAGGTAGCTCCATTTCTTCAGACAGACAGAATTCTTACGTGCTTTTCTGTGCATTCTCACGCACATGGCTGCGTGTATCCATGCACATACACACAAATTACAATGCTTTTGTGCATACAGAATCAAATGGTTCAAGGGAATTGGTGACAAGATGCAAGCCTTTCATATCTCTGCCATTATTTTGCTCATTTTAGTAATGAAAAGACATTACTATCTGAAGGCTATTTGTCAGAAATGAATAGGCTGTCTCATTCCAGGTCACTGGACAAAACTATCTGCATCACAAATGCGCTTAGGAACAGAGACTGGAAGGGACTATCCAGATCCTGATGGACTGTCAAATCCAGCTCTCCTCATCATAGTCAACCATGCATTAGAAATTTTGTCCAGAATAGCCTACAGTGTATGCTTCATGCAGACCTCACCTACAAAACACCTGCAAAACTCTATGACAGAATGAAGACTCCCTAGAAACAAAAACTTCAGAAGGTATCGCTTGGGGAAGCTGTAACAAATCTTGAAATGCCAAACTTTCCTTCAAAAGAAATTACCTTCTGGAGTGACTGAGTAGCACTCCCATGTATTTCCTTTACAAAGTATTTCTTCCATAAGGATAATTTGGCATGCATGCAAACAACATACAGTTTAACTAATGTGATTTAAATATGCGTTGTTACACTCTGTTAGATCTCACCCTCATTAAGGTATCTCTCGCAGATAAATATCTATGAGAGAAAAATGGCATCACGATTGGCTTGTGTGACTCACACTGGTAGACTGATGGAGTATGTAGTCATTGATGACTTAATATACGATGGCTTTAACTCCTTCTAAACCAGCACAGCCTCAGAAGACTAAGGATCCAGGCTCATGAAGCAAGATGCTTCTTTGATTTTACTTCCCCCAAGCAGGCTCATCTCCCCCTGCCTGTACAGGTAACTCCAGCCTTGTATTCCAAGACAAACTGAGACCTGCCTCGTTCGCTTCAAAGTGCTGAAAAAGAAACCATGATGGTTCAGGAACCGCTTCCAGTCCATGCCAGCTCTGTAGGCAGCATAACCGCAAGAGACACCTCAAAGTAAGTTGTCCCTGTTTGTGAGTCACACCCCTAAATGCTGTCTTTTCAGATACTGGTTGAGACCTCTTAGAGAGGCAAAGCCTGCAATACCTGTTCTGCAGATAAAAAGGTCTTAAGTCTCCAGCACAGCCAACCCAGCAGATTATATATGCAGTAATATAAAAGATACTTTAAACTTAATTTTAATTACTCCTCCAGTAGATACAAGCACTCAGAATTAATTTATTTTGTCAAAGATTTCACCAAAAGAAACACAATCTGAGTTTGAGACTTCTGGCATTCAAATTAGATTTGCATCTCTCAAGCTAAAATTACTCTAGTCAATGTCCACAGATTTATTAGTATTTTAGTTATAGTAGTAGTTAGTTATAGTATATTTAGTTATTGTGCTGTAACAGAAGTTTTGCAACATTCTAGGGCTCTCAGGTAAAATGTAAATAAGATCAAATCTAGCAAAGAAGAAATGCACAATGACATTTTTACAGATCTGCTTCATGAAGAATTAAAAATAGCTGTTAGAACTGTAAGCCAATAATTTACTGCACTGTCTGACTCTAAACCAACTTGGTTTTCTGGATGCAGAGGTCTAGTTGAACTTTATATATGTATTAAATGTAGGACAAAATAGGCTAAATGGGAATTTAAAGCATTAATGAAAAGAAAAAAAATGACTAAATGGTAGAGGCACAAACAGGTGACAGCCCAGGAACAAATACTTTTGAGGTATATATTAGGCTATTGAGTTTCCTGGCTATGAATTTTTTGTATAGAAGTATGTAGCAAATAAAGACCACTCACATTATCAATACCCTTTGCACTTCCTATTTGTTTGGACCATGGACAAGGCTTTAATATTTATTATTAATATTTATCCATAATAGTAATTATTGTTGTATTCTAGATCTGATTACTGTACACATTCTAATCCATCCAAAGATGAAACAACTATGTCTATGTGGCTTTAAAATAAAATACTGTATTCAACTTCAGGATAAAGGATTTTTAAAAAGCAACCTTACTAATCTAGGGAAGTCAGGGAGGAAGGAAAGAGTAAAAAAGTTTTCCTCTGCTGTTGAGTTGTCAAAATGCTGGCTGAATATAGTAACGGAATTAAATTGCAGTAACTCCCATATACTCAGGAATGAGGAATGTCCCGTAAGATTGGAGCTAAACAAAAGGCTAAACTGGTTATGAGGTAAGTCTTAATTTTTAGTAATGATTTGATGCTGTCAGTAGACAATGAAAAAAAATCAGCTGAGGTGGAAAGGAGTTGGATTTGGATTGGCTAATCTTTATGGAATCAGGAAGACTGCAGGATGAAATTTTAGTAGGAAATGATTTAATGGAGAAGAAAGGAAGGACTGGATAAACCAACTGAAATATCAATACACACCTGATGAGAGATTAGTAGAGAAAGGAAACACCAGTAATGAGACAAGTAGTATTTATTTTTTCCAGTAATTAACAGAATTCCAGCTCTGTCAAGAATGAGCCCTGTTGAGGAAACTATCCATTTTCTTACTGAATGAGTACAGCATGTAAATATTTTGAAGAGAGGCAAAACCAAACTCCTGTCTTACTTACAATGGGTGACCTACAGATCATTTCCAACAGGATGCGATGATAATTTGTAAATATTGCATTTCAGCAATGTTTTGCAACTGAGGTAATTTCACCATATCCAAACTACAACACCAAACACAGCATTGCTGTCACAGATAAAACTAAGCCAGATCAAATAAACCAGTAATTTCTTGCAAAACCTTCCTCACGTGGAAAAAGACTTTTGAATAGCAAACGCTGTGCGTTTTCCCTTAGCATCACGGAGGGAATACACTGCACCATTGAGATACACCGTTACCACTGAGATACCACGAAGATGACTGTTCACTTAAAAAAAATAGCCAACTTCCAGAGACATACCATAAATTAAAAAAAAACTATTCTAAAACCACCTCCTTGAGGGGCAAATTCAGCGTACCATTAAAACCCACTGAGTTTTATAGACTTAAGCGTTTCAACGCCGATGTGCTGTTTGCACGCCGGTTCAGGAAGCGAGCCCCGGCCCCGGCCCCGGCCCCGGCCCCGGGACGCGCACACCCGCACGGCCGCTCCCGCCTCTGCCCTCCCGCCGGGCAGCGGGGACATTTTGTTGGGGTGGGGGGGGCAGCCGGGACC